>NC_141143.1:22515124-22877624 GCF_053477565.2 Lygodium microphyllum | reverse complement strand
CCACCATCAATCTCTATCCCCATGTCATATAGGATCAATCTCAGCCATGTCTGCTCACATGCTGCCAATGCAATGCCTCTATATTCTACTTCAGTGCTTGATAAAGCAACTGTAGGTTGCTTCTTGCTGCTCCAACTTACCATGGCTGACCCAAATGAGAATGCATAGCCACTAGTAGATCTTCTATCCATAGAACTACCTGCCCAGTCTGCATCTGAGTATCCAAACAGTGTAGGCTTGATTCCTTTTTCATAAAACAACCCAAATCCAGCTGTCTTTTTCACATATCTAAGAACTCTTCTTACTACATCCAAATGAGATTTGCATGGTTTCTGCATAAACTGACTTACCAATCCAACAACGTAACTTAAGTCTGGTCTTGTAATGATCAAGTAGATAAGACTACCAACTATCTTTCTGAACATAGTAACATCCTCAACATAAGATCCATCATCAATCAACTTAGCATTTTGATCCAATGGTGTATCAACCGGTTTGCATCCTGTCATGCCATATTTTTCCAACATCTCCAATGCATATTGCCTTTGTATCAGTCATATACCATGAGGTGTATCAATAACCTCAATACCCAAGAAGTATCTCAACAAACCAAGATCTTTTATATCAAACTCTTTATGTAACCCATACTTGACTTCAGTAATCTCCTTCTCAAGTGTACCTGTAATAATGAGATCATCAACATAGATGACCACAACAACCATACCATCTTCTGTATGCCTCACATAAAGTGAATAATCAGCTTTGCTCTGTTGAAATCCCATACTGCATAAGAATTTGCTGATTCTATCACACCATGCTCTTGGTGCTTGCTTCAGTCCATATAAAGCCTTCTTCAACCTGCATACATAATGTGGGTATTTTGGATCCACATAACCCTCTGGTTGATCCATGTACACTTCTTCTTCTAAGTTGCCATTCAAAAATGCATTTTTCACATCCATTTGATAAAGCCTCCAACCATAGATAGAAGCCAAAGCAATTACTGATCTTACTGTCGTCATTTTAGCTACTGGACTGAATGCTTCTTCATAGTCCAAACCATAAGTTTGTGCATATCCTTTTGCAACTAGCCTTGCTTTATACCTTTCAAGAGAACCATCCGACTTACATTTGACCTTATAAACCCATTTACATCCAATGGACTTCTTGCCATAAGGTAGTTTCACCAAATCCCAAGTCTTGTTTTTCCTTAGTGCATCCATCTCTTCATCCATTGCTTATCTCCACTCTTTGCTCTCTACTGCTTCTTCAAAGCAAGTAGGTTCCACATATTGTACATAAGAAACCATGTATGCATAATGCATCTTCATGAACCCATTATACGTCAATCTATCAACTAGATACCTTACTCTTTCTGACCTTCTCAATTGAGGTGCACTACCGTGTGTCTCATCTGATCTAGCATGTGGTGGCACATACTTTCCTGCACTTCTAGTGCCAGGTGTTTTAACATGAGGAATGCTATACTCATCATCTATAGATTCATCTTCTAAACTTTCAGTCATTGGTCTCTTACCTTTTGCAACTTCTGCACTCCTTTGTGCATTTCTCAATCTACCACTCCATGGACTGTAGCTACCACTGCTTTCCACATTCTCTTGAGGTCCTGAAGCATCTTCCACATGCTGATTTTCAGCCTTGCTGTTTGCTGAAATTTTCCTTCCATAGCCATTATCATCATTTCTTTCATAAGAATCAACATCCACTACAATTTTGGGCTTGTACCATGATTCATATTCACTGAATTTGACATCCCTGCTTATGTATACTTCCTTACTCATTGGATCATAGCATTTGTATCCCTTCTTCTCATCAGGATATCCAAGGAAAATGCATTTTATAGCCTTAGGTTCCATTTTCTTCCTCAAATCATCCGGAACATGAACATAACAGACACATCCAAAGACTCTAAAGTATACAACAGTAGGTTTCATGCCATACATTCTCTCATATGGTGACATATTATGAATCAAGGCTGTAGGTGTTCTATTCATAATGTGAACTGCAGTATGCACTGCTTCTGCCCAATATGACAATGGCATGTTCATTTGGTTCATCATTGCCCTTGCAACCTCTGCAATAATCCGATTCTTCCTTTCAGCCACACCATTTTGTTGAGGTGTATACCTGCATGTCAATTGCCTTTTGATACCATGATCTCTCAAGAAGTCACAAAACTCATATGACATGTACTCTCCACCATTATCTGACCTCAAACATTTTATGTAGCATCCAAACTGCTTTTCAGCCATAGATTTAAATTCCAAGAACTTTTCAAACGCTTCACTTTTATGCTGCATAAAGTACACCCAAGTCATCCTACTGAAATCATCAATGAAAGTGATATAGAATCTACATTTTCCGCTCATGGAAACATTCTGACGTGGGCCCCAAATATCTGAGTGTATTATTTCCAAAGGATAGTTGCTTATTCTCCCCCTCTTTGGAAATGGCAATTTGGACTGCTTGCCAAATTGACAAGCCTCACATACATGATCAAAATTTACATATCCTAAATGCGGTAGACCACGGACTATCTGTTTTGATTGCATTTGCTTCAATCTTTGCAAATTAACATGACCAATCTGTCTATGCCATAATTCCACATCCTTATCTTGCCCATGTCCTCTCGCAACATACATAGAGTTTTGAATCACTGGAGTACCTGCATCCAAGGCAAACAACCTCCCTTTCTTTCTACCATGAGCGATCACCCTGCTAGTTCTCCCATTATGGAACTCTTCAATGAAACATCCAAACTTATTGAATCGCACCTGCAATCCTTGATCTTTCATTTGACCAACCGATGCTAGGTTCTTAGTTATTGTGGGCACATAAAGTACATCACCAAGCTTGTTCTCAATCCCATCTTTAGTAACAAGTGGCACAGTACCAATATGAGTAATTTTGTGTAAAGTATCATCACCAATGGCAACATATTTATCATTTTGCACTTGCTCCTTGCTGTCAAACCACTCAGCATGATGAGTCATGTGGTTTGTAGCTCCTGAATCCAAAAACCAGTCATTCTCACGAGAAGGATGAGTCATGCTCCCAAGCACATGCTCCATAGCAAATAAATGACCTCTAGGCGATCCACCTCTAGGTCCATAACCTGTACCACCATAAGTGCCTGCATAGTGGCCATATTGGGTCCTTCCACGACCCCTAGACATAGCATTCTGTTTTTGATAACAATCCCTCTCAAAGTGACCAAAATGCCTACAATAATGACAAGTGCCATCTCTTTGTGAAGAAGGACTAGACCGTCCTCTACCTCTAGGGAAAGATCTCCCCCTGCCTCTATGCATGAAGTCACCACGACCAAAGTTGCCTCTTCCATGGGCAAAACCATAATTACTACGACCAGGTGAAGAGCCTCTAGCTCTAGATGAGCTGCCACGACCTCTCTAGTGATAGAAAACACTATCTCCACCTGCATTTTTGCCACTGCTAGATGCATTCAATCCCAACTTGATTTGCAGCAATCCAATAAGCTCCTCAAAGTCAGGCATAGAGCCTCCCCTAACAGAAATAGAGGTATCCAAAGATTTAAAAGCTGGTCCAAGCCCATTTATTGTCACGAACACTAAATCATCATCATCAACAGGTGCATTAATGGATGCAAGGTCTTCTGCAATTTGCTTGATTTCTACCACATAGTCACTGATACTACGATTGCCTCTCCATGCACCATGTAATCTCTGCTTAAGCTATATCTTACGAGCCTCTATACATGTTCCATACATTTTTTCTATGATTTCCCATGCCTCCTTACAAGTACTTGCCTTTTTGATATGAGGAATCAATGTTTCTGAAATACATATGGAGATCCAATGCAAAACCTTCCTATTCTTCCCAGTCCAATCCTTGTACGCTTTCTTTTGCTCTTCAGTTGGATGTTCGGGAACTTCTGGACATTCATCATCACCTGTTATGAGATCCCATAGACCTCTACCCAATCAAAAAATTCTCCATCCTGTAGGACCAAACACTATAGTTGTCTTTGGTCAATTTGTCCCCCACGATCTGAGTGATTTGTGCCGTGTTGGACATTATGACTGCTGCAAATTTAGAAGAATACAATAATCCAGAAGTGGTATTCAGCAATATGACTGTCATACATGTGTCCAAAACTGGTTATATACATCCATCCATGATGCCAACATGTCATACATTCAGTTCCCAACAAGAAACATCCAAATCGAACCTCAAATGGTGTCCGTATGACCCAAAAATGCATCAAAACACGGGCTTAAAACTGACCATTTTTCCTGCACTTTTTCTATAGTTTTTCATGCCAGGCTGGAAGTGCATATCAAGAGGAAGTTGCATAAATTTTCCTGGAATTTTTTAAGCAAAAATTGGCCTTCAAATGGCCTCCTGTAAATTGCATAGAAACTGCCCTTTAAGCCTTAATAGTAAGGCTCTTTAAGCCTTACAAAAATATTTCGTGGCAGGCTCTCTATTTTGTGGATAAGGCTTAATAGTAAGGCTCTTTAAACCTTACAAAAATATTTCGTCGCAGGCTCTCTCCCTCTCTCTCTCTCGGTCTCTTCTGCCTGCTCTTCCGTTCTGTGCGCATCTCTCTGTGTGCCTCTCCCTGTTGTAGCTGCAGGCGGGGGGTTCCGATACCAATCGCCCCATAATATTGGGCATCAAGGTAATTCTTCAATGCGATGACATCAGTGGAGCCTGAGCCTAATCGGTCGAAGTAACGGTGGGCACAGTCCTGGAGGCGAAGCCGAGCGGCATTAAGCACATCATTGTCGATGGGCTTCTTCTTGATGGAGAAGAGATCCAGCGGACCTGCCCGCAGACGCCATCGGATGCATGTTCTTTTAGTGAACTGAAATGGCGGAAAAACCAGGAGCTCCTACCGTTACGCAAAAGCTGTGTGGGTACACTACCCTTGGTGCGAGATTAGCTGATAATAGAAGTTCGCAACTGTACACTCCAACAGTGTCCCGGTTTGCTAGATCCACCCACATAACTTAGCCATGGGCCTCAAACATGCATCCCATGGATTTTAGGGCCTGCTCGCAACTTGCCGCTGCTCTAACAATAACTTCCTGACCAACCTGAACTGTGAATCGAGACTTCCAACTGATCCTTTATACAAAACCTCCATGGCTTCCAGAAAACTCTCAATGCGAGCTCAAATAGCCCACAAATTCAAACCCCAATGGTTCTTCCAATTGATGTACCTGCTTTGAGTGGTTTAGATAGGGATTTGTATCTCAGTTAATGATGGACAGCAAGCTTTCAATCTGATGTAGACCTCGATTCGACGCGCTCCTCTCGTCAATCCTTCACTCTCGCTCTGATACCAAATGAAAGTAAATGATAGGTTCGATGGGGATGCACAACGAAAGATAGTTGACAAGGAGAGACTCAAGCTTTCTTCATTCTCTTCTTCTTCAATATTCTCCCACCATATCTCCAAAAGACTGTCCACTCACTAAAGTGGTATCCTCAAAAGATAGATGTCCCCAAACTTAAGGACACTTTACATACAACAATATGATAAGGCTTAGACTATACCTTAGACTTTTGGCTTATTTCTCAACAGTGGTATCCTCAAAAGTAACATGCACTTTGGCAAAATGAAGGTAAGAGTTCGAACATGCTGTAGATGTATCCCAAGACCCTGGAATGAGAGGCCAATTAAATACCAGTCCTGTCACACAATCATGTAGTGTCCATTGTCTTCGACGGAGTATATCACTGTCATACCCTGGAGTATCCAGCACTGACTGGGGAGGAAGATTGATATAATCAGATGAAGGGGGCAATGGAATAAGAGGAGAACATTGTAAAGGAGGATAAGATAAATCATAAAAGGAAGGCAAATGAAGGGATAAGGAAGATGGCAAAGATGGAGAATTCAACAAAAAGGTACAAAGGGAATCCACTGAGAAAACAGAAGGAATAGGAGGAACAGGAGGTGGAGGGTCAGAAGGGGTAGGTGATGATGTAGGATTAGCAATAAAAGGACAGATAGTAAAAACTGGGATATGAGGAAATCCAGAAGGGGTAAAATATAAAAGTGGAATGATATCAGGACTTGAGGAAAGAAGGGAAATATAAAAAGGGAAATGATACGCCATAAGAGAATAAGAAAGGAGATCACCAGGATCCAAAGGATAGATAGAACAATGGAAATTAAGGTCCTGGAAAAAGGAATCAGTAAATAACGGATGATCAGCAATAAAGCTTAACAACTGAGATTGTAATGGCTGGATATCAGATTTATGGAAAACACTCCGAAGACGACGAGGTTCTAGCGTCAGCCTCCAAAGGTGGATGCCAAGCATGTCCCTTACACCAAGACGTATGCTCATGATAATACTTCAAACTATCTGCTAGCAGGAGCTCAACTGAGTGCACATACATGACTGCCTATAAGATGACATCCCCCACATAAACATTCAAGTCCTCTTCATCAGGAATTTGCAGATGTCTGACAAGTTACATGAAAGATAATAACTGAACCTCATGGGAAACCAACTCATCCACAAATCTATCAAAAACTACTCTCAAGAGACCCGCAGACCAAAGATTTGATCACCCATCCTCTGGAGGTTCCAAATCCACATTGCTTAAGGAGATGTACAGGGCAAACCTCTATTGATTATATTTGATCCAAAAGGATGGAGGAGGTGACACCAATTCAGTATAGCGGGTAAAATCTTCCTGCACACAGTTCATCCTCTGCTGAAGGCGTTCCACTTTAGCGGAGAACCCATCACATAATTTAGCTTTATGGTGCAACTGATCAAGCTCTCCTTTGGAAGATATGACTGAAGAGACAATAGGAGTTGGAGGAGGAACAGAAAGAACAACCACTTTTTGGTTAAGTTCTTCAATAACTTTCTGTTGGGACTCTACAGTTGCCTGAGAGTGCTGCAACTGACCTTCACTAGTGCCAAGTTTACTAGCCAAAGTGACCATTTCCTCAAGGGAAGAATTTTTCTCAAGCTGTAAGGATGCATTCTCCTCTTCCAACTTAGCAACCTTAGATTCTAACTCTTGGATAGTTGCCTTCTGGGAATCCATTAAGGATGTGGCAGCAGTCATTTGAGTATTAATATCACCGAGTGTAGCCCTTTCTCCAGACAAATCCTCCAATGCCTTAGTCAACTGACTAGTCAAGGAATCCACCTTGTCTTGCAAGGAAGTATAAACACTAGTATACATTGTCTGAAGACAAGAGGTAAGGGAGGTTTCCAGAGTGGATTGGACATTTGAAACTAGCTGTGAAAGCATAGGTCCAGATAATATAGTATGTAAGGATGAAGGCATCTGCTGATCGATTTGTCCTTCCTTTTGGGCTAAAAATAAATTAGGACAGGAGAGGAAAGAAGGAAGGGCACTACCAGACACAGCACGAACAGGTGCCAGTATAGGGGAAGCAAGTACAAGAGGGCTAGAAGGACCCTTTGTACGAAGGCGTTTCTTGCGAGAAAATATAACAAGGGACTCCTCATCTTCTGAATTTGGTTGCATAGGTGGAGGGGAAGGGACTGATGGTGGAGGCTGCGGCGGTAAAGGAATAGAATCAGGCACTAGCACACCACCAGGAGGAGGTGCAAAAGTGATAATGCGCTGTAAGAAAGCACCATAGGAAACATTAATGATCTGACCCTTCCGTACACGCTGGAAATGTTGATCCATCTTGGAGAGTAAGAAGCTTTCCCAGTTGAACTTAACACCCTCTAGGATCTTCACAGAAGCTGTGAACAGTTCCTTAGAAAGAAACTTAGAAGTTGACTTACTCATCATAAATCAGTCCTAGAGGAACTGACATAACTGCTTCCATACTGGAGAAGAGATAGGAGCAATAGAGACCCCTAAACTGTTAATAAGTTGATTGAGAAGCAAGGGGGTAGAAGTTTCCTTCTTCAAGAGCGTAACTATCTCTTCAGCAGAGTAAGTAATTGGTTACCACTGGGCACAAAGGAAGCAAAAAGGGGCAAGCACAGTGCTTCATGGATATTAGCTGTAGGTAAGCAGAAGGTACGATTATAAACCAGGCCAGACTGGTTTTTATAAGAAGCCAAGAAGGAGTAACAAAGCTTCTCATCTACCGACGGCAATGTAAGGGCAACAAATGGTCTGAGGCCTGCACGTCGGATACAATCAGCCTCTAGAAGGAGAGAATAATCATGAACTGCGAGGGGAACATGCTGTATCACAATCGGAGGGGAAGAAGAAGAAGATGATGCCATTCAGACTATAGCAAAAGCCACACTCACAAACCAGGAATCAAAGAGAAAACCTGCAAAACCCACAAACAAAACCACCACTGAGACCATCGACAGGAGAAAGATTTAGGACAAGACTGACTAGACTAAACCACCCCAAGCAAACCACATCCTACCGAAAACTCGACATGACTTACCCACATATGTGACTGAAAGCTTGGTGAATATGCAGTACAAACAGGCACCCGAATCACACATACCGTAACCCAGACACTGACCAGACTCAAAACAGAATCACAGACTCGGACTAGTAAAATAGACATGAACAGATATGACTGACATCTTTGACCAAGAAAACCCAATCCCCGTAAACGTTCAGGGTCCTGTAGTGCGGTGAAGTGGATGGGTGAAACCAACGACTCATTTTGTTTAAATAATCAATTAATCATAGTTCATTATTAATGTTTAATCCATTAATGCATGGTGAGTCGGAAATGTAGCCCAGCCCCTCTCAGACTTGACACGACTTTACTTGACTGGGTCTCTACTAATGTAGTTCATTGTTATCATGACATGATCTGTTGCACTTGAGTGCATGCATGCATGACTTCGGGGGTTTCATTTTATTACAAGTGAAAGGTGTCTGTAACACGTGTGTGTGTGCATTGGTGAATGGGTTTTAATTTACAAAAATTAAGTGGGTTATGGTGCAAAGGTGCTCGTGCAATGGCGGGGTTCCTTTTACAATTAACGTTCAGGTTCGTTTTATTACAATTTTTTGAAGTGTAGTCTATTAATTTTGTGTATGTGCAACGGTCAATTGATTTTAGTTACAATTTAAATGTGTGTTATGGTTCAACGTGAGAGAGGGAAAAAGAGAAAAAACCTGGCAATGTGTGGGTCTGTCTGCAAAGTCTGAGACGACGGCCTCGAAAAGGGAGAGATGCAATCCACCGATAATCCACAAAACTGACAAAAGGCCGACTAAGACTAGTCATCCTGTCGTACAGGAAAACGGAAAAACAACTAACACATTGACTAAAAAGAAATAATAAAACAAATGCGACGTGTGACCAAAGAAAAAAAATGGAGATGTTGGGGGTTTGGATTGATTGGGATTTAAGATTATGATTGTTTGGTTTTGTGGGTTGTTTTTGTTGTTTCTTTTTTAAAAGTTTGGCTTGTTTGTATTGTTTGTTTGTTTGTTTTTTAAAAAAAAAGTGATGTGGACATGAAATTTCAGCAACCAATCATGAGCGTCAAGTGTAAAGAAGGTGATCGGATTTAACTCATTTTTTTCAGCTCATTTGTGGGATTAAAAATGATTTTTTTCATTGATTTTTTTTAAAATTAGGGTTTTGGCTCCAATTAATACTTTTAACAATTAAGGAAAGCATTTTCAATGAGAAAATATTGGCAAAATGTACAAAAGAATTTGTAGATTTTTTTTTTAAAAAAATGACATTATTTCGGCATTTTTATGAAATTTTAAGAAATTTTTTTCATTTTTTCATGGTTTTGAAAAGAATTTAAATTTTGATTTTTTTTGTAAAATTTTTTAATATGTTAGTTTGGAAAAATATGTCAATTGTTTGCAAAAATATTGGGAATTTTTAAGGAAAATTTTTGTAACTTTTTTATTTTTAATTGATTTTTAAATGTGTTTTTAGGGTTTTTCGGGATTTTAAATTAAGAGGGCGGTACCCGGTTGCGTGTGAACCGCTAATAAGGACTGCATGTGAACGGCTGGCTGCAGCATACCACCGCACGGACAAGGCGGAAGCGTGTCCTCGCGCGTGAACGGTCGGTAAAACAAAGCACAAACACGATCACGAACACGCAGAAATGGTGTGGCAGGCCCACATGCGATGACAGGGGGCCTAGAAGGGGGTGTGGGTGTTTGTGTTGTTTGTTAA
This sequence comes from Lygodium microphyllum, assembly GCF_053477565.2. Classification (NCBI taxonomy): domain Eukaryota; kingdom Viridiplantae; phylum Streptophyta; class Polypodiopsida; order Schizaeales; family Lygodiaceae; genus Lygodium; species Lygodium microphyllum. The sequence continues at coordinate 22,867,480 of NC_141143.1, read as the reverse complement.
ATTAATGATGTGGGTTCTGCGCTGCGGGGGGGTTGGGTGGGAAAAGGGGCTTAGGAGGGGGAGGTGAGGGGGAGGGGTGGGTTTGGGGGGTGGGACTGGGGGCTAAGGGGGGGTTAAGGGTGGTGATTGGGGGGGTTTGTGAATGCGGGGGAATGGGAGGGTGGTGTGTGAATGGGGGGGGAATGGGAGGGTGGTGGGAGGTGAGAGGGCAGAGGCCTAGCGCGAGGAGCAGAGGAAGGAGGTGGGGGAGGAAGTAGGAGAGGAGGAGGGCGAAGGGTGGCGGAGTAGGGGAGGAGAAGGGCAAAGGGTGGCGGCCTGAACCAAGGCAACGGCGCAGCGCCTAGCGACGGCGATTCTAGACACCAGGCGGCGGCGATTCTAGACACCAGGAGGCGGCGCACCAGGTGCAGGTGGGCGGGGCGACACCAACAGGCGGGCGGCACCAGGCAGCCGAGGGCGTCAGCGTGCATAGGCGGGGGGTCAATGCCCTGGCAGAGGGTCGAGGGGGGAGAGGAGGAAGGGAGAAGAAAGAGGAGGAGGAGGATAAAGGGAGGAGGTGGGGGAAGGAGGAGGGGCGAGAGGAGGAAGGGAGAAGAAGGAGGAGGGAGAAGCAGAAGGAAGGGGGTGATGGAGGGAGGAGGAAGGAGAGAGAAGGAGGAGGGAGGGAGGATGAAGGAGAAGGAGGAGGGAATCAGAAGGAGGGGAGAGAGAGGGAGGGGGTTACAGGGAGAGAGAAAAAGACAAGAAGAAGAAGAAGAAGAAGAAGAGAGAGAGAGAAAGAAGGAGAGAGAAGAGGGAAGGGGGGAGGTGGTTTCAACGGACGCAGGAGGGGGGGGTTTAATAAATTAATAAATAAACGAATAAGTAAAGTAATAAAATAATTAATAAAAAGAAAGGCGTGCCCCCACCCCGCGCATAGGCGTGGCAGGATTGGAACGGCGTCGGGACGTCGGCACGGGGTGTGCATAGGCGATCGGGCAGGGCAAGACGCGTAAAACCACAAATGCATGCGTTCACGCGCAGGACGAGTCGCACGAAACACGTCAAAATAAAGAAAAATTAATATCTCACAATCCGATCGTCGAAACGAAATAGCGTAAAAATAAAAAATGTACCAGACAGCAGGGGGAAGATAGGGGAAAAGGTCAACGGGGGTTCTAGGGGGAATAAAGGGCGTGCACATGCAAAAAACACGAAAAACGGCCCCAAAAACACATACGGGGATTAATTTCGGGAAATCCGCTCACCTAAATGCAAGGCAGAAAGAAGGAAAAATGTGCAAAAGAACGTGCCAAATAACCTATCACTTCAAAACACAGTTTCGATCACGAGAGGACGCGTTCACATGGGGAAAACGTAAAAATGACACACAAAAACGAGGTCGGAAATTAATAACAAAAGATCGGTTCACCGGAACAGGGGCAGCAAAAATGACAACTATGCGGGGGATGGAGTTTCACAAGCCTGTCATGTTAAAACGCAATTCAGATAGAGTTAGGAGGCGTTCACATGCAAAAAACTTAGGGAAGTCGAAATAGGGGGGAGAAAAAAGAAAAAATTTAGGGAAAGTTGCGGTGGACACGGCTATCAAGTCAAATTGGAATTCCAATGCAAACAAGGCAAGTTCACATGGAAAAATATCAAAAACACGCATAAAAAGTTCCCGAGAAACTGCAAAAATTAATATTGGACAAACCGTGCATCGGAAGGACACAGAGTAAAAAGGAAAAATATCAGGGGAAAGTGGTTGTCAGGGCTATGATGTCAGATCACTATTCCGAAGCAAGAAAATCGTGTTCACATGGAAAATGGTCTAATTTTCGCAAAATCCGTAAAAAATTAATAACTCAAAAATCCTGCATCCAAACAGGGGTGGGTAAAAAGCAAAATTGGACAGTTCGAAGGGATGAACATGGCTATAATTGTGGATTGGAAGTTTAGTGAACGTAGGGTGCATTCACAAGGAAACACAACAAAATAAGAGAAAAAGAGAAATGGAGGAGGAATAGCCCCAAGGGAGGGGAGACAGTGGACGGGTGGGTGGGGAAGGGACCCCAAGAGGGTAAAAGAAAGTCATGGCATACATGCATGATCAAAGTGAGGCATATGCAGGGCAGTATGCAAGGTAGACGCGCAGAGACGCGTCCCTACACTTAAAACCTTAACGGGTAGGGTTGACCTGAGCAACAGGGATCTAATACCACACAACAGATCAACCGCTAGCGTCCCCACACTTAAAACATAAACGTCACGGACAACAAAAAGTGTAGGGTTAGAAAAACTTGGCCCGTGTTGTCGAGAATCAAGGTTGACTGCCGATGGCACGTCCACTGTCGTTGTTGGCTGCAGGAGGTACCAAAGTATCTTCACAGCACACATCTGTCGTGGCAGGGACCACGCAGCAGCACCCATGGAGGTAGCTGGTTGAAGAAAATGTATGAAATTCATTGATGGCGAGGGATATTGCACTCAACGCACAATCACTCATATGGAATGAAAGAGCAGTCACTCACCCCATGACTAATATCACTCGAGGAAATCAGAATGAAAACCCATAGCTCACACCCGGTTTAGGAAGCGACAAAGGAATGGTATAGAGGGAGTATGCCAGGGTGCACAATTGATGGTGCATCAGTGCGTCCAACCCGTCTGGCATAGGCGCAAAGGAGAAAGGCCAGGGAGCCTTATAGTGCAGTGTATAAAGCAGAATGATGTGTCTTGTGTTGATGGCAAAAACCCACCCCGTGGGTGCATAGGAAAAAGAGAACATACCTTGCTCCACAGATCGTAACGTCCCTCAATCCTCACCTCTCGATAATTGATTGAAGAAACTCCAGTCACACTCAGCCCACCCTCTCTCTCACACTCTGTTGATAGATACAGAAGGCAACGAGGTCCTAAAACCCGTTGATGTAATCCTCACGGTCACTTGTGCAAAGGTTGCATGCCTTGTGCGCATTTGATGGTGCAACTGTGCATCCCACCCTATGCCAGCATACGGTGCGAGAAGGAAGGCCAGGGAGCCTTATGGTGTAGTGCACAGAAACAGATCGTGCGTTGTGCATTGAGAGGCCCATCCCGTGCGTGCAACACTTCATTCACACTTCTCACCTCTCATTTGATTTGAAGGAAAAAGACTGGTCACTCGCCCCACCCTCTGTCTCACTCTTTGTTGATAGTTACAACAGGCAACCATACTCACTTCCCCATCCGGTTAGGATGAAAGCTCGCGTCACTCGATTGTTTGTCGATGAAGATCGCGTCGTCAGTTGTTGAAGAGGCGTATCTAGGGAGGTAGCCATCAGATCGAACGTGGGGTTAGATAAGAACATTGCGTTTGCTAAAGGACTGTCAAACCCTCTGCAGAAAGGCACATGACATAGCGTACCAAGGGAGGCAGCTTCAGAATTGGATCCTGGGGATGTCAATTGAGGAATCCACTTTCTGGACTGTTGGGTGTTGCCACCTTTTCCACAGCCAGCTTCCCGCCCAAGGGTGTTAACCACCTTTTCTTGGAACGAGGCCTACTATGACAGGGAATTTCTTCCTTTTCTCCCATAACAGTTTTTTTTCTTTTCTCTTTATTTTCTTGTTGTTTTTCTTTTTTTTTCGTGTTTTATTGTTGTTGTTTTTTTTTTCTATTCCCAAGGGTATCTCTACCTTTTCTCGAAGAATAGTTTGGCATAACAGGGACCGAAGTCCTTTTCTTCTATGATCGATATGTATATTTTTTTCTTTTTTTTTTCGAATTAAGAAAGGGAATGGTGGAAATACCATTTGTCAGAACCCACCTCGCCACTGCTGGTGGTGGAAAATAGAGGATAAGAGATCAAGGGCGGGAGGTGGGGCTGAGGGGACAGAGGGTTTCGTCCACCTCATCAGGAGTGGTTGAAGAACGGCTATCAGAAGTAGCATCATAAGAGTGACAATGCCACGCCAACGGGGGAAAGGATCATGTGACCATGATTATCAAGTTCCCCAAGGAGGGAAGTACTTCTTCAGGCGATATCCATTGATCAAGAAGGGATCATTAGAGGCATCAACGGTTTGCACTTGGACAGAGCCATTAGGATTGACAGCAAGTACCTTATATGGGTCCATCCACCGCTGTTGAAGCTTGCCAGGAAACTTGCCAAGTCGTGAATTGTAGGCTAGGATCAAATCACCTTCTTTGAACTCCTTCTGCTTGATGAAACTGTCATGGTAGGCCTTGCGTCGAGCTTGCGTGGCTTCCATGCACTGTAGAGCCATCCTGCGAGTTTCGTCCAAACATTCCAAGTGCAGGAGACGTCGTTGCAGTGAATCATCATCCCCCAAATGCTCTTTGATAGCCACTCGCAAAGAGGGCAATTCCAGTTCAACAGGGAAAATAGCTTCTGTACCATACACCAGCTGGAAGGGTGTCTGTCCTATAGCTGCTTTATGGGAGGATTTGTATGCCCAGAGGGCCTCTGTAAGTCGATCATCCCAATCACGATGATGTGCAGCAATCGTCCTTGTCAAGATTGAGCAGAGGATGCGATTGGTAACTTCAACTTGGCCGTTGGCTATGGGGTAATAAGGAGTGGACTTGCGATGGCGGATCTTATATAGCTCTGTCAACTCTTCCATGACTTTATTAATGAAATGAGTGCCTTTGTCACTTACTAGCTCTAGGGGACTGCCAAACCGGGTGATGATATTCTTGTACATGAACAGGGCCACGCTGTTACCATCATCCCGCTTTAGGGATTTAGCTTCACACCACTTTGTAACATAATGCGTACATACCAATATGTATATGTTCTGTTTTCTTCTGGTGGGTGGATCAATGGGACCCATGAAATCAATCCCCCACTTCTCAAACGGCTTCAAAAGAAGGATAGGCTGTAGTGGCATGGCACTTGTTTTGGTGGGTTTCCCCATTCGCTGACAAGCATCACATCTTTTACAGTAATCATATGCATCCTTGTGGAGGGTCGGCCACTAGTATCCTGCTAGTAGAGCCTTCCTGGCTGTAGCTTCTCCTATGAAGTGGCCTCCACATGGCTCGTCATGGCAAGCCTTCAAAACAATCCCAATCTCATCTCCTGCAACACAACTTCTGAGCACTTCATCTTTGCCTTTCTTGTACAGTGCACCGCCTAACAGGGTGTAAGGGGCTGATTCTAACATAAGCTTCTTCCTTTCCCGACTAGAAATACCAGGAGGGTACTGTTGTGTTGCCAGCAGATTGGCAATGTCTGCATACCAGGGGGTTACAGTTTCTACCAAGAATAGGGAAGCATCGGGGAGGTCTGGATCATCCTGCTCCTCGTCTGCAGTCTGTGGGATACACGATAGATGATCAGCCAGAACATGGAAATGACCAGGTTTGGTAATTACCTCAAAGTCGAACTCTTGGAATAGAAGGAGCCATCTCATCATTCATCCTTTCACGTCTGCTTTGTTCATCAGGAAGGACAGGGCCTCATGATCCACATAAAATTTAAAGTGGGTAGACAGTAGGTAGTGGCAAAACTTCTCTAGGGCAAACACCATTGCCAAGCACTCCAACTCTGTCACTGTATAGTTCCGTTCTCTATTAGTGACTTTTCGGCTTGCGTAATAGATCGGTTGATCTAATTTCAAGGGGCCCTTTTGACATAGGACTGCACCTAGCCCTTAAACTGTAGGACCCTTTTCCTTCCGACCAATCAAGGGTAGTATCACCAAATTGTTTGGAGGAAATGGTGGTGGAGACAGTCCTTCATGACATCGTTTGGGCTATAAGAAGGATTCCATCTCGCATATGTGTACAATATCAAGGATGGTTGGGAGCTAGAGAAGGAAAATGCAAAAAATCTATTAAAAATATGTCATATGGGGTGCTTGCACCTTCATTTTGGGGCATCATGGAGTGGTTTAGTTCAAGAGGAGAAGTTAGCAATCAACATGGAACGTGGCGCCAGTTCATGTGGTTTTGTAATGAAACTCCTTCGTCCAATCAGGAGGTTGCATAATGGGTGCCTCAATCAGACACTGCTTCAGAGTGTTGAAGCCTTTGTCACATTCTTCCGTCCAAATAAACTCTGCATCTTTCCTCAGAAGCTTGTACAAGGAGGTTGCCTTTGTTGCAAAATGGGCTATGAACTTTCTGTAGTAACCCACATGGCCTAGGAATCCCCTCAACTATTTGAGGTTGGTGGGTGCTGTCAAAGCTGCGATCTTCTCGATCTTTGCAGGGTCTATTGATATCCCTTGTGCAGAGACAATGTGGCCCAAGAGAACTCTAGAAGAGACCCCAAAGATGCATTTGTCGGGGTTGAGGGAGATCCCATACTCTCGGCATCGGTCAAAGCATTGTTCCAAATGTCCCCAGTGTTCATGGATCAAACTATAGACACATAAGTCATCCAAATATACCTCAATAAAGTCGTGCAGATGATTTTGGAATGCGGCCATCATGAGTCGCTGGAAATTAGCAGGGGCATTGCAGAGTCCAAACGGCATCACTCGGTAAGCGTAGGTCCCCCATTCAGTGGTGAAGGTTGTTTGGACTGATCTTCTTCTACTATTTGCACTTGGTTGTATCCACTAAATCTATCCAGAAGGGAATAAAGCTCATGCCCTGCCCCACTATGTCCAACAGTTGGTTTGTGAAAGGGATAGGAAAGTGATCCTTCTTCGTCTTGGAATTCAACTTGCCAAAATCCACACATATACGAAGCTTGCCATTCTTCTTGGGTACAACCACAATGGGTGAGACCCATTCACTATTTGCCACTGGATAGATGAACTCGGCTTCCAAAAGCTTCACCAGCTCTGCTTTCACCAATGTGGAATAATTCGGGTTCATTCGCCTCTGTCGTTTCCGTACTAGCTTGGCATCAGGCTCCAAATCAATATGATGCTGACATATTGTGGGATCAATCCCCTTTAGGTCTTTGTAAGACCATGCAAACACATCCAAATTCTCTTTTAACAAGTTGTTCAAGGTTGACAACTCCTCTTCTGGTAGGCTGGTACCCACCTTCAAATGGCGTTCAGTGCCATCTGCATCCACAAAGATTAACTGCCTTTCACCTTCTACTTCACGGATGAAGGTTCCACGGACTGCTTCTGGGTACAGATCCAACTCCTTCAAGAGGGTGGTGTCCTCTTCTAATGTCCCACTAGACCCAACGTCTTCTTGCAGTAAGGACTTAGGTTGCCCCTTGAAATGGTGAAATGGATTCAGCGCTGTCTCGGTTTTGGTTTGAATGTTAATTACCTTAGAGCTTGAGGACTCCTCTTCAAAGGATGCATCTAGGAATGCTATAAAACAAGGGCTCTTGGAATTCTGTTGTGGCCTTGGGACTGGTACTTGTTGACAAGGAGCATCATCATCATCCTTTCTTGACAAGTATGGATGGGTGCGACAAGAACCGCTGATAAAAGACGGCTTATTTTGCTTGATCCACTTTTTATATAGGCTTTGCCTACGGAAAGATCCATTTACCAATCCAAAGGGTACCATTGCCATTCTGTCCCATAGCATGGAGTCTTCTGCTTTTGAAGCTTCTGGAACTCCCTCCTCATCTATGCCTTCTGTGGGTGGAGTGGTTTCTTCTGTCTCGCTTTCAAAGTCTCCTTCTTCAGATTCATCATCATCCTCTTTAGACTTCGGCTCTGCCTCTGTAGGTGCTCTGTAAGAGAAGAACAGGTCCTCTGCTTTGCCTTCTTCCTCTGTCACTGGCTTTGCTATGGCCATGTAACAGGGAGAGTAGTACATCCATGCTTCTATCTCATTGTCAGAAGTGATTTCGAAGGGAGTTCCTGGTTCAGGTAGGAAGTATTCACCCATTGACAAGGACTTTGCATCTTGAGAAAGTTGGCTTACAATCCCCACTGTCAGGGACTGTGCCACTGTTTTCTTGGGAAGGATCTGTTTGACAGCATCTTTGTCTACTGATGTTTCATCTGTAGCCTCATTGGGGGAGTCACAAGATAATTCCAAGGAGGTGGACCCATGTCCTTTTTGAGCACCATATAGCTTCATCACCACTTTATTGGGTCCTCTACCCAAGGTCAAGGTTCCTTTGAACCAATTCGTCCTTGCTCTGGCCTCAAAAAGCCATGGTTTGCCCAGTAACAGGGGGTAGGATGTATCATAAGAGTTTGGCTTCACCACCAAATAGGTTAGCCAATAATCTTTTCCAGCCACTATAGTCTTCACATATGGGAGAATGCCCAAAGGCTTGATTCTGCTTTGATCCGCCAGTCTGATGAGCCATTGGGTTGGTTACACACCTTGTAGGCCTAGATCCTTCATTGTCACATCCATCATAATGTTCACTGATGAGCCACCATCAATCATTGCATTTGCAATAAAGCAGCCTTCTATCCACACACTAGTCTCTAGGGTACCAGGATCTAGGAAGGCGTTAGCCACATCCACTTCTTTTACAGGCTCTGGAGCTTTGTTGGACTTTGTTGTTGTTGAGGGAGCAATCCTTAATCCACGTCTTCTTGTCAGTATACTTTTGAACCTTTTTCAGCACAACTGGGAGACAACATCAACAATTGTCGGAATGTGAGGTTTGGTTTAAAGGTATCTAGATCTCTGACCAGATCGTATTCCTTAATAGGATCCATTGGCTTCTCTAACCGGTTAGGGAATGGGGCAACACCCATTTCCATTTTCTTTTTTTCTTCCAACAGGGGCATCATGGGAACTTCTTTTGCCACTTGTGGCGCTTCCTCCTCTTCCATCTCCTGGACCTCTTGTCCTATCTCTGGAACTGTCTCTGTGACTCTCAGTGGCACTGTAATGCTCTGTACGGCACTATCAGGCTCTGTCCTGTTATGTTCTTCTGTTGGAAGATTGAACTTCACTGTTCTGGCAAGAGGATTATTTTCTTTCTCGATAGGTTGTTCCTTCTTCTTTGCACGCGTGATGGCAGCAACTTCCAATCCCAGTAAATTGGAGGTAGGCTCTTGGGCCTTGGACGGATTATCAGTAGCACTGTTTTTCACTGGGGCTGGGCTTGGACAATCTTTTACAGTGTGGCCTTCTCCTTTGCATCGACTGCATAAGGGCTTGTAATCCACTGACCTTTTGGGATTTGGACAATTTGGTGAAATGTGTCCTTTTTCTCCACATCTGTAACACTCCACTTCTGATCTCTGACCACCGCCAGACTGTCTTCCTCTGTAACTTTGGGATGGAAATCTTCTGGGTCTGAAATTAGGACCAAACTCCCTAGGCTTTGGTCCAATATCCTGTGTTGTCATTTTGGATTCCAGCAAGTTGAATCTTGCATCTTCTTCCTTCCTTCTCCTATCATGCATCTCCTTCAGAGAGAAAAGATCCTCTGTATGGTTCTTCCGCAAACAGTAGGAACAGAAGGCTCCAGGAATGGTTGGTTTTCATGTACATTCAGTGGCTAAATGGCCTGCTTGATGACACTTACCACATCAAGTATTTGACCGCATCACATCTCTTCCTGCTCCTGCAACGTTGGATATGCTAGCGATATTCACTTTTAGCATCTGTAGTTGCTCTATAATCACATCCATCAACTCCTTTTTGATATTTGCAACTAAGTTGGATAAATAATCCTTCAAGCTTTCTCCCCTTGAGGCACTGGCAGTAGGGTTTTGAGGAGTCTCTGTATTCACTACACAAATAGGTTGGGTTGGTGCAGAGGGGTCTCTATTTTAATTCTAATTCAGAGCTCATGTTTGAACTGTTGGCTGTTGGCTCCAGTTGGTAGGGTTCCACTGTTGCTGATTTGGCATTGGGGAAATTGGTTGGGACCATTTTTGTTGTGGTTGAACCATCATTTGAGGCATTGATTGTGGCCACTTTGGATTTGGTGCACTGTACTGTGATACTGGGGGCATTTGTTGGTAGGGGTAGGGGACAGTCCCTGGGATTGCATTTGGTGGGTACATCATTCCTGACATCAGAGGAAGTAGGACTCCTCTTCCTGGATTCATCGCCAATCTAGCTTCCACTTCATCGTACAGTCTTGCACCTTCTGTTGCAGCTTGCAGTGTGGCTGGTCTTTGCAGTTTCACAAACTTACGGACTTCTGATTGTAATCCTCTGAGAAACACTCCCTTCTGAATGCCATCATCTAGATTATGGTTAATCCATCTCTTAAAGATGGATTCCATTCGTGAGACATAAGCTTCTACTCTTTCTCCAGAGGACTGACTTAAATTCATAAATTCCTCTCGCATCCGCTCTTCAAAACCTTCACTCCTGAATTTAGTGAGGAAGGCTAACTTCAGGTCGTCCCATGTGCCAAAAGTTCCTGTCGCTTATCTCTCATACCACTGAAACGCCGCGCCCTTGAAAGTGGCGGGGAATATTGCTAACCAATGCTCAGGGGTTCTGACATTGTTAGCCACACATGCTACCATAAACTCTGCTACATGAAGATTGGGGTCTTCATTGTACTCTCCCTTAAAAATTGGCAAAACGGGACTACATTCGCTGGCCTGTCATCAATATTTTCAGGACGGATCTGGCTTGGAAGTGGACCTCCAGCAGGAGGAGGAAGGGCTTGATGTGCCATTGGGACTTCTGTAAAGAGTTCCACAAGGGCTTGAAAGGCGGCTTCTCCTGCTAGCACGTTCTCAGCTTTGATTTTTGCCTTCTCTCTTCTCACGTACCTCTGGAATCGTTCTAACGCTTTCCTGTTTATTGCGTCATTCATCAGGGGGTTGGCTCCACTATGTTGTTAGTGCTCCACAAAGGGATAACAGAAGGCTTCAGTCTCTGGAGGACTCTTGCCAACATTTCTTCTACTTCTTCCTTTTCAACGTCTCTGAATTCTGCTTTCATGCCACTGCACAGAGGAAGGTATTCGGTACTGAAGGTGTCAAAATGCATATGTCTAAGCATTGTGGTGGTGCCATCATCATAGTAATGCCAGCTTCTGATGGTTTCAACAGTGTATGTTGTAAAGAACACTTTGTCTACCAACTTCCAGTGGGCTGCCAATTGGACAAACAAAAGATTGTCAGAACACCAAGCATCCCACGTATCTTGCTGTTGAGCATCCACGAACAAATTCCAACTTTTTTCCTTCTTGTCTTCGTGAACCTCTACAGACGAAGACTCCTGAAGCTTCTTCACAATCTCCCACTTGATGATGTCTGGAAACTTCTCAATGAATGCCAAATTTTCCATAGATGGTCATTCTCTCTATTTCTGCTCTTCAATTTGTTCCCAAACTAGTTGCCACCAAGATGCAAGTTTTCGCTACTTCAACAGGAAGAGGAATAGCCCACCACATAGAGCATGCATCATGATGGTGATGTGTTTCCGGCATTGTGGGATGAACTTCTTGTGGAAAGTGGCTTTGATTATGAGAAATTCCAACTCTTTAGTGCAAGAAGGAACTTTACAAACCTCTTCTTGGCAATGCCATTTTTTTCATTTTCAGCCTCTTCTTGGCAATGCCATTTCCTTCAGCCTATTCCGGTGCTTGTTGATGGCAAGTTTCCCCGGTTGCGCACCAAAAAACATGGAGCCCCAAGAGAAACACCAAGGAAAAGGGAATTCTCTTGCAAGAAAATCTATCTTGTAACATCAACAAGCTTTTATTTCATTCTCTTGATCACATCAAAACAAAGAAAACAACAATTCTTCACGCAGCATCATAGTAGATATCTCCCATGGATTTGATAAAATCAACCATATTCTCCAACATCTTCACAAAATCCATCAATAGAACAAAGAACACAAAGGAATACACCATCTTTGAATGGAAATACATCACATATTATTCATCTTCAATGTCTTCATAGTTCTCTCTCTCAATCTCTCATATACAATTACATTGTTTTCATAGAATTGACTATCTCTAACTCTCTCTCTCTCTCTCTCCATCAATAGTATATCATATCCTCACTACAATACTCTCATAATAACCCTTAATAATACTCATTAGGTCGTGGATACACCTCCCAAAAGGTATGTTTGATATGAAGGGTCAACAAAGACATCATAGTGTCCTGTGAGATCTGTCTTCTTTCACTGTCTTCTGTAACCTTCTGTAAATCTTCATCAGATACTTCTTCACTTCTTTTAACTTGAATAGAGCTTCCATTCATCCTTTTCCTAAGACAATAACACTTTCCAAAACATCCATACATCCATCATAACACTCAACAGAAACAAACAGAACAGACCACAAAACAACAGAGCAACAAGACTACAGAGCTACAGAAGCACAGAAGCTACAGAACTTTACAGAAGATCAACAAAACCCATAAAAACCAAAACAAAACCAATTCAATCTCTCATAAACCTTTTAACACATCCTCAATCATATCTGAAACATCCATTCAATCATTTCAACTACCAAAATAGAACCAAAACAGAACAAAACAGAAGAAAATCAAGCCTTACAAAACCATACAGAGAGAATTACAGAACTCTTCAGAACAACATATTTCATCAAAAACCAACATAAGCCCTTTCAAACATACTCAAACCACTCCAAACACTTCAAAACATCTTCAAACTCAAACAATCAACCACCAAAAACAACCATTCAGCAACAAAAACAACAAAAAATCAACCCAAAAACCAATCATTTCCACACTCAACAACAGTCGGCTGGGGGAAAGGGGGAAAAAATTTACCATAATTCTAACAATTAATATTTTGGATTTTTTTTTGTAAGAGGAGGTTCTCGTGAGGAGTGTAGTTTAGAGATCGGAATTGTTACAGTTTGCATGTAGCTTCGGATCTTGATCCTTGATAGGAATCTCCCTTAGCATCTTCTGATAGGTTGGATCATGGCATGCCTCTTCTCTAGCTAGCTTAAGTATTGGGTTGTTTGGCATGGATACCTTTGTGGCTAAAGATCTGGTTGTTGATGGATCTTGCATGATTAGAGAATTTAGAAATGCCTTGCGACTGAGTGCATTGGCAACTACATTCTCCTTTCCAGGCCGGTATTTGATTTCAAAGTCATATTCCTCCAGCACTTCAATCCATCGATGTTGCCTCATGTTGAGCTCATTCTGGGTAAAGATCCACTTAAGACTTCTATGATCCGTCACTAAGGTAAAATTGTTACCCAGCAAGTAGTGTCTCCAAAGCTTGAGAGCATGGATGACAACTAACAGCTCCAGATCGTGGGTAGCATAGCTCCTCTCATGGCTCTTCAGTTTCCTCGAAGAGTATGCTACAAGATGACCTTCTTGCATAAGCACACATCCTAAGGCAAGTGTGCTAGCATCAGTTATCACTTCAAACTCCATACCAAGGTCCAGAAGTTTCAGGATAGGTGCTGATACCAAGCTTTGCTTTAGTTTATCAAAGCTACATTGTTTAGTAGTTGACCATACAATTGATGTTTGCTTCTTTAGTAGATCGGTTAGTGGTGATGCAATCAAAGCATAGTTTTTTATAAAGACCCTGTACCATCCTGTCAATCCAAGAAAACTGTGCATTTCTTTGACAGTTGTTGGTATTTGCCATTCTAGAACGTCTTTGACCTTGGCCGGGTCTACTGAAATTCCTTCCACTGATACAATGAATCCCAGATATTCAATCTGTCGTTTGAAGAATGCACACTTCTTCTTCTTGGCATAAAGCTTGTGTGCCCTCATTGTCTCAAGGACAATGCGAAGCTGGCGTTCATGATCTTCTTCCTGTTCGGAGTAGACTAAGGTATCATCAAAGAAGACGAGTACGAAGTCATCAATATATGGTCTAAAGATATCTTACATTAACTCAAAATGCCCGAATCTTGTGATAAATGCCGTCTTTGGGATATCTTCTTCCTTGATCCTTATTTGATAGTATCCAGACCTGAGATCAATCTTGGAGAAGATCTTCATACCTTGAAGACAGTCAAGAAGTTCATCTATTCTTGGAATGGGATATTTGTTCTTAATGGTTGATTGATTCAACCCTCTGTAATCAATACATAGTCGAAGCGTTCCATCTTTCTTCTTCTAGAATAGCACTGGAGCTCCCCATGGCAAACTGCTAGGACGAATGTAGCCTTGATCTAACACTTGCTTGAGTTGCTCCTTTAGCTCAATCACTTCTAGAATGGACATTCTATATGGTCTCTTTGCAATTGGCGTAGCTCCTGGTGCTAGCTTGATTTCATGATCAACTTCCCTTTGAGGAGGAAGTTCTGTCAGCTCTTCAGGAAATACGTATGTGTACTCCTTTAGCCATGAAGGTTCTTCACTAGACTCCTGATTCTGATCTAGCTTATTAAACTTAATCAAATAGACAGGTAGTCCCTTTCTAACTCCCTTTATTATCTGAGATGCTTTGGCCAATTGAATTTTTGGCTCTCTAGCCTCTCCTTGAGTTGTGACCAATTTCCCTTCAAAGTTTCAAAAGAAAACTTGGCCCTTTCCACAATGAATGTGGGCATCATTAGGTTTAAGCCAATCCATTCCGAGCAAACACTCATGGATACCTAGGTTCATAACTCTGAATCTGAATGAAGTCAACTTTCTGTCCCAGTAGGAATTCCACCTTAGCAGTTTGCCTAGTACAAGTGACCTCATGACCATTTTCTAATTCCACAAGCAAGGTAGGTGCATCTTTTGTGGCTATTCCTAATCTTCTTACACAGACTGGTGAAATAAAAGAATGTGTACTACCACAATCAATCAAGATTTTGAAGCCTTTACCTTGATAATCCGATGGTGTCTGAATCACCAAAAACTGACAATTCGTGCCTTTCTTGTGAAGGGCGGCATGGACTGGCAGTTCTTCCTCTGCCCTGGGTGGCGGCTCCTTGGGACATTGCCTTTTGAAATGACCGGGCTCGTTGCAATGGAAGCAATGGAGGTTGTGGCCATTACCTTGGGTAGGAACAAAATCATTGACATTGTTGGTTCTATCCTTGTTCCTTTGTCCTTGGTTTTGACCTTGAGCTCTCTTCGCATGGGACCTATATACTCCTTTTTTCTGATCCTTATAAGACCAAGTCTTGTTACTTCTTGGCATGGTCTGCACTTCTTGTATTATGGGTGCAGCTCGAATGAGTGCATCCTGAAGGTCTGTTGGCCGCATTGACTCGAGGTCGGTGTTTATAGTGTTGAGATATCGAGCTCCACTCGTGATATACCAGGGTGACTGTTATGCATTTATGTCATCAACTTGTCAGTTGTTGTAGATGCGGTTGGTACACCGCCCATGAATATAGCTAGATGACAGCTATCCCTATCTACTCTAGTTCGTGGCTCAGTTAGTATGCCACCTTAGTTAGTTGAGTTTGGTTTGAGATCCATATATATAGGGTTCTTCTATTTCTTTGTATGAGAGTTCTTTTGGCTTACACAACTAAGAAGAGCAAAACAGTTTTCAGCCTCCACCTTTGTGTGTATTTTCCCATTGTGCAAGCAAGAAAGCTACAAGTGAGACTCCTTCCTTCTCTCCCACAATCTTGACATGGTATCAGAGCCTTGTTCGTGGTAAGGAGCTCAAGAAAGCAAACCAAGTTTGCGGTATTCTGGTAAGAGGACCAGTGCTGCTTTCATTTTTCTGTTTTGGGAGCAAGTCTCTGCAGGTAGCACAGTCGGATAGTGCAGGAGTGCATTGTCTCAAATTGAGACGCCCTTCGTGGTGTGGCAAGAGGGCAGTATATGCTGTGGGATAGGGCTTTAGGCCTTGGTATCCCTATTTTTTTGATTTGAGGCCATTTCGGGGCCTGTTTTGGAGGCGGAAGTTTACTACACGCACTCAGGAAAAGGCCCTATTTTATGCTGTGCGACCACTGTTCTACAGGTCGGTGGAAAGTTACTGCAGAAATTGCATCGTATGCCTGTGCACAAAGACATTGGGAGTTATAGAATCATCCTTGTTGCTTGTTGATGCAAAATCGTCACTAGGAAGTGACAGTGTGGTCAAGTACCACTTTCGTCAGTTTTGCAGATTTGCCCTTATGAGGCTGAAGCTGTGTTTTTTTGCAGTGTTTTGTAATGGCGTCTGATTCTCTTTCACAGATTGTCACTGAAAATCTTGACAAGAACAACTTCCAAGCATGGAAGTTTAGAATGACGAATTTCCTTATGGAAAAAGGATATTGGGAATTTGTTGCAGGAAATGAAGAAGAACCAGTTCTTCTTGATGTTCCCAATCAACAGCAAATGCATGCATTTAAAACATGGCATGAGAGAGCCAGAAAAGTTATGTACTGGCTGTCTATCAGTATTTTAGACTCTATGATTGCGCATATTCAGGATGCAAGTATGCCAAAGGAGGCATGGGATACTCTATCAAAAATATATAGCACAAATACGCAAGCCAGGAAAATGCAGCTCAAGCAAGAGTTGCACAATGTGCAAAGAGAAAGTATGAGCATCAATGACTACCACATGAAGGTGAAGAAGATCGCAGATGCACTTGCTTCCATTGGGTCGCCAGTGGAAGATGATGATTTAGTTTCCGTGACCTTGAATGGTCTAGGAAAGGATTATGCACAGTTCCGAACATCCATTTCTATCCGTGAAAGATTTCCTGATTTTGAGGAGTTGATTGCTCTTCTAATTTCTGAGGAGCAGAGAAATGGTGGTGGATCTTCTTCAGCAGGAACTTCAAAAGAAGCTGTCTTCTACTCAAATGCTGGAAGAGGTAGAGGCAGAGGTAGAGGAGGCCGATCTGCAAGCTGTGGTAGAAAGCAGAATATACAGCAAACTCAAGAAAACTAGTCCTATGGAGGAGGACGTTGTAACTCTAGAGGTAGGGGGAGCCAAAGAGGTCGTGGTGGATGGCAAAGAGGCCAAAATACAAACAATAATGTTGAATGCTACTATGTGGTAAAATGGATCATATGGCTAAAGACTGCTATAAAAAGCAGAATGACACCATGAATGGAAAATTGCAACAAGGGAATTATGCATCTTCTAGTAGACAGGGTGATGACAGAAATGAGCATTTGTTTATGGTGCAGCACATGAAGAATTCTGTGAAAAGTGCAGAAGAAAGAAACGATGTATGGTATGTTGACTCAGGTGCATCAAACCACATGACGGGTCATGCAGAATGGATGGAGGATGCAAGGAAAATGGAAAAACCAGGATTTGTGGAGACTGGTGATGATACTGCACATCCTATTGTGCAGATTGGAAAAATTCCTTTGTCTATGCAGAATGGGAAAAAGAAATACCTGTCTGATGTATATCATGTCCCGAATATCACCAAGAATCTGATTTCTATTCGTCAAATGGTTGAGCAGGGCTTGCACGTCAGATTTAATCCTCATGGATGCTTTGTTGAGGATATGAAAAATAAAGTTCGCTTGATAGCAAAAGGAAAGAAGAAGGGCAGAATGTTTACGTTGGATGCAGACATGCCTGAATTGAGTGCATCAATGTTTGCACATGGGACCGGTGTAGTTGCAGATATTGATATCTGGCATAAACGCATTGGTCATGTTAATGTACAGTGACTTAAATCAATGCAGGCTCAAAATATTGTTGCAGGATTGCCTAAATTCAAGGTTGCAGAAATGCATAAGGTATGTGAAGCCTGTCAGTTTGGAAAACAGGCAAGGAAACCATTTCCTAGACATGTTCAAGAGAGTAAGAAGCCATTGGAATTAATCCACTCTAATGTGTGGACTACTAAAGCTGCATCTTTTGGAGGCTGTCATTATTTTGTCACTTTTATTGATGACTATAGCAAAAAAGTTTGGGTGTATTTTATGAAAAAGAAAAGTGAAGTTTTTGGGCATTTCAAAACTCTTAAAGCTATGGTTAAAAAAGAAACAGGCCTGCAAATAAAATGCCTAAGATCAGATGGAGGGGGAGAGTACCTCTCAAATGAGTTTGCAAGGTTCCTACAAGAGCATGGCATAAAGCAGCAATATTCATGCAGTCATACCCCACAACAAAATGGAATTGCAGAAAGGAAAAACATGCATATTGAAGAGGTATCTCGTGCCATGCTCAATGAAAAAGACCTGCCAGATTTTTATTGGGCTGAGGTAGTTGCTACAACAGTCTACATAATGAACAGGACTCCCACTACAGCAATACATGGGATGACTCCAGAGGAGAGCTATACTGGTAGGAAACCAGATATTTCTCATTTGAAATTTTTTTGTTGCATTGCCTATGTTCATGTGCCAGATGAGTTGAGATCCAAGTTGGATCCGAAAGCTAAGAAGTGCATCTTTATTGGTTACTCTTTGCAGCAGAAAGGGTATAGATGCTATAACCCTTCTACTCATAAGTTTACAGTGAGCAGAGATGTTGTTTTTGATGAGATTAGTAGCTGGTATAAACCAGTAAATGTGATTGATAATGTAGATGCACAAAATGGTAATGCTGCATAGAATTCACAGCAGCAGTCACAGCAGTCACAAGATATTAGTGGACCTGGAGCGTCCTCTAGCAGTGGTTCACATTCTTTGCCATGGACAGGCAGATTAAGATCAGGAGAATCTTCTCAAAGCAATGCAGATAGTTGTATGCAGGTATCACGAAAAGGAAAAGAGAAGGTAGATCAACCCATGGTCGATGTGAATGCAGGTCACTCTTATGTGGATGGTGAATCCAGTGGCTCAGAACAGAGCATTGATGATGAGTTGGGTATTCCTTCTATTGTTACACTTGGAGTAAGGAAGACTAGGGATGTTTTGAGAGCACCTGGGAGTGAACCTACTTTGCGCAGGTCTACCAGAGCTAGGTATCCTGTGGATAGGCTGAAATATGATGGATTTACAGCCATTCACTATGCATATATGGTCAAAGTGATACAGGAACCAGAATCCACTTCTTTTGAGCAAGCCATGGGAAAATAAAAATGGGAGAAAGCCATGGATGAAGAAATGGATGCCTTGGAAGAAAATGCTACATGGGAATTTGTACCTTTGCCTAAAGATAAGCATGCAATTGGTTGTAAATGGGTTTATAAGGTGAAACACAATGCAGATGGCTTTGTGAATAGATACAAGGCAAGATTAGTAGTCAAGGGGTATGCACAAACATAGCATTGATTATGAAGAAACATTCAGTCCGGTTGCAAGGATGGCAACCATAAGAGAAGTCATTGCTATGGCTGCATCAAAGGGATGGTCTTCACATCAGATGGATGTAAAGAATGCCTTCTTGCATGGTGATTTGCAAGAAGAGGTCTATATGGAGCAGCCACTAGGTTATGTGCATGCTGTTCATCCTGAGTTTGTTTGCAGGTTGAAGAAAGCCTTGTATGGCTTGAAGTAAGCACCTAGAGCATGGCCTGACAAGATAGGACAGTATCTTGTCACTATTGGCTTTCAAATTTTCAAGGCAGATTTCTCACTTTATGTGAGAAAAACAGAGAAAGGTATTATGCTGCTTGTCATTTATGTTGATGATTTGATTATCACAGGTGACAGTGATGAAGATATCCTTCATGTGAAAATGCTATTGAAGCAGAAGTTTGAGATGAAGGATTTGGGATAGCTGTGTTATTTCTTGGGCATTGAGGTGATTAGATCACCAAGTGGGATATGGCTCTTGCAGAGGCAGTATGGATTGGACATGCTGTCCAAATATGGGATGATAGGCTGTAAGCCTATTTCAGTTCCTTTGGAGCAGAATGTGAAGCTAAGCGCAGATGCAGGTGAGCTTCTGGAAGACCCTACTATGTACAGACGCATAGTAGGAAGTTTGATTTATATGACTATTACCAGGCTAGATTTGAGCTATGCTGTTGGATTGGTAAGTCAGTTTATGCAGGATCCAAGGAAACCGCATTTAGATGCGGCTAGATGCATATCAGGTATGTGAAGTCCACATTGCAGTATGGACTACTTTATGAGACTGGGGTTCAGATACAGTTGTATGGATACACTGATGCTGATTGGGCTGGTAGTATTTCTGATAGACGATCTACCAGTGGATATGTGTTCTCTTTTGGGAGTGTTGTAGTCACTTGGAGCAGCAAGAAACAGCCTACAATTACCTTGTCGAGCACAGAGGCTGAGTACAGGGGCGTAGAAATGGCTGCATGTGAGGTAGCTTGGTTGCATAAGCTACTTTATGATATGCATCAGCCTACAGATGGGCCAGTTGTCATTTATTGTGACAACATGAGTAGTATACACTTGGCAAATAACCTAGTCTATCATGCTAGAACAAAGCACATTGAGGTGCATTATCACTATGTGCGGGAGAGGGTTTTACTAGGTCTTATTGATCTAGTTTATGTCAGCACAGAGGATCAGGTAGCTGACATATTTACGAAGGCACTGGGCGCAGAGAACTTGCACAAGTTCAGAGACCTGCTTGGTATGCAGGAATTGGGATTGAGCTCGAGGGGGAGTGTTGAGATATCGAGCTCCACTCGTGATATGCCAGGGTGACCGTTGTGCATTTATGTCACCGACTTGTTAGTTGTTGCAGATGCGGTTGGTACACCGCCCATGAATAATAGCTAGATGACAGCTATCCTTATCTACTCTAGTTCGTGGATCAGTTAGTATGCCACCTTAGTTAGTTCAGTTTGGTTTGAGACCTATATATATAGGGTTCTTCTATTTCTTTGGATGAGAGTTCTTTTGGCTTACACGACTAAGAAGAGGAAAACTGTTTTCAGCCTCCACCTTTGTGTGTATTTTCCCATTTTGCAAGCAAGAAAGCTACAAGTGAGACTCCTTCCTTCTCTCCCACAATCTTGACATATAGGTGGGTTTAATATGGCACAAAACTTTGACACCTACTATGTCATATCCATTTTTGGTGAATACTTCAAAGGAGAGACAAACTTTGAGTAGTATGCATCAAGAGATAGACCAAGCTGCTTTAGTTTATAGAACTCGTTCATCTTCTGTGTGCCGTATACAGGTGGTAAATATCTTCCTTGCACAGCTCTTTTTAGCTTCTCCCAAGTAACTGACCCTTTCGAGATCCCTTGGTCTCTGCACCATTGCTTACGCCAAAGTCTTGCTTCGCCGGTAAGCTTCAGCTTGGCGAGCATTGCTTGGTTGTTGGGTGCAATACCTGCCGTTTCAAAATAATCTTCCATGGACTTGATCCAGATCTCGGCATCAGTTTGGACGGTCCTTCCCTTGCCATCAAATTTTTCTGGCTTGATTTGCTTGAGAAGAAACTTCTTCTCCTGAATTACGGCCGTTCTTGGTGTAGGGGTCAAACTAGGAATCTGCACTTGAGGTTGTTCCTGGGCATTGAGATTCTTAACATTAACAACTCGCTAAACATTTCTCATGTTACATTTCATGCCCAATTCAGCCTTCAGCCAAGAGACCTAATCAATTAACTTTTTTATCAATACTCATAGTCAAGACAATCATTGATAAAAAGAGTCTTATTTCATTCATATGGGCATAGCCCTTTCGGAGTACAATTATTCTTGGGGAGATGGAACAAGCTGATATATTAATTCGAGAAGAATAAGATTGTGTTACATTCAGCTACGGGAACTGAGTAATAGTATGGATTGGGGTCATGGATTTTCAAGAATCGATAGGTCATTGGAAGATTAGGGTATCCTTTCCTTTGGTACCCGTTCTTCTCGTAACATTCCAACACCTTGATTCTGTCAGCAAGGATTATTCAGGTCACTTTCTCGTAAACATACATATTCTGCTTGACCTTCCATCCTTCGACATGTAGGGTTGCGTTTGCGTGAGCCTCAACAAAGATGAACAACTTCACGATCTTCAGGTCCTCCAACCACTTGATTCTCTTTAGGTTGGTTCGCAGGTACGCAAATCGGTGGGCAGCTATGTAATAAATTCTTGAATCACCCATCCATCTCTGTTCCACGTACAGAGGTGAGGGATTGTAGATGCGGTATAGAATATTCATCATATCGATCCTCCGTCGATAATCCGAGGCACGCATCGTGGTCATAAACATAACCTGGAACACCAAGAATTTGTTCCATGCTTCGCGACTCTGCAAGTCAGCATTGATAAGTAAGTAAGTAAGGAAATGTCCTTAACACCAACATTTGCTCTACTTCACCTCATTAAGTTTTCTTGTAAATATTAGTTCCTCGTTGGTTTGCTCTGATACCAATTGTAACGCGTCTACCCGTTCATGCAGGACACATCTTAGCAGCCCATTGGGAAGAGAGTCTAGAAAGCACCGCTCGGCACTCCCACGGAATGTCACGGGGTTTGAGATCTAGGTACTCCTCCCGAGTCTTCCACGAAGCGGAAGCATTCCGGCCATTCCTACTTAGGACCGACCTGAATTATGGTTTTCCTAATGGTCAAATTCCTAGAACAGCAGCTAGCATCGAACCCCAGGCGAACTACTTTATGCAAAAATGTCAGGGTCAAAGCGGATTCATGCTACACTTGGTTCAAGGAGAATGGGAAACAAGAGGGATGCAAAGCTTAACCTCTCTGCCCATAAGGCATAGTCCCATTCCGTTCCCCTAAAACAGCATAAATCAGGACTCTAGCATCCTAGATTCTAGGTCAACGTTCCTTGCTGTCAATTCTTGTTGAGAAAAATTCACGGCCAACTGGGATCACCCATCCGTAGGAGGGACCCATGGCCACATCCACCGCACTTTCCTTAGGGGTTGCTTTAGTTGTCTAATTACCTACCACATTTAGTTGGACATGCATAAAACAACTTCCTTAATTAGCCAATTAGTCACGGGTTCCTTCACGTAATCTTAGCACCGACATAGAAAAACAATGTCAAACAAGTTCCTTTTCAACAATTTACATTATTAATCAGTCTTTGGAATGCATCATAATAATCCAGCCCGAAGGCTATCCATAATCCAACAATCCTCAGGGATTACTAATCCAAGTTTCCGCCCATAGACTAGTATGCGGGCCTCGAGATCCAATCCTGAGTCACGTCGGCCTCTTATGCAGGACCTGGAAGGCAAGGGATTCACAGCCAGAGCCCCCTGGCATCTAAGCGTCCTCCTACTCCAAGTAGCGCCCAATGGAGAGACCTCTTGCTGTGGGTTTGGTCCATGTTCTCAGTGCGGCTAACAACCCCCTTGGTTAGGGTCAGGCAAACAGTCAGGGGTAACTGATGCTGCCTCTCCCTTGAGGCCTTCAACCTGAAGCATTAATTATTTTTTCATATTTAGTTCTTTGAGCAAAGTAATACAAACACTGCTCCTAAACTGTACAAACACAATCAAACCAATGGTTGTTCATTTGGTCAACTGCTAAGGTATGAATCCTTCTCTCAGAATGCATCCAACATTCTATTCGGGATCAATTGCAACTTGGCAAGATCCCCAAGGATTTGTTGGTTTACCCTTTTATCCTTGGGTTAGGGTTTATACCTTGTTAACCCAATTAACAAACACCTTAGGTTCCTTAAATTAAGACAGTAATTCCTGGGCAATCCTCGTCGCCCTAACTTGATTTGTCAATTGCTCGTTACCCTAACTTGGCAACTCAGTAGAGTAGGATTACCCATCCTCTTGCAAGATAGACATGCACTAGAACCTGCCAACTCGTTCTAAAGAGTGGCAACTCTACTTTGTGATTTAACACAAAACCATGCGACATTGCAACTTGTTGCGTAGGAGTCGCATATGACTTATGGGATAATTTTTCCCATCAAATGATGTTCCTTGGTTAAGAAATATATTTGGTCAAGATGTAGGGTTTGGGAGTCCTCTTGACCCAACCCAACCGTAATCTTCTTATTTCACAACGCTTGGCCCTAGGGCTTCTAAACTCAATCAAAAGTCTAGTATTAGGTCATTCGATCCTTAGGGTAAAACCCTAGATCGTTGTTGCATGGGCGTTTAGCTAACCCTAACGTTCCGTGAACGTGGGTAGGACCTTTGGGATCGAAAGTCTTGACTTGGCATCCCAAGTACGATACTAGTCAGAATTTTTAACGTGACTAAACCCTACCTAGCACTTTGAGGTGTTCCTCGTACCAACTAGTTTTCTTTCCCGAATCCCTTGAGGGTTATGCCATCGCAAGTGATCTACCTAAAACGATCTAATTGTCTTGTGACAAGAGTGGTCTTTGCTTAAAAGAGATGCAAGAAATACCTTTCCTAAGAGATGAAAATAAATAAATTCCATGTACAACATTCCGAGCAAGTATGCGAATCATAGGCTTTTACTTCTATGCAACTATAAGGTTCGCAAATGACCATTTCTTTTCCTTGCTAAAATGATAATGATTGACGATTTGGGGAATAACTTGCATAAAACCTACATAGATTTACATCGAGAACTTTGCCTACAAACCTTTCATTTAATGCAATTGAATTTCAGAATTTAATATGACATGCAACCTTTTCTTGATACAACTTCGATAAATGAAGTTCATGTATGACGAAAGTCATAAGACTTATGCAGACTTAATCTGTTCTACGGCACTTAATCCGTCTTAAAATGCAAGCATCTTCGTATGCAACATGCAAGTTCATGGTTTCAGTTCCATGCA
Source organism: Lygodium microphyllum (assembly GCF_053477565.2). Taxonomy (NCBI): domain Eukaryota; kingdom Viridiplantae; phylum Streptophyta; class Polypodiopsida; order Schizaeales; family Lygodiaceae; genus Lygodium; species Lygodium microphyllum. Next base: position 22,843,144 of record NC_141143.1, on the reverse strand, counting down.
ATGCAACTACTTGGACAACATCGACAATGATTATGTCATATGAATCCACAAGTAGAAAATTACTTCCTAAATGCCTTATGCGCTTTTCTTTTCCGCGGCCAATCAAAGATGCATTTAAACAATTTCATCTTTTTAAACCTAAGCAATATGCACTTAGGATTTGCAACTTGGAAATGCAAGCAAACCCAAATGCACGACATGCACTAACTCTTGTAAATTGTCCAAGGAGATAAATTCCCTTGACTATGTGAGTTAGAGACATGCGTAAATGCATTCTTCCGATGAAAATTAATCAGGCCTAATGCATTGCTTTAATGCGGAATTATTCTTTTAAGAACCTGGGCATGAGGACTCGCAGCAATGTCCATGTATAAACTTGGGTTCAAGGCTCCCGCGTGTGCGCCTTGCGTCTTTGGCTTTGGAGCCATCATTGATGTAGTGGAATTGGACTCCGCGTTTTGTCCTCGCCTTTATGCGATCTCCGAACTCCCTCCAAGCTTGGCAGTTCAGCCTCAAAAACCTGCGTACTTCCCCCTCGCATAGTAATTCCTTTTACATGATGTGGGTTTTAAGAAACTGGGGATAAGCCGTGTGGACAAGGCTTACGGAAGCTTTGTCTTTAGAAGCTTCAAAAGAAGATTCTTGTTCTCTGTTATAGTAACGTGGCATGGAGAGATAAGGTAAGATGATGATGAGGATAAGGATGAAGGCAATGATAATTGTGATGATGATGACGATGGGGTGGGTAGGTGGCTGTAGCACGGCAACCAGCGGCAGTAGGCGGACTTCACGGCGGCAGCTCCCTGGAGTGGCGATGGCAATGGCGGCAGCATGACTGGTAGAGTCTCCCTTTTCTCTCTCTTCGTGCCTCCCTCCCAAGCTCCACGGGGGAGGTCTTATAGTGTGTGGGGGGGGGGGATCCACACACGTGGATGTCTTGCATGCCCCCTCTCTCCCCCATGCTCTCCACATAACACTACTCCTCTCACACTCCCTCTTCCCCTGCCATGCATCGGCTGAGGGGAGGGGTAATTAATAAAAAAAATTTGAACCAAAATTACCCATTATCCAGTTACCTTTCCCGTAGAGAGTGTTCTTGTGCAACTTGCATGTTTTAACCTCGGCCTTATTAGCACAATGCGAATGGGGATAATTATCACGCGCGTGGGGTAAGCATTTAACTGTCAACATTTTTCAATGTGGGAGATCACTTTGGGGTGCCTTATTGTGTGGGGTTTAAGTTCGACTTAATATTTCGAGTGGAAATATTACATTGCACATTCTTGTAGATGAACATTATGCTATTTCAAAGTCTCCTTATAGCAAGCATGGCCTAGATGCAATTACTGCTTTCCAATATCATTTAGAGAGAAGTGCAAAAGAAAGCAACGATGTGTGGTATGTTGACTCAGGTGCATCAAAACACATGACAGGTCATACAGAATGGATGCAGGATACAAGGAAAATGGAAAAACCAGGATTTGTGGAGGCTGGTGATGATACTGCACATCCTATTGTGCAGATTGGAAAAATTCCTTTGTCTATGCAGGATGGGAAAAAGAAATACTTGTCGGATGTATTTCATATCCCAAATATCACCAAGAACCTGGTTTCTGTTGGTCAAATGGTTGAGCAGGGCTTGCAGGTCAGATTTAATTCTCATGGATGCTTTGTTGAGGATATGAAAAATAAAGGTCGCTTGATAGCAAAAGGAAAGAAGAAAGACAGAATGTTTACATTGGAAGCAGACATGCCTGAATTGAGTGCAGCAATGTTTGCACATGGGACCAGTGTAGTTGCAGATATTGATATTTGGCATAAACACATTGGTCATGTTAATGTACAACGAATTAAATCAATGCAAGCCCAAAATAGTGTTGCAGGATTGCCTAAATTCAAGGTTACAGAAATGCATAAGATATGTGAAGCCTGTCAATTTGGAAAACAGGCAAGGAAACCATTTCTTAGACATGTTCAAGAGAGTAAGAAGCCATTGGAATTAATCCACTCTGATGTGTGGACTACTAAAGCTGCATCTATTGGAGGCTGTCATTATTTTGTCACTTTTATTGATGACTATAGCAGAAAAGTTTGGGTGTATTTTATGAAAAAGAAAAGTGAAGTTTTTGGGCATTTCAAAACTCTTAAAGCTATGGTTAAAAAAGAAACAGGCCTGCAAATAAAATGCCTAAGGTTAGATGGAGGGGGAGAGTACCTCTCAAATGAGTTTGCAAGGTTCTTGTAGGAGCATGGCATAAAGCAGCAATATTCATGTAGTCATACCCCACAGCAAAATGGAATTGCAGACATAAAAAATAGGCATATTAGAGAGGTATCTCGTTCCATGCTCAATGAAAAAGACTTGCCAGATTTTTACTGGGCTGAGGCAGTTGCTACAACAGTCTACATAATGAATAGGACTCCCACTGCAGCAATACATGGTATGACTCCAAAGGAGAGGTATACTTGTAGGAAACCAGATATTTCTCATTTGAAAATTTTTGTTGCATTACCTATATTCATGTGCCAGATGAGTTGAGATCCAAGTTGGATCCAAAAGCTGAGAAGTGCATCTTTATTGGTTACTCTCTGCAGCAAAAAGGGTATGATGCAATAACCCTTCTACTCGTAAGTTTATAGTGAGTAGAGATGTTGTTTTTTATGAGATGAGTAGCTACTATAAACCAGTAAATTTGATTGATAATGTAGATGCACAAAATGGTAATGCTGCACAGAATTCACAGCAGCGGTCACAAGATATTAGTGGACCTAGAGCGTCCTCTAGTGGTGGTTCACATTATTCGCCATGGACAGGCAGATTGAGATCAGGAGAATCTTCTCAAAGCAATGCAGATAGTGGTATGCAGGTATCATGAAAAGGAAAAGAGAAGGTAGATCAGCCCATGTTTGATGTGAATGCAGGTCACTCTTATGTGGATGGTGAATCCAGTGGCTCAGAATAGAGCATTGATGATGAGTTGGGTATTCCTTCTATTGTTACACCTGGAGTAAGGAAGACTAGGGATGTTTTGAGAGCACCTGGGAGTGAACCTACTTTGCGCAGGTCTACCAGAGCTAGGTATCCTGTGGATAGGCTGAAATATGGATTTACAGCCATTCACTATGCATATATGGTCAAAGTGATACAGGAACCAGAATCCACTTCTTTTGAGCAAGCCATGGGAAAAGAAAAATGGGAGAAAGCCATGGATGAAGAAATGGATGCCTCAGAAGCAAATGCTACATGGGAATTGGTACCTTTGCCTAAAGATAAGAATGCAATTGGTTGTAAGTGGGTTTATAAGGTAAAGCACAATGTAGAGGGTTCTGTGAACAGATACAAGGCAAGATTAGTAGTCAAGGGGTATGCACAAACATATTGCATTGATTATGAAGAAACATTCAGTGCGATTGCAAGGATGGCAACCGCAAGGTTATATGCATGCTGTTCATCCTGAGTTTGTTTGCAGCTTGAAGAAAGACTTGTATGGCTTGAAGCAAGCACCTAGAGCATGGTCTGACAAGATAGGACAATATCTTGTCACTATTGGCTTTCAGATTTCCAAGGAACATTTCTCACTTTATATGAGAAAAACAGAGAAATATATTATGTTGCTTGTCATTTATGTTGATGATTTGATTATCACATGTGATAGTGATGAAGATATCCTTCATGTGAAAATGCTATTGAAGCATAAGTTTGAGATGAAGGATTTGGGAGAGCTGCGTTATTTCTTGGGCATTGAGGTGATTGAATCACCAAGTGGGATACGGCTCTTGCAGAGGCAGTATGGATTGGACATGCTATCCAAATATGGGATGACAGGCTGTAAGCCTATTTCAGTTCCTTTGGAGCATAATGTGAAGTTGAGTGCGAATGCAGGTGAGCTTCTCGAAGACCCTACTATGTACAGACGCATAGTAGGAAGTTTGATTTATATGACTATTACCATGCCAGATTTGAGCTATGCTGTTGGATTGGTAAGTCAGTTTATGCAGGCTCCAAGGAAATCGCATTTGGATGCGGCTAGAGGCATACTCAGGTATGTGAAGTCCACATTGCAGTATGGACTATTTTATGAGGCTAGGGTTCAGATACAGTTGCATGGATACACTGATGCTGATGGGGCTGGTAGTATTTCTGATAGACGATCTACCAGTGGATATGCATTCTCTTTTGGGAGTGCTGCAGTCACTTGGAGCAGTAAGAAACAGCCTACAGTTGCCTTGTCGAGCATAGAGGCTGAGTACAGGGGTGCAGCAATGGCTGCATGTGAGGTAGCTTGGTTGCATAAGCTACTTTATGATATGCATCAGCCTACAGATTGGCCAGTTGTCATTTATTGTGACAACATGAGTAGTATACACTTGGAAAATAACCCAGTCTATCATGCTAGAACAAAGCACATTGAGGTGCATTATCACTATGCGCGGGAGAGGGTTTTACTAGGTCTTATTGATCTAGTTTATGTCAGCATAGAGGATCAGGTAGCTGACATATTCACAAAGGCATTGGGCGAAGAGAAGATGCGCAAGTTCAGAGACCTGCTTGGTGTGCAGGAATTGGGATTGATCTTGAGGGGGAGTGTTGAGATATCGCGCTCCACTCGTTATATGCTAGGGTGACCGTTGTGCATTTATGTCACCGACTTGTTAGTTGCAGATGCGGTTGGTACACTGCCCATGAATAATAGCTGGATGATAGCTATCCTTATCTACTCTAGTTCGTGGCTTAGTTAGTATGCCACCTTAGTTAGTTGAGTTTGGTTTGAGACCCATATATAGGGTTCTTCTATTTCTTTGTACTAGAGTTCTTTTTGGCTTACACAAACTAAGAAGAGGAAAACTGTTTTCAGCCTCCATCTTTGTGTGTATTCCCCCATTGTGCAAGCAAGAAAGCTACAAGTGAGACTCCTTCCTTCTCTCCCACAATCTTGACATAATGTTCTCTTTTGGATCTTCTAGTATACTCCATATCCAAATATAATTTCTAGGCAAATAAGTGGTAAGAAGCTCTTCATGGAAGGAGTGAGAATTCAACGTTAATTGAAACTTAGGTGGAGATCTCAAGACTCTAAAGTTTATGTTCAATTGTGATACTAAGGCATTAACATCATTGTCTTATTCATTTTGCATAAAAAGAAAGAATTCTTCTAAGGCCATGGATAATGTTGCATGAAAGGGAGGAGCACTCACATGCAATAGAGGGGCACCACTAGATAGGTTGCATCTTAATGAGAATTAGAAAGCTTTATTTCCAATTAATATTGAGGATGTCCATTTTTGCACTTTTCATTTCCTCATATGCAAATTCAACAAGTTCTTGAAGTTGCATATCAATTATGTATAGACAAGGAAGACTCCCTCTAGATGTGATGTAACTATTGAGAAAGTGAAGGAGTTATCAAATTCATTAGGCTTACATGGAGGCAAGATTAATATTAAAAAGGACTAGAAAACATCAATCCTAACTTATGATTTAGCATATAAAATATGAACAATGAGTGGGATAAAGATGAAGAGATTCTTGAATAATATGGCTGGCAAACCATCAAAGTTAAAGTGGGGGCTATGGACTCATTTATACATATGTAGTACATATTTGGAAAGAGACCCTCATCTTAAGAATGATCATGGGTAAAAGTTTGGTTATTTTTTTATAACTTGGTCTATATAATACTAAAACTATAAATAGATTATTCCACTCACGTTTCATTTCATATACTACTCAATGATTTTATAAAGCTAGTTGTCAATCCACAGGGAGAAGCCAACATTATCCACTACATGGTATGCCTTCAACTCTACTACTTACATGTTCTTTTATATTTGTATAATTTGATATCTCAAATTTAATGTCAATGCTCTATACCTTTCTAGCACATATTATATGATCATGGATCATATTTTTTGAAGAAGTATGGGTCTTTGGAAATGTGGAGCACCAAAGATATGGAGAAGCCTCATTACTGGGCTCGTGGTGCATATTTCAAGAACACTTTCCATGGAGGCGGTCACTTTAAGAAAAGCTACCTTGTAGAAATTTTGGATTAGTTTTATAGATATACCTTCAGTCACTCCATCACATTGGAGAATTCCAAGGTTAGTGCATTGGCTAAATCTCTCAGGAAAGAAATCCAAGCGTGTAATAAGAAAATGTAGTGAAACATATTTGCATTGAATACACATGTAGCATTGTGCATGACAAGGTAAAGGAAATGGTTAAAATGGACATGTATGTAAAACCATGTGTGAATCTTTCCTAATACTAGGTTTCAATAAATAGAGCTATTTAAGTTCATTTCTTATTTCATGCTTCTATTATTGTCTTCTCTTCTCCTCTTCCAATCCACCTCATGGCCTACACTAAGCAAACCGCTCGATGACATCCACTACCAGGCCAAGTCCAAAGGTAATTATTTACCTATCCACCATGGAAAGGCAAAGAGATCCCCAATTTTAGCTAGTGGGAGGACCTAATGGCAACACAACCTCGTGGTCTTGTAGTCCTTCTGCCCACCATCCATTCAAAGGCTAGAAGACCCTCCCAAAATCACCCTTGGAGACTTTGAAAAGAGTTCATGAACAAGAAGACCATTCTGAAGAGGAAGAAGTAAGTTAGGATGTGGAAGGTTATAATGAGCTAGAGAATAATGAGGGTGATGCTTTTATAGATGAAGAAGGGGAACAATAATAATGATGAGGACAACATTGATGACAACATGAATAGGTCCCATGATAGGATTACTTGGCCAAAGACTAATGTAGATGCAATTGATGGGTAGACAATAGGTGGCAAGGGCCCCATAGGATGCACCAAGCTACTAAAAAATGAGCCAGAGTTCTTCCTCCTCCTCCTCCTCCTCCTCCTCCTCCTCCTCCTCCTCCTCAATTACCCCTCCTCCTTGCTCCAAAACTAGTCCTCGGTCGAGCAACTTGCACCTAACTCCCAACCTCAGCCTTGACAAGCATAGGGACAACAACCATGGTGAGGTCCACTGGAATGAATCTTAGGGAAAAGGCTAAAGCAGAGGAAGAACTATCACCTAGCAGCCCTCAAGGAGATCTGCAAGTACCAAAAGAGTATAGAATTACTAATCATGAAAGTTCCCTTTGTGTGCTTAGTAAAGGAAATCACTCTTATGTATATCATTTTAGCATGCAAGGGATTGCAACGAAGACTATCCAGGAAGTTGTGAAAGAGTACCTTGTCACTTTTTTTGAGATTGCATGTTTGTATATAATTCATGCCAAGTAGGTAACCATCATGTAAAGAGACATGCAATTAACTAGAAGAATAAGAGGAGAGAGAGTTTAGCGATGCCAAGGGCTTGGAGTTTTTCAATACACATTGTAATGCAATGTACTTTGTAAACTTCGATATGTAATGAAAAACCTTTGCTTTATACTATGCCTTAAATATCTCATACTGATTTGAATATGATGGTATAATTCACAATTTTTTTGTCCATTCATGTGATGTAGCTCATTCAGCTTTTTTTTGTCATTTTTGGCATTTTAGAACAAAATTAAGTAATATGAACTATCAAATAACAAATTTTTAATTATAAACTTCTTATTATATTTTAATCATCTCTCATACTCTAAAAATATTAACACATGTACCATAGAACATTGATTCATAAAAGACCTCAATATAATGACAATTAAACACTAAAAAATAAAAAATATGTTTGAGAGGTAGATTGCAAGAAAAATATATTTGTATTACAGTGAGTTCAAGGCCTTTTTTCTTTACAAGGTTCTACTTGGAATCTTAGGTCTCAGTATATGTTTAGGTCGTTTTTCAAGAACTTGATTCTATTGTGGGCCTACTTGTGTCACTTCTTGGCCTCTCGTAAGCCAACCTTGACACTCCTACATGGTCCCTTGTAGAAACTTTTTCAATGCACTACTCCTTGGACTTCTTAAACCTCTTCTTGGTCAACATACTCCTTATAGCTTTGGGAGGAATGACGTTGCTATAAGCTTTCGATGCTTTCTTCACATTCCTCATTGCGTTGTCCAGATGGAAGAAAGAATCCCCTAGAAGAAAGCAAGTGAAGATATGCCCTAGTTTGAGAGAATGAGGGGCTCCAAGATGGGCCCCAGTCATGTTCTATATATGGCAAATAGGTAGAGAGAGTGTGATTCAAGTGAGGAGATGAAGTTAGATACTCAACTTGAGCTTAGATTGAGAGATGGAGAGGGACTGAGAGTGAGAAGATACGAGAGAAGCAGTGCGATGCTCAACTGAGCTCTGATACCATGTTGATAAACATGGGATCTAGAGCATGGCAGAAGCTATGGAGGATGGAAGATGAATGTACAACTCATGATGACATAGATTTAAATAGACTTATTATAACACAAGTGAATTAGGTTCCAAGATAGATTAGCTTGGACTCATAAACACATTCTTGTGGAAGATGGACAATGACACTGACAGTGACTCAAACTGATAGTTCCATTACCTTGTTATGAGTGTCAACCAAGTACATGACTTTAAAGTTTTTTGGATAGTACCATTCTCCTCAGTGTGCATATGGGATTCTGAACATCTCTTCCTAGAGCTTCTAGAGAATACATCTTTTCTCATATCTTCCATACAAAGCCACTTATGGGCCAATCTCTTTTGAGCATACATCCAGCCTCTATGGGCATATGTCATTTGATTTCTCAACAATCCTGACCTAGTGCCAAAAACCACACCCTGCTTTTTGTGCGGTAGATATCTTGCACAATCTCACAAATAAGTATTGAGAAGCTCGCCTTCGGAATGATAAGATCAAAAGAGCGCTGATACCTCCTAATTTCTCTCAGGGCTACTGTACATGGATTCCACTTGTATTTCTTGTGGGAATGCTAAGGAGGACCCTTGTGAGGGCATCTTGAGGAAGCTGGGTTAGGTTGAGAAGGGGGTGCATCTAAGCTAGTAGGTGCTCCAAGGGGCCAATCACAATATGGGGCTCTGAGCGAAATCTTATTTGCAACTACCTTAGGCCTAGCCATCTTTCCTGTAGAAGAGATGTGAGAACTCAATGAATAAGATAGAAAGTGAAACCCTCTTTTATATAACCCTAAATTGTAAGACTCATTCACATACATGCACACTCTCTCTTGGACACATTGTTCATCTTACTATCTTAGCTCTCTTCGAACCCATTTGCTACCTTCTTGAAGCCTTGTTTCTAGCCAGTTGGCTTAGTTTTCTTTGGCACTTCAGGCTTTATAACACACTCTTTTAGTGACATGACGTGATTGCATCATGTCTGCAGCCGATTCATCAACACTTTCATTTGCTCTCTTTTGTAAGAGTTTAGCTTCATCCGCTACTATAATCTTATACCACCAAGATAGCAATTGGATCCTTAGATTGCTACCATTCACCCCCTCAACCATGATTGGTTTTTCTTTGCTATTAACCATGAGCTATCCAATGTGACTTTTCCATCCCTTGTGTGGACCAAACTCTGATGCTTCCCTTTTCTGCAAAGGATAGCCCATGTGCCTCAAGGATATGCTACAAAGACACATATCATACATGAGTAAAAATATGGTTAATAGTTTATTCAATTTATACAATTTTAAAATATTGACTTAGCACACACCATGTAATGTGTAATATCGCTTTTTCCCCACACTTCTACCATGTTTTCATAGAAGCTATGCACAACATCGATAAATTCTTGCTTATCTTCATTGTTAAACACCATCTTGCAAAGTAAGGGAGCCAATTTGTTAAGACTAATCCAAACCTTAGCTTTGGCCAACCTTGTTTTTTCTCCATTACTTCGATCAAGAACTGCAAAATGTAACTTTTTTCACCCATCCTAGTCCTGTAGCCTACGAAACATGACATTTCCTTCCTCATTGATGGATGCTAAGAGAAACTTCCTAGCCTTTGCTCCTCCAAAGCAAGGCTTTTTTTGCAAGTTACTAGATTTTCCTAATTTCTTCTCATCTTTTTCAATCTTCACTTGATGCTTGTGTAGCCCAATTTCTGATAGCACTTGCTCCACATGCCTACACTTGTAATGACTTCTTTTTCTAGTTGCATCCTATAAGAAAAGAAAATGTATTCATAAACAAGTTTCTCCATGATTCTGGCAAAAGCATGCAATGAAAAAATGTGAATATGATCCAATGGAATGTTGAAGATGGGCTTCCAAGTGGGATCTTCTCTATTGCGCATCAGTGCATCACTTGTCACCCTTTGCTAGTTATTCTTTCTATCCTTTCCTTCCACCCTCTTTGTCAAGAAATATATGCATGGATTCTTTATATTTGCACCATTGAAAATTCCACACATGCATTTTAAAAATTTTAAGTATCCTACAAGATGCCATTCAACCAAGTATTGATCGTAACCTTCAATGGAGAGCATATGACCATGTTCCTGATGATCGATGATGTTTGGAATGCTTGTGTGCATAAAGAATAGCTACAGCACCTCAAAAATTTTTTAGGAACTTCAAATGCAGCAAGCCACCACACATGCAACTTAGATTAAACATTAAACTTCCCTCCATTGTTGTTGTCAAATTGTAAAGCTCTATTCATCAAAGTTACACTAACTCTTTCAAGCTTTACTCCTTTGACGACCTCACTTTCATCCAATTTTACAACAAACTGCAATTTACATTATATTCCTCAAAAGACATATTGTCGTACATTACCATTGCCAATTGTACTTTGTACAATAGTAATTGTTGAGTTCGGTGAACTTCACCTCATATGCATTTTTGGTCCGAACCTTTAGTGTTTCCATGCATTGAACATGCATGGGATCTCCTATCATCTTCAAAACCTTTGCATTAAGTTACTGTCGGGCCTTTATTCACTTTGAAGGTTGAGGAAAATACACAATTCTATTTCTCTTCAGCACACCACCAAATGCAGCCTTCACACCTTTGAATATCTTTGACTAAGTCGTTGTGCTAATATCGGTGCCCTGTCACAAATGGATTGTGTATCCACATCTGAGAACTCATTCGACACATATTTTAATGTGCACTCAATCACCTTTTCCCTCACATCCTTAAACTTAGGATTGCTCAAAGCTTTTTCTAATGTACTTTCCTTCAGAAATCTACTAATATGTGATCCAACCTCACCCTCACCTAGGTTCTCATTCTAAGCTACCTTGCATGTTTTGATATATCACTTCCACTAGTCGCTATTCACAATTAACTCATTGATTGGCTTTTTATTTTGTTTGCATTCCTATGTGTTAGGTTGTTGTTGATCTTTCTCAGGTCGTCCAATTGTGCATTTGCATACTCATATGAGATACCAATGTCATGGATAGTGTCATACATTGTAATAATTTGATTGTTTTGTTGAATTATAGTGTCATTCAGTTGTGCCACTTGTCCTATGAGCTGTTATATATGAAGTTGATGTGCAGCAATCACATCATGACAATTTTTTATGGTTGCTTGGAAGTTGTAAATACTTTGAATGCCTAATCATTGAGCTGCCTAGTGTTACTGAGAAACCCATTTTCACCCTCACACACATATTTTAGCAACTTTGTGATTCCTAAGAAAGTTGGATATCTATTGTTTAAGGGATCAATTGGGTAGATTCCCCCATCAACCCACAAGTCCACATGTTTCAATCCCATTTGCATTTAACTCTGTAGAACCTGAGGTTTGACACTAGTACGCTGGGTTCTTTTTGTAATATTCCCGTTTGAAAAATATTACTAAACGGACCTCCCGCGCACCGTAAACTCGTGCAAAGATTATCTTCAGTGCCAGCAGTTAATCTATAACCGCACGCGAGAAATGGAGAACTCCGTCTTGGCAAAGCAAGGCTGGGGATTCAAACCCACATAGCCGCGGGGAAAAATCCTCTTGGGAGGAGGTTAAGAGATGATTGTGCAATTAATTTCAAAGATTTTTATCCCTTCTCCCCCATCCGATGCATGGTTGGAGGAGAGGGAGTGTGGGGGGATGGGCTAGTAGGGGCTGCATGAGGAGGGGGAGAGAGAGCCATGCAAAGGGCCACGTGGGGGGAGGTCCCCTCTCCCCCCTAGACTATAAAAAAACCCACCCCCTTAGTGGGTGGAAGAGAGGGAGGCTACGTAAGGCTATAGGAGGACAGCCGTGAGAGAGGAGAGGAAGCTGAGAAGCTGCGAGAAGCTGCGAGAAGCTGTGAGGCCGCCGCCACGCTGTAGAAGAGCCACCGCCACATTGCAGAAGAGCAACCGCCAGTTGTGAAGGGCCGCTTGTGGCTTGATAGCTGCTGTCATTCCTCCACGATTGGTCCTTCCTCTTTCCAGGTCGGAGTTGCATGCCTTAGAAGCTTCATAGAAGCTTCTTTAGGAAGCTTCTAAGGGGGCTTTCCTAAGCCCCCTCCCACCAATCACCCGCAAGCCCATCCCGGGACTTTGAAGAAGAGGAAGCTTGTAAAGCCCCCTTCCCACCAATCACCCACAAGCCCATCCCGGGACATTGAAGAAGAGGAAGATTGTAAAGCCCCCTTCCCACCGATCACCCACAAGCTGATCCCTAGTCCAGGTCTTTGTTGAAAAGAAGAGGAAGCTTATAAATCCCCCTTCCCACTAGATTCCCCATAAGACCATTCCTAGCCCGGGATTTAAAGTCTCCATTCCCGCAAGGCCCTTCACAAGAACCCTTTCGTGAACCCCCTCTTTTTTCCAAATAAAGAAGGCCCAAGCTCCAAACCCTAAGGCCTTCCATAAGCCAAATTCCGCAAGCCGGTACTTCTATCAAGGATCCGTACTTCAAAGGGAATTTTCGCGTACGAGGGAGGCGGGCAAAGATCTTAAGGCTGCATACCAAGGCGAGTAATTCGTAGACCGCAAAGGCATACCAGAAGCTGAAATCACGTCTGCGATGGCCCCTTAAAAGTCACAAGGTGCGCCTGCAGGAGGATCATCTCCTAGTATTCATGTGGATATTTTACCGAGCCCACAAGTCCAGGTTTTCTTCCTATTTTTGATTTATGTAGAAGTATTGCAATTATGCATGGTTATTTCATGGAACTAGGATGCACTTATGCTTGTCAAATCCACCTAGCTAAATGCAATTGAAATAAATTAGCTATTTGAAATTTACTAGAAGTAACTCACGATATGAAGATTGGTCATTTGTACTTCCAATGGAATGAATGAAAAAAAAATAAGGTGTCTATGCATTTTAGTATCTTATTAGCAAGTTGCTTTTGTGCATTGCAAAGTGACGAGTCTAGAACAACTAATGACTATCAGTACAAAGTCAAAATTATTGTAGTACACCTTTGATTAGGCATGAAAAGATTAAACCGCATGTCTTTTTTTTAGACAAATCTTCTTCGTAATGATTCATTAAGGAAGTTGTTATCAACCGTAGGAAATAGCAAAGCATGGAAAAGATTTTAAGGATTGCATGAAATAGGTTAACTCTAGCTTCAATTGGCATGAATCTCATTTAACTACGTAGTAGTTAGGAAAGGTTGCATAATGCACATTCATTGTACGAAGAATTTCATTCATCAAGAGATGTAGTTAGGGAAAGGCTACATGGTTCATTTAAGCGTAAAATCTTAAAAGCTTAGTGGCATGACTCGTGAATGCAAGTCCTAGTAGGATCAATGGAAATTATGCCGTAATTTAGCATGTGTTTTGATCTTAACAAGAAAAGTTAGGGATTGTGAATCTAGTCGTACGTAGAGGCAATGAATCGCGTGCTTACGTGAATTGTGACGTAATGCAACTAGTTTTTCCCCTTACAACATCTTTAAGAATGGTTCATCCTTGTCGTAAGACAAATAAACTGGATTACCTAAAACACCTAAACCGTAAAGGATTCGCATAGGATGGTTAAATGGATACAATAAATATTCCAAGTGCTAACTAGGGTTTAGCACGTTGAGGACTTGACCTAGTTTTGCACTTATTGCCAAGTCGAAACCCTCATACCCAAAGGTCCTACCCACATTCACGAAATGTAGGGACAATTGGACGCACTTGCAAGAAACGATCTACGGTTTCTACCCTAAGGATCACTCAATCAGAGGTTGAAACTCGGATTGAGTTGGAACCCCTAGGACCAAACGTTGTCGGCCTAGTGCAATTGGGAATGGGTTGGATAAGAAGACACCTTAAACCCTGCTTCTTATCTAATCATGATTCCGTGACCAAAAGACGCCATTCGATGGGTGAAATGATCCCATGGAATAGATGTGACACTTGTGCAACAAGTTAAAACGTCGCATGATCTTGTGGTTTGATCACAAGAGAGTTGCCAATTCCTTGGAATGAGATTGGCAGATTCTTGTGCAAGTTTAACTTGCAAGAGGATGAGTAGCCGTCCTGCTACAGCACCTTTCTTGGGGAAAATTTTCCAAGATAAGGGAATTAAGTATTTGCTTGGAAGCAAAGGACCAATCAATAATTTGGAGCGACATGCCCACCATGATTTACTGTTAATAAAACCTAAGGTATTAGTTAAGTTGGGTTAATAGGGTACAGTCTTAAGCCAAGGACAAAAGGGAGAACAGACAAACCCTTGGGGATCTTGCCAAGTCGCAATTGATCCCAGATCGAATGTTGGATGCATTCGGAGAGAAGGATTCACTCCTTAGCAGTTGGCCAAATAAACGACCACTGGAATTGATTGTGCTTGTAACAATTTAGAAAGCAATGTTTGCATTGTTTGCTCAAGGAACTAAAGGATGGAAATATATTTAATGCTTCAGGTTGAAGGCCTGAAGGGAGAGGCAGCTTCAGTTACCCCCGACTGTCTACTTGACCCTAACCATGGGGGTTGTTAGCCGTGCCGAAAACTGGACCAAACCCATTGCGTGAGGTCTCTCCGTTGAGCACTACTTGGAGCAGGAGGACGCTTGGGTGCCAAGGGGGGATCTGGCCATAAATCCCTTGCCTTCCGAGCCCTGTACAAGAGGCCAACGTGACTTGGGATTGGATCTCGAGGCCCGCATACTAGTCTATGGGCAGAATCTTGGATTAGTAATCCTTGTGGATTGCTGGATAGCCTTCGGGAAGATTATGGATAAGCCTGCGGGCTGGACTTTATGAATCTATTCCAAAGATAAATATGATAACCTGTTGAAAAGGAACTTGTTTGACACTACTCTTCTATGTCAAGTGCTAAGATTACATAAAGGAAGCAGTGTCTAACTGGATAATAAATGAAGCTTCTTGATGCATGTCCAACTAAATGTGGTAGGTAATTAGACAACTAAAGCAACCTTGAGGAAAGTGCGGTGGATGTGGCCATGGGTCTGTCCTATAGATAGATGGTCCCGATTGGCCAGGAACTTTTCTCAATCGTAATGGACAGCAAGGAGTTCTTATCAAAGGAAATGAATAGCAAGGGCGCTAGAGTTAGGTAACAACAAAAATCCTGATTTATGTTGTTTTAGGGAAACGGAATGGGACTATGACTTATGGGCAGAGAGGTCGAGCCTTGCATCCCTCTCATTTCCCATTCTCCTTGAACTAAGTACAGCATGAATCCGCTTCATCCTTGGCGTTTTTGCATAAAGTAGTTTGCTTGGGGTTCGACACTAGTTGTCGTTTAGGAAATGACCATTAGGGGAAACCCTGATTCAGGTCGGTCCTAAGTGGAAACGGCCGGATTACTTCCGCTACATGGCAGACATGGGAAGTCCTAGATCGCAAACCCCATAACATTCCATGGGAATGCAAGGCGGAGCTTTCTAGACTCTCTTTCCACTGGACTGCTAAGACGTGTCCTGACAGGAAACAGGTGGACACGTTACAGTTGGTATCAGAGAGAACCAACAAAGGATCTGTCTTTATAAGAAATATTAATAAGAAGAAGTAAAGCAAATGTTGATGTTAAGAACATTTCCTTACTTTCGATGTTGTCTTGCAGAATTATGAAGCATGCGACAGGTTCTTAGTGTTTCGAGTCATGTTTATGACCGCGGTGCATTCCTCGGATTATCGACAAAGGATCGATATGATGAACATCCTAGACGGTATTTATAATCCATCGCCTTTATACGTGGAACGAAGGTGGACGGGTGACTCAGAAATCTACTACATAGCTGCCCACCAATTTGCGTACCTTCGAACCAACCTAAAGAGGATCAAGTGGTTCGAGGACTTGAAGATCGTGAAGCTATTCATTTTTGTTGAAGCTCACGTAAAAACAACTTTACATGTCAAAGGTCAGAGGGTCGATTTGAACTCATATATATACGAGGAAGTGACCCGCATAATCCTCGCCGACAGGATCAAGGTGCTAGGATGCTACGAGAAGAATGGGTACCAAAGGAAAGGATATCCTAATCTTTCGATGACTTATCGATTCTTGAAGATCCATGACCCGAAACCATACTATTATCCAGTTCTCGTGGCTAAATGTAACAAAACATTATTCTCCCCAAACTAATGCACCAATTGCTTTACTATCCCAAGAAATATTGTACTCTGAAAGGGTTATGCCCATATAAATGAAATAATACTTCTTTTTATCAATATCTGTCTTTTCTATGAGAATTGATAAAAAGTTAAGTGGCTAGGTTTCTTGGTTGATAGCTGAATTGGGTATGAAATATAATCATAACGATTAGCAAGTTGTAACGAAAAAAATTCTCTATCCAGGCACAACCCCAAGTACAAGTTCCTAGTCCGCCCCTACATCAAGTACGGTCGTGATCCAGGAGAAGAAGTTTCTTCTCAGGAGATCAAGCCACTAGAATTTGACGGGAAAGAAAGGAATGTCCAAGTTAATGTTGAGATTTGGATAGAGTCCATGGAAGATTACTTTGAAGCAGCCGGTACTACACCCGCTAACCAGGCTATGCTCGCCAAGCTGAAGCTCACCAGCGAAGCCAGGCTTTGGTGGAAGCAATGGTGCAGAGATCAAGGGATCTCGGAAGGATCCGTTACCTAGGAAAAGCTGAATAAAGCTATGCAAGGAAGATACTTACACCTGCATATCGCACGTAGAAAATGAATGAGTTCTATGAGCTGAAACAGCTGGGTCTGACTCTTGACGCATACTACTCAAAGTTTATCTCACTTTTGAAGTATGCGCCACAAATGGATATGACATAGCAAGTGTCAAAATTTTGTGCCGGTTTAAACCCTCTGTGAATACCCGCCTTGAATCTATGCGCCCAATAGATCTACATGACGCACTCATTCGAGCTGCGCCCATAATTCAGGAGGTGCAAGCTAGGCGAAAAAGTAACAAAACTTGGTCTTATAATGATCAGAACAGAGGAGTATATAGGCCCCAAGCAAAAAGAGTTCAATGTCAAAACCGGGGACAAAGAAAGAAAGTAAGGACCAATAATGTCAACAACTTTGTCCCTACCCAAAGCAATGGCCAAGATCTCCGTTGTTTCCACTACAATGAGCTCTGTCATTTCATCGTCAAGCTCCTTTCCAAGGAACTGGCCATGGCCAGGAAGCCGCCACCCGAGGCAGATGAAGAACCACCTGTGTTGCCAATAGGGAAATGTGCGAAGAAGAAGATGCGACCATGGAAGCAGAGTTTGAAAGGGCGACAGTCCATGCCACTCTTCACAAGAAATGACCGAATTGCCAGTATTCAGTGATTCAGACACCATTGGACTATCAAGGTAAAGGTTTCAAAACCTTGATTGATTGTGGCAGTACACATTCCTTTTTCTCACCAGCTTGTGCAAGAAGATTAGGAATAGCCATAGTAGAAGCACCTACCTTGCCTGTGGAATTAGCAAATGGTCGTGAGGTCACTTGTACCAGGCAAACTGCTAAGGTGGAATTCTTTCTAGGAGGAAAGTCGACTTCGGTCAAATTGAGGGTCACGAACCTAGGTATCCATGAGTGTTTACTCGGAATGGATTGGCTTAAACCTAAGGATGGCCACATTCATTGTGGAAAGGGCCAAGTTTCCTTTCGAAACTCTGAAGGGAAATTGGTCACAACTCAAGGAGAGGCTTGAAAGTTGAAAATTCAATTGGCTAAAGTATCTCGGATCATAAAGGGAGTTAGAAAGGGACTACTTGTCTACTTGATTAAGCTTAATAAGCTAGATCAGAAGCAGGAGCCTAGTGAAGAACCCTCATGGCTAAAGGAGTACGTGGACGTATTCCCTAAAGAGTTGACAAAACTCCCGCCTCAAAGAGAAGTGGATCATGAGATTAAGCTAGTGCCAGAAGCTGCGCCAATTGCAAAGAGGCCTTATAGGATGTCCATCCCGGAAGCAATTGAGCTGAAGGAGCAACTCAAGCAACTGTTAGATCAGGGCTACATCCGTACTAGCAGTTCACCATGGGGAGCTCCAGTGCTGTTCCAAAAGAAGAAAGATGAAACACTTTGACTATGTATTGATTACAAATGGTTGAATCAATCAACTGTTAAGAACAAGTACCCTATTCCTAGAATAGACGAGCTTCTTGACCGTCTTCAGGGTGCGAAAATTTTCTCCAAGATTGATCTCAGGTCTGGTTACTATCAAATAAGGATCAAGGAAGAAGATATCCCAAAGACGGCCTTCAACACAAAATATGGACACTTTGAGCTCCTAGTCATGTCATTCGGGCTTACAAATGCACCTGCCACCTTCAACAGGTTAATGCAAGATATATTTAGGCCATATCTTGATGACTTCATACTCGTCTTCTTCAACGACACCTTAGTCTATTCCAAAGAGGAAGAAGATCATGAACCCCAGCTTCGGATTTGTCCTTGAGACTATGAGGGCACGCAAGCTCTATGCTAAGATGAAGAAGTGTGCATTCTTCAAACGTTAGATTGAATAATTGAGATTCATCGTATCAGTGGAAGGAATCTTAGTGGATCCAGCCAAAGTCAGAGATATTCTAGAATGGCCAATACCAACAACTGTCAAAGAAATACGCAGTTTCCTTGGACTGACAAGATGGTATAGAGTCTTCATCAAAAACTATGCTTTGATTGTAGCACCTCTGACGAATCTACTGAAGAAGCAAATATCCATTGCATGGTCAACCGCTAAACAATCTAGCTTTGATAGATCAAAGCAAAGTTTGGTATCAGCACCTATCCTGAAACTTCCGGACCTCAGTAATAAGGAGTTTGAAGTAGTAAATGATGCTAGCACGCTTGCCTTAGGATGTGTGCTCATGCAAGAAGTCCATCCTGTAGCATACTCTTCAAGAAAACTAAAGAGCCATGAGAAGAATTATGCTAACCATGATCTAGAACTGTTAGCTGTTATCCATGCTCTAAAGCTTTGGAGACACTACCTGTTGGGTAACAAGTTTACTCTAGTGACGGATCATAAAAGTCTCAAGTGGATCTTTACCCAGAACGAGCTCAACATGAGGCAACGTCGGTGGATTGAAGTGTTGGAGGAGTATGATTTTGAAATCAAATACTGACCTCGAAAGGAGAATGTAGTTGTCGATGCACTCAGTCCACAAGGCATTCCTTAATTCTCTAATCTTACAAAATCCATCAATAGCTAGATCTCTAGCCACAAAGGTATCCATGCCAAACAACCCAATACTTGAGCTAGCTACAGAAGAAGCATACCATGATCTAGCCTGTCAAAAGATGCTAAGGGAGATCCCTATCAAGAAATAGGACCAGAAGATACATGCTAAGTATCATGAATTCTCTATCAATAGTGGACTTGTCTACTATAGAACGAGATTATGTATACCGACAAGCCAGTCACTCAAGCAGAAGATACTGTGGGAAGCTCATGATTCCCCTTTCCTAGGATATCTTGGCTATGCCAAGACTGTCAATGCAGTTAGGAAGAGCTACTATTTGGAGAGGCTTAAAGGTGACGTTCTCAAATATGTCACTGACTGTTTGTCTTGTCAACGTATTAAGGCTGAACATGCCAAAATGCCAGGAAAGTTGCAACCACTTGACATTCCCCAAATGAAATGGGAATTCATTAGTATGGACTTTGTTGTTGGCCTACCCCAAGTTCAGGGAGGATACAACTCCATCATGGTTGTGGTTGACATGCTTACTAAGGTTGCACACCTTATTCCAGTTAAGACAAACTATAAAGCCTCAGATATTGCAAGGTTATTTATCAAGGAGATATTCAAGCTACATGGGTTGCCTAGAAGAATCATTAGTGATTGTGATTCTCTCTTCACATCACACTTCTAGAGAGCTATCTTTGAAGCCATTGGGACTCAACTTTGTTTTAGTATAACTTACCATCCCCAAATTGATGGTCAAACGAAGCGAGTCAATCAAGTTATCGAAGATACGCTAAGGGCACACTGCTACCGTGAACCAAAAAGATGGATTCAATACTTGCCACTGGTTGCATTTGCCTACAATGCTTCTTACCAACAAAGAATTTAGATGACCCCTTTCCAAGCATTGTATGGGCATGACTCTCGAAGTCCCCTAAAATTCTCAGATCCAACCTTGAGTGTTGAAGCTTCAAGGCAGATGCTGGATGAGATGGATGATCAAATGAAGGCACACATCCAAGCCGCCAAGGATAGACAGAAGGCATACGTGGATTTGAAGCATCAAGATAGAACCTTCGAGGAAGAAGACATGGTCTTCATTCGCGTATGCCCAAAGAAGAGTTCCCTATCCTTAGGAGATTGCAAGAAGCTAAGTCCAAGGTATTGTGGGCCATACAAGATCCTCAAGTGCTTAGGACCCAATGCTTATAGACTGCAACTCCCTGAGAACCTAAAGGTTCATAATGTATTCCATATCAGCCTATTGAAGAAGTATGTACCTAATCCTAGCCATGTACTTGATGAGCAACAAGTTGTAATGCCTAGCCAAGGAGTCCTTGAGCTACGGCTTGACAGGATCTTAGATGTTAGGGAGAGACAACTGAGATCCAGAACCTTGAGAGAATGTCTCGTCAGTGGAAAGATTATCCCGAGGAGGATGCCACTTGGATGGATGAAAGCACTCTCAACCAACAATATCCCCAGTTTATCTCGAGATGAGGATATCTCGATTCCTCCAAGGGGGAGAGAATGTAATATTCCCGTTTGAAAAATATTACTAAACCAACCTCCCGTGCACCATAAACTCGTGCAAAGATTATCTTCAGTGCTGGCAGTTAATCTATAACTGCATGCAAGAAATGGAGAACTCCGTCTTGGCAAAGCAAGGCCGGGGATTCAAACCCGCATAGCCGTAGGGAAACATCCTCTTGGGAGGAGGTTAAGAGATAATTTTGCAATTAATTTCAAATTTTTTTATCCCTTCTCCCCTAGCCGATGCAGGGCTGGAGGAGAGGGAGTGTGGGGGGATGGGCTAGTAGGGGCTGCATGGGGGGGGGGGGGGGGGGAGAGAGCCATGCAAAGGGCCACATGGAGGGAGGTCCCTCTCCCCCCTGGACTATAAAAAACCCCACCCCCTTAGTGGGTGGAAGAGAGGGAGGCTGCGTAAGGCTACAGGAGGACAGTTGTGAGAGAGGAGAGGAAGCTAAGAAGCTGGAGAAGCTGTGAGACCATCGCCACGCTGCAGAAGAGCCGCCACCACACTGTAGAAGAGCCACCGCCAGTCGTGAAGGGCCGCCTGTGGCTTGACAGCCGCCGTCATTCCTCCTCCACGATTGGTCTTTCCTCTTTCCACGTCCAAGCTGCATGCCTTAGAAGCTTCTTTAGGAAGCTTCCACTAATCACCCACAAGCCCATCCCAGGACTTTGAGGAAGAGGAAGCTTGTAAAGCCCCCTTCCCACCAATCACCCACAAGCCCATCCCGGGACTTTGAAGAAGAGGAAGCTTGTAAAGCCCCCTTCCCACCCCATCAACTACTATGCTATGATCCCATTGGCTAGAAGAGTTGTTTTTTTGAAGAAATGGAAGGATTAAAATATTTAAACTTAAGGATTGAAGTACCATAGCCCCCTACTAATGATTGTTGGAATTGATTATGGACATGGCAGGGCTGAGAGGGAGGGGTCAAGGTCAGGACTTTGCATCTTCTCTCTCTCTCTTTCTCTCTTAGCATGCTCTCTCTCCCTCTCTCTCTCTCTCTCTCTCTCTCTCTCTCTCTCATATTCCATACATCAGCTCAGATACGCAGACAGAGTATTTTCATGGCAGCAAGAGGGAGTATTGAGGTCACTGGATCATATGTATATTTGGGAGTCACCTTTACAGCAGCTTCAGGGACTTTCTCGATGACACAGGAAGCTCGTGACCGCCTCACTAGAGGATACTCAGCATTGGCTCTTATGGAGCGATAGTGTCATCAGGCACATTTCCAGGAGCCCCGCACCAAGAGGTGGCTCTTTGATACTCTAGTCACTCCAGAACTAATGTATGGAGCAGCTATATGGGGGCCAGGCCTTGCCGATTATGTATGGACATTGATGGAGAGACCTCATGTGATCATGATATCTAGATTGATTCACAGCAAGGCCTCAGTCCCACATGACATTGTGCGAGCAGAGCTTGCCACACCGCCCATGCTAGTCGAGGCATTATTTCAGACAGTCTGCTTCCTACACAGATTTCAGGATATGGACAGAGATCGCATTGCATATAGAGCATATATGGCATCTCAGGCGATGGCTCGAGCGGGAGATACCACATCATGGTATGCACAGACTAGAGCTTGGTTTGACAGACATGGGCTAGACGTTGATAGACTCCCACCTCTTCTATATGATACTCAGGCTCCCACTTACACCCTCTCTCTCTCTGAGAGGAACAGAGTCATCAGACAGGAGATATGGCATATTTATATACAGAGGACATGGGTCAGCCCTGCACAGCCATTGCCATCGAAGATGGCACATTATTATACACAGTTCTTGAGGATATCAGAGCAGGGATTCATAGAGATTCCGAGATATATGCAGATCTATATGCCACATTGATTGAGAGTTCTTATTGGACAGCTCAGGGTATCATCACATCAGCTTATGATTGAGAGTGGCAGAGCCAGTGGCATCCCGCGGGAGGAGAGGATATGCCCCCTTTGCAGATCAGAGGTGGAGAGTGAGGAGCATTTTGTTCTCAGATGCCCGGCATACTCAAAGTTGAGATCTAGATACACATTGAGCAGCTCACTTTAGGGATGTATGACTGATATGGATCAGAGATCATTTGGCCGTTTTCTGGGAGAGGCATGGCACATCAGAGAGCAGAGCACACAGCGGGTCCCAGTCAGAGAGGGGCCCACCCAGATGACTATTACATAGTTCTTTCAGACAGAGAGAGTGAGAGATACTGTACCAGCCTCCAGCCAGACCTCCGGGCTCACACTACAACAGGCTAAGGACCAGCGTACCCAACGCCGCACAAGGATCCATGGGTTTCGGACCCCACAGTCACACCGATAGGAGATCCGGAGGATTCTTGATCTACATCGAGAGCAGCAGACTCAGATCTCCAGTTTGCTCTTTCTCCACCGCCGATGTACCACATCCTGCATCCAGGAGGGATCACTTGCTATTAGCGACTTCGACGATTGCTACTACATCCTAGGATAGTATATCTCCCTGCATCTATTACATATACACATCGCACCACTTTATCACAGCCGACAGTTGTTCCCCTATCACAGCAGACATTTGTTCCCCTTTTGTAGCCATTATCTGGAGTACCAGAGCTACATATGCACATACACATACACGACACTTATCACACTCACAGCACCGTATTTTCAATTTCCAGTTTTTAGCTTTTCATTCAACACTTTTATTTTGGATAGCTGGACCTCATCAGTTGTATCACAGTTTGTCTCATAGGCCAGTTTTGGTCTTTAGAAGACGTTAATATAACTTTCTTTCTTTCTTTCTTGCCCCCCAAAAACCCAAGCTCATAGACTTTAGACATGTTGGAGCAGGCAATTCCAGAGCTCTCTCTCTCTCTCTCTCCCTCTCTCTCTCTGTGGTGATGGAGAATCCTAGCTATGATGTGTCCTATGCTATGATGACTCCAAGCTAGTGCACCCCATGGATATCTATCCAAGCACCAATGAGGTGCTGCAAATAGCCGTGAGCAAAGAAGCAGAGAAAGGGATCATGGCACAAGTTCAAGGTCACCAAAACAAAGTCAAGGGAGGAAATTTTCTCACTTGTGACATGATGACAGTGTAAGCAAACTCAAGTCTCCCAGTGAGTAAGCAAAAGGGTCTACTCCAGCTACTACTACTATACAAGAAACCTCCTAGGTCTACAAAGCACATGTATTAGGGGAGTATACCTTTGGCACATTTGCTTGGAGAGAAATGCTTTGGTGTTTTTAGGACATCACAAACCTACGTGGCATCTAATATTTGATTTTACTTTACAAGAATTGTATCCATTTTTAATTTTTCCTTTTGGTTATTTTCCACAAAATTGGAGGGGGTTTCGTATCTCTTTTTATGCCTTAAAAAAAACCCATGTAACATAGAGTCGGAGTTAAAATGGAATATAAAAATTTGAAAGAAGCAAAGCTCACACAAAGACAAAGCTACTAAGGTGATTAGATTGTCGAACATCCATGAGAGGATAATGCTTTGAGATTCACACAAATGAGACATGGCTACCCATGGGATTATACTATTGAATGTCCATGCCATGATCGGGCTTCTTGCAATTCTTATTCTTCTAGGTCTATTCTTCCTACTTGATAGTCTATTCTTCTTGCTTAGTGAGGACTATTGCACAGAGGGTTCTACTTCCTAGCATCTTTTGTGTTAGCTAAAGATGCAAAGCTTCACGCTTTTAGGATTCCATTTTCCCCAGTTGCTATGAAGCTGCTAATGCTCAATCATGCATGCTAAAGGGTAAATTGAGCACTAGAATTTTTCCTTCTTTGAGTGTTACTATGGTAACAAAATCTAGTATGTTATTAAGGTTATTGGAATTTTATTAGGATTTAAATGTAAATATAACTTTTGTGCACGTCTATATGTTCCAGTTTGTGATTATAATTGGCATCTAGGTGTAACATGTGTTTAAGTACAATTAGGCCTATAGACCCTTGGTATAATGGGAATATAGACTTGATAATATACATTACTATTTGAATGATGGAATGCTTAAGAGTATTTGGGTTCTTCAAAGGGAAAAAGTAAGAAAGACTCAACATTATCAACATCACTCAAAGGTTTCATTTAATGCATTGAAAACGTATCCTTCAACTTGTAAAAGGAGAATTACACATCAAAAACAGGTTTATCATTATGTAGGGATTGCATTTAATACATCTAAAACATCCATGTAGGAGTATTGTGCACCCACACTATAAAACAAAAGGAGATCATTTCATAAAATTGCCTTAAAGTCATCACATAAAGCAATGTGTTATTGCACTTCTTCATGACTTCTTAAAATTCCCTCATTAGAACCTAATGACTTCTCTCCACTTGCAAGTGTTACTACTACATCTAACTTGACTTGCTTGTTCACTCTTTGTATTTGTGAAATAGAGGGGAAGGGTAAATTGGGATTCTCATTAACTAGTCTATACCTTTGCCTTGAAGCTTCATGATTTTAATGAAAGGTCTTGCTCTTCTCACTATATCATTGAACCATTCATAATGGACTTAAATTTGGTGCAAGGACATGCACATATATTTTGAAAGATGTGTTCTTCCTCAATGGTGGTAGAAAATGTGTCTACTCAATCAGCCTTTAGCCCTTTTCTTTTTTGATATGTCACAAAAACTATGAGATGGCTTGTTTTCAAAAAGGTGCATTGCCATTCTGACCTACATCCCTAGCTTTCTTGGGCTATGGCTTACATGGATACCTATAGTTTTAGGCTCCCTCCATTTCTATAGTGAGGCAATACTTCTTGCTTCATCTAGTTTTTTCCCCATTCTCTTATCTTCTCAGCTTAATTTGGTTTTTTTGCTAAGCTTTTCCATATATTGAATCCAGTTTAATAGACTTGACTACATACAATGTTGAAACATCATCGAATACTTTTTATGCTTTTGTAAGCACATATTACTTAACACACATGCACACACACACACACACACACACACACACACACACACACACTCTCTCTCTCTCTCTCTCTCTCTCTCTCTCTCTCTCTCTCTCTCTCTCTCTCTCTCTCTCTCTCTCTCTCTCTCATACACAATTTTATTAGCCCCAAAGTTGTCCATGGTGAATCTTTCATAACACTATTATGGATATAGTATTTAGAATATATTCCATTCACCCCATCCTCTCTTTTGTCCACATCCATCATCACCATCCCCTATTCTACCCCTTTCTCCCATCCCCACCTTTAGCACCAACCTTCATCCCCATAAGAAATCTTTCTTTATGTCTATAACCTAAAACCTAATTCTAGGATATTGTGGTGAATCTTTCTATATATACTCCAAAACTTACAAACATTGGGGAAATTCAACTTATTTCTTTAAAATTTTCTTTCACATGAATGGCAAAATATCCTTCATAACCTTAACATACTTTAGAAATGTGTGAAAATAAAAAATCTCATAGTTATAACTCAACCTACTTGACTTTCCAAAAAAAAAAGATATATAAAATTTTAGCCAATGAGTGAATATTCGCCCCACTAAAGGAAACCTAACAAGGATGTGATTCTCCATCGAATGCTTTAGTGATGCAATGTCATAAAGGTATAGGTAAATAAATATATATGTAGATATGGGTGAGTTTTTTTCCAAGTATACATGGATTTTGTGTGTTAATGCATCAAACCCCTCTCTTGGGTCTCTCCTATAAAACTACCTAATGACTTGGAGAGACATAAAGCATGGAAATTTTCTAGAAAGGGCATGTCATAGCTAATGGAGAGAGAGAGAGAGAGAGAGAGAGAGAGAGAGAGAGAGAGAGAGAGAGAGAGAGAGAGAGAGAGAGAGAGAGAGAGAGAGAGAGAGAGAGAGAGAGAGAGAGAGAGAGAGAGAGAGGGAGAGGGAGAGGGAGAGGGAGAGGGAGAGAGAGAATCAAGTCTTAAGTATTGGCTCCCCTTCCCCACCTTGCACCCCCACCCATCTTGATTCCCATTACGGGAGCTTTGAGGTCTCAAAAATTCCTTGTAAGAGATCCTCTAGAGAGAAAATATTTTAGAAAATATAATTATTTTTTAGATTTTAAAAAACTTTTATATTTTGATAAGTAAATATATAAAAAATTATTAATAAGTCATTGTCTTGATATTCTTGTGGTCACATCAAACCTAGAAATCTAGGCCACCATAAAGGTGGCAAAGGTTGCATAATGAAGATCTTAATCATCCTCATTAAAGTGAAAACTAATATTCCACTTGAATTTTGTTTGATGTTTGATTACTTCCTTCCATTTTCACTCTCTTCTTTCTTTCCCCTCTTACTAGTTTCTTCTTCGTTTTTCTTCTTGTTTCTAATTCACATAGTTTTTTAATCCAATCTTCTAACCACATCCTTATCTATTGCTGAATCATCCAATGATCTCTATAGCTCTAGTAAAATACATCTCTATTATCTTCATATTGAGTTGGATAGTGAGTATGAATCAAGGAAGAGAACAAAACCCATTACTATTACACACAGTCTACAAAACATATAATTAGGTTTGAAGGAAAGAAGAATCTTGATCTTTTGTTAGATTACAGGCTATATCCTAAAGATCCTAGCAAAAATAGAACTCCACCTTTCTATAATAGCTTTTCATTGATGAGGTTCATTGGTGAGATGGTTATAATGGTTTTCTAGATTATACACTTAACTTGGTTGCAGAAAATGATGTCCTCAAATTGGAGAACCATCTCTTAATATCAATATATAATAATGAGTTATTAACAAAAGCTAGAGGGCTATGAAGTAATCTTGAAGATGTATTGTTGGATGTGGTTAGGGAGTGAATATACTCTATGGGCATACATATTTGGCAAAAAAACAAGAGCAATTGCTACCGGTTCCATTTTAGGTTAGGATGGCAGATCAGAGAAGATTACATCCTTTGGGTATTCTATGGAATTAATTGATCAAAGTGGCATGCTTGAAGTTCAAAGTAAGCTTTGTGGTTCTAAGAATGTGAAAAATAGGAGATTCTTACAAGATGCTTTTGGGTAGACCTTGGTTTAAGATAGCCAATGTTGAAATAAGATTGGTTATGTTCATATTCCTAAGGGCATTAAGGAGGTTAGGTTGTCTATAGTGAATAAAGTTATGTTGAAAAGTTCAGTCAGACATGTAGTGGCTCAGATCATTAATTTGGTGGATGAAGTGGAAGATGATGAAGATGATTTATTTTTGCAAGAAAATCCTTCTTTAGTCCCAATTTTTGAGATTGATGTTGATGGTATTATTCAAGGATATTAAGAGTTTCCTCTAGTGGAGGGGAATGCAGGTTTGAAAGAATAAACTATTTATTTTGCAGTCTCAAATCTCTCTAGACAACAATCTGTTATTGTTCCTAAAGAGCATAATCAACGTGATGTTTAGGAGAGGCTAGAGATTGGTCAAGGGAAAAGTGATTTAGGACCCAGGAACTAGTTCTCGTGAAAACAAATGTAGCATTGGACCTGAAAATTAGCAATTTATAGAGGATCAACAAGAGGATGATCCTGATATACAGTTAGAGGAAGGGCAAAAAACTATTCTTCAAGCTGAATAGAGGTACGAGCATACCATGAGAAGATCTGCAAGGGTAGTTGAAGATGAGGTTCAAGAAGTTAATTGGAATGAAAAAGGGGAAGGAAAACCTATCCAAATGAGCACTTATGTAGATGAGGTATTCAAACTAGACCTTATCAAATTATGTCAAGAATTTCAAGATATTTTTGCTTGGGATTATATAGACATGAAAGGGTTTGACCCAGCATAGAATAAACTTAAAAAAGGATGCTAAACCGATTATTAAAAAGCGGTATAGGATGAATCCCTATTATGCTGAGCAAGTTAATGATAAGTGCCTTCTAAGCATCGCATGACCTGAGTAAGGGAGGCTGCAAGTACTCTTGCAAGCCTTGAAAACCAACAAAGAAGAACTTGCAAGACCTCTTCTCTCACACAAAAACTATGAACCTAACTATTAACCTTTGTAGGCAATAGATCTTATCAAAATTCCATCCTCACTCTCTTTCATAGGATAGACATGAAAGCATAAGAAAAGAGGTTGAGAGTTGCGCAAAATAGAGAGAGAGAAAGAAAGAACTGTGTGATTGAAAGATAAAGGAGAAAGGAAGTTCTCAACCACCTTTTCCAACCTCCTCTCACACGACCCCTCTAACCTCCGTGTTTTTTTTTTTTCAAAACAAAAATATAAAGCTCTTCTTCTACTAAGATTCATAGTAGCCTTCAATGGCTTATGCTAATAACATATTCATTTCACATGTCTTAAAGGCTTTCAATTTTCACTACATTTTGCAATACATAGCATTGATATTTGACAAATTTTGCACTAAAATAAGGGTTCACCACTTCTCCCACATTGAAAAGGTGAGCTCCTACGAGCCAAGATTGGTGAAAACCCGCAACTCTTCATCACTTTGCTTCATCAAAAGGCTTCTTTGACCTTGAATTCTCCCACAATGATTCTTTAGACTCCACTAGAACATATGAAGGATCTCCGATACGCCTTTGGTCCATAAAAGAACATCTCCCGCAACATGGTAAAAATGACTTTTCCACCTTAAAGCTTCATGCAAGAAAAGCCCCATATGAAAAAATTTGCAGTGTAGCACACCCTCACTTATAGTTTTGTCAATGAAGATCTCCTCCCATAGCCTTGTGAATCTTGAACATGGATTTAATTGTAGCTTCTTAGGCTTGACTATTGTCATGATTAGTTTATGTGAAAGAGAAGAGGTTAGGGTTTATGTGTGAATGGAACTTAAGAGATAGGGTTTCTTTATTATATCATTTAGCCTTCTAAAGGAAGGATACGACATAGAATTCTGCCACCGCTGTGCAAATGAACCCACAAGTGGAAATCCAACAATTGCTTCTTCCCATTGTTTTCCACTGGCAATGGCTACAATATACTACTACTTTTGTGTTAATCTTGTGATGTTGTTGATGAGCGGGACTTCCATTTTTTTGCTTCACTAGGATTTGCGATGCTAATGGCAAGTGGATGCGAACCAATACCACTCATGATTAGAGGCTCTACATTGATTTTCTTCTCCTATCTTTTGCTTATGTTCATGACATTTTCCAAGATTTGCTCCTCAACCTTGCTATAGATTTAGCAATAAATGCTTTGTTTTACATCTTTCACTCTCATTCTGACAAACCATTGGTGATAGTTGCACGATGTGGCTACCTTGACCCTAGTGCTCAACCTACGGTAGTTTAAATTGGGAATAAAGCAATAAATGATGATTTCATGGATTTTCCTTTATGTTGACAATTCTTCTCATATGATATCTACTCTTTCACACTACACACACGAATGCATTTTGAAGTGTGCCAAAGGTTGTGCACATCATCAAAATTGCAACGACTGCAATCCTTCATTCTTCCCTTAAGTCGACTTCTTTGCTGATCTCTTTGATCACCTCCCTCCCGGCAAACACACCAGTGATAAGTGCCTTCCAAGAATCACAAAACTTGAGTAAGAGAGGCAGCAAGTAATCTTGCAAACCTTGAAAAGCAACAAAGAAGCACTTGCAAGACCTCTTCTTTGTTGAGATGGCAAGCTCAACGTGTGCAGACATTGATGATGGACCACCTGGCTAGATGGGTCCGCACGTCTACACTTACACATTGGTGGTCATTATGATACTCACATGGCCACTGAATTATCACTTATTATATTTAGTTTGTTACACCTACCTACTACAGTTGGCAAAGACATAGCATCAGTCAATTAGTGTAGTCAGTTATGCACTGTTTGACTTAGTAGGCCACTTTCCTTTATGTTGTATCTTATCTATACTTTGTGTACATTGTATAATGTGTGGAAAAAGAAGAAAAAACCAACAAGAAAACTTTTTGGCCTCCATCTCTCTTCTAATGTTCTTGAGTGAGCTTCCTCTTGTGTATACAGTGTGTGTTTGGTGCAGCAGCTCAAGCAAGTCCCCCCACCATGCGATTCTTGACATGGTATCAGAGTCGCGCCATTGAGAGAGGCTAATTTCGAAGGCTGAAGTGAAGGAGAAGAAGCAAGGTTCGAGCAAGAAAGAAATGGGTAAGAAGCTCTCCCATTCTTCCACTCTCTCTCTTGGATAGTGCCTGTGGAGGCACCGGAAGCAGGGTCGAGCAAAAATCTCAGATAGTTGTGAGATTTGGTGTGCGAGAAGATCACTGTATATTCTATAGATTGCAGTTATTTTGGGCGTTTGAGGCCATTTTAGGCCCCGTTTTAGAGCTGCAAGATTGCGGACAACAGTTTTAGGGTACATTGTGATTTCGGTTGTATTGACCAAAAGTGGGTGTGCAGGTTACAGATTACGAATCTGTAATTTTTGAGGTGTTTGCAGGAAGCAAACATAAGGTTTATCTACAAACAAGTTGCAGATTATATGTACTATTGAGCAATCAGTGAAAAAGGTCGCTTTGTGCATTGATGTGCATGTGTTGTGAAAGATTACAGAAGACTAGCTTGTTGTGTTGTATCCTTGTTTGTGATAATGGCAGAGAATAGTGGAAATCCCATTATTGAGAAGCTCGACAAGAACAACTACCCTTCATGGAAGTTCCGTGTGACGAACTTCCTCATTGGAAAGGGCCTTTATGAGTTTGTCTCAAGTGAAGAAAAGGAGCCAAAGCTGGGTATCCCTCCGACTGTAGATGAGTTAAAAGCATGGAAAGAATGGAATGCGAAAGACAAAAAGGTGATGTACTAGTTATCTGCAGTCATTGATAATACTATGCTGGGACGTATTAGGAATACAGAAACTTCACATGCAGCTTGGACAATTTTTGAGAGTATGCTTTTAGTAAATACAAAGGCACGAAAGATTCAACTCAAGTAAGAGTTGAAATCCTTGAAGAAGGAAAAAATATCTGTCTCAATGAGTATGTGTTGAAGGTGAGGAGTATTGCAGATGCTTTAGCAGCAATTGATGCAATGTTGGATGATGATAATTTGGTTTCATCCACTCTAAGTGGTCTTAACAATGAGAAGGCATGGAAATCATTTGTTACTTCAGTATATGTAGGGAAGCCATTTCCAGATTTTGATGAGCTGATCTCTCTCATGATTAATGAAGAGATCAATATGCAGGGTGATTCGTCTAAAAGAAATGGTGAACAAGTCCAAGCATTTTACTCGAGTCAGGAAGGGGACGTGGTAGATCCTCTTCAAGAGGCCGTGATATGGGATGTGCTGGCGATAATCAGCAAAACAGGTTCAATCAACAGTTTGCTGAAATGCAGGTTTCTAGAGACAGAGGAAACTTTAGAGGCAGGGGGAGCTCTAAAGGAAGGGGTGGATGGTAGAATAGAGGTTTTGGAAATTCTGCTATTGTTTTCCATTATTGTGGAAAAACAGGCCATGTTGCAGCCCATTGCTATGCAAAGAAGAATGATATTCGCAGTGGTAAATTGCAGCAAGGAAACTATGCATCGTCTTCAAGATAGAATGAAGACAAAAATGAGCGTCTGTTTGTTATGCAGCATGTGATGAATGTAGTTACAGGAAAGGGGACACACGATGATGTATGGTATGTCGATTCAGGCACATCTAATCATATGACCAGTCATGTTGAATGGTTGAAGAGATGCAGGACTTACAAACCCAGGTTATGTACAGACGGGAAAGGTTCCCTTGTCCTTGTATGATGGCCAGACAAAGAGTCTGACAAATGTATTTCATGTGCCATCAATTACAAAGAATCTAGTGTTTGTTGGCCAAATGGTAGAGTAGGGGTTGCAGGTCCAATTCAATGCAAAAGGTTGTTTTGTAGAAGACTTTAATAATAAGTGCAGATTGGTCGCAAAAGGAAATAGAGTTTGTCGAATGTTCACTTTAGATACTGGAATTCCTGCAATGAATGTTGCTATGTATGCTAAAGGAAAATGATTAGTTACAAATATTGAAATATGGCATAAATGTATTGGACATGCAAATGTGCAAAGGTTGAAACTAATGTAGTCCAGAGGATTGGTTACAGGGTTTCCTTCATTTAGAGTTACAGAATTGCATAAAGTCTGTGAAGCATGCCAGTTTGGTAAGCAGGCAAGACAACCCTTCATGCATGACAGAGAAGTGAGTAGAAAAATACTTGATGTAGTGCATACAGATGTTTGAGAGCCTACACAGAATGTATCTCTTGGTGGCAGGAAATACTTTGTCACATTTATTGACGACGACTGTTCAAGGAAGCTATGGGTATACTTCATGAAGGAAAAGAGTGATGTGTTTGAGCACTTTAAATCCTTTAAGGCAGTTGTTGAAACAGAAACACGCTTAAAAGTGAAGTCCTTGAGATCAGATGGAGGGGGAGAGTACCTCTCCAATGAGTTCAGTGGCTTCTTAAGAACTCATGGGATAAAGAGGCAATTTATGTCAAGAATCGTGTGGTGGGGGGACTTGCTCAAGATGCTACGCCGAACACACACAGAATGCACAAGGAGAAGCTCACTCAAGAGACAAGAAGAGAGATGGAGGCCAAAACGTTTTCTTGTTGGTTTCTTCTTCTTCTTCCACACTCTTTACAATGTACACAAAGTATAGATAAGATACAACATAAAGGAAAGTGGCCTACTAAGTCAAACAATGCATAGCCCACTACACTAGTCGACTAGTGTTATAACTATGCCAGCTGTAAATAGGTGTAAAAACATGAATATAATAAGTAATGAGTCAGTGGCCATGTGAGAGTCATAATGACCACCGATGTGCTAAGTGTAGATGTGTGGACCCATCTAACTAGGTGGTCCATCATCAATGTCCACACGTGTTGAGCTTGTCATCTCAACACTCCCCCTCAAGCTCAACTGCATCTCTACAACTCCAAGTAAGCTTTGAAACTTTTGAAGCTTCTATGTACCCAATGCCTTCGTGAAGATGTCAGCTATCTGATCCTGTGTGCTGACACGCACCAAGTCAATCTCACCTGCTAGTACATTCTCTCTCACAAAATGGTAGTGTACCTCAATATGTTTTGTCCTGGCATGGAACACAAGGTTCCTAGCCAACTGTATACTGCTCATGTTGTCACAATAAATAACAACTGGACCTTCCACTTGCACATCCAAATCAGCCATTAACTTTTGTAGCCATATTACCTCACATATTGCAACAACAGCACCTCTATACTCATCCTCTGTACTCGAAAAAGAAACTATAGATTGCTTTTTGCTGCTCCAAGCAATTTCTGCACTACCAAGAGAGAACATGTATCTGCTGGTAGATCTTCTATCAGATATACTACCAGCCCAATCTGCATCTGTGTATCCAAACACCTGTACATTTGTACCTACCTCATAGAAAAGTCCATAATGTAATGTGGACTTCACATATCTCAATATGCGTCTGACTGCATCCAAATGTGTCTTTCTAGGTACTTGCATAAACTGACTCACAAGACCAACAGCGTAGCTCAAGTCTGGCCTTGTAATGGTCATGTAGATCAGACTCCCCACTAACCTCTTGAACATAGTAGGGTCTTCTATCTCATCCCCAACATCAGCACTCAACTTTACATTCTGCTCCAACGGGACTGAAAGTGGTTTGCATACTGTCATACCATACTTGGACAACATAACCAAGCCATAATGTCTTTAGGACAGCCATATACTATCATCACATCTGATCACCTCAATGCCAATGAAGTACCTTAGCTCACCTAAATCCTTCATCTCAAACTTCTTCTTCAAAAATTCCTTGACTTCAGCAATCCCACTATCACTATCACCTGTAATAATCAAGTCATCCACATACATGACTATGATGACCAAACCTGCATCTCCCTTTCTCACATAAAGTGAGTGATCAGCATCAGAAACATAAAAACCAATATTGACAAGATACTCTCTGATCTTGTTGGACCATGCTCTAGGTGCTTGCTTGAGCCCATAGAGCGCCTTCTTCAACCTGCACACATACGTGGGATGCTCTAAATCTTCATAACCTGCTAGCTGATCCATATACACTTCTTCCTGCAAATTACCATGCAAGAAAGCATTCTTCAAATCCATTTGCTGCAATCTCCAACCTTTGGCTACTGCCAAAGCAATCACACATCTGACAGCTGTCATCCTAGCAACTCGACTGAAGGTTTCATCATAATCTATGCCATATGTCTGGGCATAGCCTTTTGCAACCAGCCTAGCTTTGTACCTACTAATAGAACCATTTGCATTGTGCTTAATCTTATAAACCCACTTACATCCAATAGCTTTCTTGCCCTTCGGCAATGATACTAGATCCCAAGTCTAATTAGC
Organism: Lygodium microphyllum; assembly: GCF_053477565.2. Taxonomy (NCBI): domain Eukaryota; kingdom Viridiplantae; phylum Streptophyta; class Polypodiopsida; order Schizaeales; family Lygodiaceae; genus Lygodium; species Lygodium microphyllum. The sequence continues at coordinate 22,807,925 of NC_141143.1, read as the reverse complement.
CTCTAATGCAACCATCTCCTTATCCATTGCTGGATCCCAATGAGTATGACCAATAGTGTCCTCAAAACATGTGGGCTCAACATCCTCATCTAGTTTCACCATATAAGCATAATGGTGAGCTGCATAACCTTCAAAACCAAATCTTTTAATAGGGTATCTGACCCTGCTAGATCTGCGTACCACCGGATCACTCAATGGAGCCTTTACATTACTATGAGCTCTCTGTACACCTGGTGTCCTGACAGAAGGAATACCAAGCTCATCATCCAAGCTCTCTAAGCCACTGGAGTCTCCATCAAGAACTACTTCAATGCCATCTGACACTTTATTCTTTCCTTTGTCTTTACCTGTAGTGCTACTAGATGCGCCTGAAGATGTAGAGGTACTCCTTAGTCTCCTAGACCAAGGACTACTAGATGATGTCTCTGGTCCACTAAGAGTCCGTGATTCTTGCTTTTCAGCCTGCACATGAGTGTCATGATCATCATCATCATCCAATGCATCACCACTAGATGCATGTCAACTTCTCATTTCATCAAAGATGACATCCCTGCTCTCTTTGAACTTACATGTGATAGGGTTATAACAATGATACCCTTTCTGCTCTAAAGAGTATCCAATAAGAACACATTTTTCTACCTTGGGATCAAGCTTCTTTCGTAGCTCATCTGGCACATGAATGTATGCAACATAGCCAAATACCTTCAAGTACGATACATCAGGCTTCTTGCCAGTAAAGCATTCTTCAGGAGTCATCCCATGAACTGCAGCTGTAGGAGTTTTGTTCATAATATAAACAGTAGTATGAACAGCCTCAGACAAAAAATGCTTAGTCATATTCTTTTTAGCCCATCAAGGCACGTGCAACTTCTGTAATATGCCTGTTTTTCCTTTCTGCAACCCCATTTTGCTGTGGGATATATCTGCATGTGAACTGTCTCTTTATCCCATGAGACCTCAGAAAATCACTGAACTCATTCGAGAGGTACTCTCCCCCTCCATCTGACCTCAAGCACTTTACTTTCAAGCATGTTTCTCTTTCAACTACAGCCTTCAAAGTTCTAAAGTGCTCAAAAGCTTCACTCTTTTCCTTCATAAAATATACCCACAGCTTTCTAGAACAATCATCAATGAATGTGATAAAGTATGAACTACCTCCAAGAGATACATTTTGTGTAGGCCCCCAAATGTCTGTATGCACAACATCAAGGATATTTCTACTTACATCTCTGTCATGTGAAAAGGGTTGTATTGCCTGCTTACCAAAATGACATGCTTCGCATATCTTATGAAATTCTGCAACTCTAAATGTAGGCAAACCTGTAACCAACCCTTTGGACTATATTAATTTCAGCCTTTGTACATTTGCATGTCCAATGCATTTGTGCCAAATTTCAATATCTGCAACAACATCTTTTCCTTTTGCATACATAGCAGCATTCATAGTAGGAATTCTAGCATCTAGAGTAAACATACATCCAAATCTACTTCCCTTTGCTACCAACCTGCACTTGTCATTGAAGTCTTCTACAAAGCAGCCCTTTGCATTAAATCTAACTTGCAACCCTTGCTCTACCATTTGACCGACTGACACAAAGTTCTTTGTAATAGATGGCACATGTAATACATTTGAAAGACTTTTTGTCTTACCATCATGCATGGACAAGGGAAATTTTCCAATGTGTGAAATTGGGTGGCATGAATCATCACTTGTCTGCACATAACCTGCATTTCACAAATCCTACATCTCTCCAAACCATTATGCATGGCTGGTCATATGATTGGATGCACCTGAATCAACATACCAAACATCATCATGTGTTCCCTTTCCTGTAACAACATTCAGCATAAGCTGCATAACAAACAGACGTTCATTTTTGTCTTCATTCTATCATGAAGATGATGCATAGTTTCCTTGCTGCAACTTACCGCTGCAAATATCATCTTTCTTAGCATAACATTGGGCTGCAATATGACCTGTTTTGCCATAGTAGTGACACACAATACCATAGTTGTTAGAACCTATATTCTGCCATCCACCTCTTCCTCGAAAGCTCCCCCTTCCTCTAAAGTTACCACGACCTCCTGAAACTTGCATATCTCCAAATTGCTGATTCAATCTATTTTGCTGGTTGTCACTACCACGTCCTGTACCACGACCTCTTGAAGAGAACCTGCCACGTCCCCTTCCTAAAGTGGAGTAGAAAACTTGGACCTGTTCACCACTTCTTTCAGATGTCTCACTCTGCATGTTGATCTCTTCGGTGATCATAAGGGAGACCAACTCATCGAAATGTGGAAATGGCTTTCTGACATATACAAAAGTTACAAAAGACTTCCAAGCCTTTTTATTATTAAGTCCACCCAAGGTAGATGACACCAAATCATCATTATCATGCATTCCATTAATCGTTGCCAATGCATCTGCAATGCTCCTTACCTTCAGTGCATACTCATTGATAGACATCTTCCCTTTCTTCAATGTATTCAACTCTTGCTTGAGTTGAATCTTTCATGCCTTTGTATTTACGGAAAACATACTTTCAAGTATGGTCCAAGCTGCATATGAATTCTCTACATTTCTAATATGTCCCAGCATATTATTGTCAATTACTGCAGATAGCCAATACATGACCTTCTTGTCTTTTGCATTCCATTCCTTCCATGCCTTTGTCTCTTCTACAGTTGGAGGATCACTCACCTTCGGCTTCTTTTCTTCACCTGAAACAAACTCGTAGAGGCCTTTTCCAATAAGGAAGTTCATGACATGGAACTTCCATGAAGGGTAGTTGTTCTTGTCAAGCTTCTCAATGATGGGGCTGTTGAGATATCGAGCTCCACTCGTGATATGCCAGGGTGACCGTTGTGCATTTATGTCACCGACTTGTCAGTTGTAGATGCGGTTGGTACACTGCCCATGAATAATAGCTAGATGACAGCTATCCTTATCTACTCTAGTTCGTGGCTCAGTTAGTATGCCACCTTAGTTATTTGAGTTTGGTTTGAGACCCATATATAGGGTTCTTCTATTTCTTTGTATGAGAGTTCTTTTTGGCTTACACAACTAAGAAGAGGAAAACTGTTTTCAGCCTCCATCTCTGTGTGTATTCTCCCATTGTGCAAGCAAGAAAGCTTCAAGTGAGACTCCTTCCTTCTCTCCCACAATCTTGACATGGTATCAGAGCCTTGTTCGTGGTAAGGAGCTCAAGAAAGCAAGCCAAGCTCGCGGTGTTCTGGTAAGAGGAGCAGTGTTGCTTTCATTTTGTGTTTTGGGAGCATATCTCTGCAGGTAGCACAACCGGAAATTGCAAGAGTGCATTGTCTCAGGTTGAGACGCCCTTCGTGGTGAAGCAAGAGGGCAATATATGCTGCGGGCATGGGCTTTAGCCCTCGTCAACCCAGTTTTTCTGATTTGAGGCCATTTCGGGGCCTGTTTTGGAGGCGAAAGTTTTCTGCATGCACTCAGGAAAAGGCCCAGTTTTATGCTGTGCGACCACTGTTCTACAGGTTGGTGAAAAGTTACTATAGAAATTGCATTGTATGCTTGTATGCAGAGACATTGGGAGTTACAGAATCATCCTTGTTGCTTGTTGATGCAAAATCGTCACTAGGAAGTGATTGTGTGGTCAAATACCACTTTCGTCAGTTTTGCAGATTAGCCCTTGTGAGGTTGAAGCTGTGTTCTTTGCAGTAACAGAACTTTTTGCAGTATTCTGTAATGGCATCTGATTCTCTTTCACAGATTAACTAAAAAGCTTGACAAGAACAACTTCCAAGCATGGAAGTTTAGAATGACGAATTTCCTTATGGGAAAAGGATATTGGGAATTTGTTGCAGGAAATGAAGAAGAACCAGTTCTTCCTGATGTTCCCAATCAACAGCAAATGCAGGCATTCAAAGCATGGCATGAGAGAGCTAGGAAAGTTATGTACTGGCTGTCTATTAGTATTTCAGACTCTATGATTGTGCATATTCAGGATGCAAGTACGCCAAAGGAGGCATGGGATACTTTGTCAAAAATGTATAGCACAAATACGCAAGCCAGGAAAATGCAGCTCAAGCAAGAGTTGCATAATGTGCAAAGAGAAAGTATGAGCATCAATGACTACCACATGAAGGTGAAGAAGATTGCAGATGCACTTGCTTCCATTGGGTCACCAGTGGAAGATGATGATTTAGTTTCTATGACCTTGAATGGTCTAGGAAAGGATTATGCACAGTTCCGAACATCCATTTCTATCCGTGAAAGATTTCCTGATTTTGAGGAGTTGATTGCTCTTCTAATTTCTGAGGAGCAGAGAAATGGTGGTGCATCTTCTTTAGGAGGAACTTCAAAAGAAGCTGTCTTCTACTTAAATGTTGGAAGAGGTAGAGGCAGAGGTATAGGAGGCCGTGGTAGAAATCAGAATATGCAGCAAACTCAAGAAAACCAGTCCTATGGAGGAGGACGTGGTAACTCTAGAGGCAGGGGGAGCCAAAGAGGTCGTGGTGGATGGCAAAGAGGCCAAAATGCAAACAGTAATGTTGAATGCTACTACTGTGGTAAAATGGGTCATATGGCTAAAGACTGCTATAAAAAGCAGAATGACATCATGAATGGAAAACTGCAACAAGGAAATTATGCATCTTCTAGTAGACAGGGTGATGACAGAAATGAGCATTTGTTTATAGTGCAGCACATAAACAATTCTGTGACAAGTGCAGAAAAAAGCAACGATGTGTGGTATGTTGACTCAGGTGCATCAAACCACATGACAGGTCATGCAGAATGGATGGAGGATGCAAGAAAAATGGAAAAACCAGGATTTGTGGAGACTGGTGATGATACTGCACATCCTATTATGCAGATTGGAAAAATTCCTTTGTCTATGCAGGATGGGAAAAAGAAATACCTGTCCGATGTATTTCATGTCCCGAATATCACCAAGAATCTGATTTCTGTTGGTCAAATGGTTGAGCAGGGCTTGCAGGTCAGATTTAATCCTCATGGATGCTTTGTTGAGGATATGAAAAATAAAGGTCACTTGATAGCAAAAGGAAAGAAGAAGAGCAGAATGTTTACGTTGGATGTAGACATGCCTGAATTGAGTGCAGCAATGTTTGCACATGGGACTGGTGTAGTTGCAGATATTGATATCTGGCATAAACGCATTGGTCATGTTAATATACAACGACTTAAATCAATGCAGGCCCAAAATATTGTTGCAGGATTGCCTAAATTCAAGGTTGCAGAAATGCATAAGGTATGTGAAGCCTGTCAGTTTGGAAAACAGGCAAGGAAACCATTTCCTAGACATGTTTAAGAGAGTAAGAAGCCATTGGAATTAATCCACTCTGATGTGTGGACTACTAAAGCTGCATCTCTTGGAGGCTATCATTATTTTGTCACTTTTATTGATGACTATAGTAGAAAAGTTTGGGTGTATTTTATGAAAAAGAAAAGTGAAGTTTTTGGGCATTTTAAAACTCTTAAAGCTATGGTTGAAAAAGAAACAGGTCTGCAAATAAAATGCCTAAGGTCAGATGGAGGGGGAGAGTACCTCTCAAATGAGTTTGCAAGGTTCCTGCAGGAGCATGGCATAAAGCATCAATATTCATGCAGTCATACCCCACAACAAAATGGAATTGCAGAAAGGAAAAACAGGCATATTGGAGAGGTATCTCGTGCCATGCTCAACGAAAAAGACTTGCCAGATTTTTACTGGGCTGAAGCAGTTGCTACATCAGTCTACATAATGAACATGACTCCCACTGCAGCAATACATGGGATGACTCCAGAGGAGAGGTATACTGGTAGGAAACCAGATATTTCTCATTTGAAGATTTTTTGTTGCATTGCCTATGTTCATGTGCCAGATGAGTTGAGATCCAAGTTGGATCCAAAAGCTGAGAAGTGCATCTTTATTGGTTATTCTCTGCAGCAAAAAGGGTATAGATGCTATAACCCCTCTACTCGTAAGTTTACAGTGAGCAGAGATGTTGTTTTTGATGAGATGAGTAGGTAGTATAAACCAGTAAATGTGATTGATAATGTAGATGCACAAAACGGTAATGCTGCACATAATTCACAGCAGCAGTCACAAAATATTAGTGGACCTGGAGCGTCCTCTAGCAGTGGTTCACATTCTTCGCCATGGACAGGCAGATTGAGATCAGGAGAATCTTCTCAAAGCAATGCAGATAGTGGTATTTAGGTATCACGAAAAAGAAAAGAGAAGGTAGATCATCCCATGTTTGATGTGAATGCAGGTCACTCTTATGTGGATGGTGAGTCCAGTGGCTCAGAATAGAGCATTGATGATGAGTTGGGTATTCCTTCTATTGTTACACCTGGAGTAAGGAAGACCAGGGATGTTTTGAGAGCACCTGGGAGTGAACCTACTTTGCATAGGTCTACGAGAGCTAGGTATCCTGTGGATAGGTTGAAATATGATGGATTTACAGCCATTCACTATGCATATATGGTCAAAGTGATAGAGGAACCAGAACCCACTTCTTTTGAACAAGCCATGGGAAAAGAAAAATGGGAGAAAGCCATGGATGAAGAAATGGATGCCTTGGAAGCAAATGCGACATGGGAATTGGTACCTTTGCCTAAAGATAAGAATGCAATTGGCTGTAAGTGGGTTTATAAGGTGAAGCACAATGCAGATGGTTCTGTGAACAGATACAAGGCAAGATTAGTAGTCAAGGGGTATGCACAAACATATGGCATTGATTATGAAGAAACATTCAGTCCGGTTGCAAGGATGGCAACCGTAAGAGTAGTTATTGCTATGGCTGCATCAAAGGGATGGTCTTTACATCAGATGGATGTAAAGAATGCCTTCTTGCATGGTGATTTGCAAGAAGAGGTATATATGGAGCAGCCACCAGGTTATGTGCATGCTGTTCATCGTGAGTTTGTTTGCAGGTTGAAGAAAGCATTGTATGGCTTGAAGCAAGCACCTAGAGCATGGTCTAACAAGATAGGACAATATCTTGTCACTATTGGCTTTTAGATTTCCAAGGCAGATTTCTCACTTTATGTGAGAAAAACAGAGAAAGGTATTATGCTACTTGTCATTTATGTTGATGATTTGATTATGACACGTGACAGTGATGAAGATATCCTTCATGTGAAAATGCTATTGAAGCAGAAGTTTGAGATAAAGGATTTGGGAGAGCTGCGTTATTTCTTGGGCATTGAGGTGATTAGATCACCAAGTGGGATACAACTCTTGCAGAGGTAGTATGGATTGGATATGCTGTCCAAATATGGGATGACAGGCTGTAAGCCTATTTCAGTTCCTTTGGAGCAGAATGTGAAGCTGAGCGCAGATGCAGGTGAGCTTTTGGAAGACCCTACTATGTACAGACGCATAGTGGGAAGTTTGAATTATATGACTATTACCAGGCCAGATTTGAGCTATACTGTTGGATTGGTAAGTCAGTTTATGCAGGCTCCAAGGAAACCGCATTTGGATGCGGCTAGACGCATACTCAGGTATGTGAAGTCCACATTGCAGTATGGACTATTTTATGAGACTGGGGTTCACATACAGTTGCATGGATACACTAATGCTGATTGGGCTGGTAGCATTTCTGATAGACGATCTACCAGTGGATATGTGTTCTCTCTTGGGAGTGCTACAGTCACTTGGAGCAGCAAGAAACAGCCTACAGTTGCCTTGTCGAGCACAAAGACTGAGTACAGGGGTGCAGTAATGGCTGCATGTGAGGTAGCTTGGTTGCATAAGCTACTTTATGATATGCATCAGTCTACAGATGGGCCAGTTGTCATTTATTGTGACAACATGAGTAGTATACACTTGGCAAATAACCCAGTCTATCATGCTAGAACAAAGCACATTGAGATGCATTATCACTATGTGCGAGAGAGGGTTTTACTAGGTCTTATTGATCTAGTTTATGTCAGCACAGAGGATCAGGTAGCTGACATATTTACGAAGGCATTGGGCGCAGAGAAGCTGCGCAAGTTCAGAGACCTGCTTGGTGTGCAGGAATTGGGATTGAGCTCAAGGGGGAGTGTTGAGATATCGAGCTCCACTCGTGATATGCCAGGGTGACCGTTGTGCATTTATGTCACCGACTTGTCAGTTGTAGATGCGGTTGGTACACCGCCCATGAATAATAGCTAAATGACAACTATCCTTATCTACTCTAGTTCGTGGCTCAGTTAGTATGCCACCTTAGTTATTTGAGTTTGGTTTGAGACCCATATATAGGGTTCTTCTATTTCTTTGTATGAGAGTTCTTTTTGGCTTACACAACTAAGAAGAGAAAAACTATTTTCAGCCTCCATCTCTGTGTGTATTCCCCCATTGTGCAAGCAAGAAAGCTTAAAATGAGACTCCTTCCTTCTCTCCCACAATCTTGACATGGGCTTCCACTGTTCTCTGCCATTATCATAAAACTAATACCAAATAGCAAGCAAATCTTCAGCAACCCTCGACCTGTAATGCATAGCAATACACCAGACAGCCTTTTTCACTGTCTACTCAACAATACATGCAATCTGCAACCTGTTTGCAGATAAACCTTATATTTGCTTCCTACAAACACCTCAAGAATTACAGATTTGCAATCTGTAACCTGCGCACCCACTTTTGGTCAAAACAGCCGAAATCACAGTGTACCCTGAAACTGCTGTCTGCAACCTTGCGGCTCTAAAACGGGACCTGAAACGGCCTCAGATGCCCAAAATAACTGCAACCAAGCCTTAAAGGGCTTATTTGTAGAATACACAGTGCTCTTCGTGCACACCAAATCTCACTACAATCTGAGATTTTTGCTCTGCCTTGCTTTTGGTGCATCCACAGGCACTATCCAAGAGAAAGAGTGAAAGGATGGGAGAGCTTCTTACCCGTGGCTTGTTTGCTTGAACCTTGCTTCTTCTCCTTCACTTTAGCCTTCAAAATCAGCCTCTCTCAGTGGCACAGCTTTGATACCATGTCAAGAATCGCGTGGTGGGGGGACTTGCTCAAGATGTTGCGCCGAACACACACAGAATGCACAAGGAGAAGCTCACTCAAGAGACAAGAAAATAGATGGAGGCCAAAACGTTTTCTTGCTGGTTTCTTCTTCTTCTTCCACATTCTTTACAATGTACACAAAGTATAGATAAGATACAACATAAAGGAAAGTGGCCTACTAAGTCAAACAATGCATAGCCGACTACACTAGTCGACTAGCGCTATAACTATGCCAGCTGCAAATAGGTGTAGCAACCTGAATATAATAAGTAATGAGTCGGTGGCCATGTGAGAGTCATAATGACCACCAATGTGCTAAGTGTAGACGTGTGGACCCATCTAACGAGGCGGTCCATCATCAATGTCCACATGTGTTGAGCTTGTCATCTCAACAATTTACTTGTAGGTATACCACACAACAAAATGGTATTGCAGAACCAAAAAACAAGCATATTGCACAAGTTGCACGGGCATTAATGGCTGAAAAGAATATGCTCAAATATTTTTTGTCAAAGGCTGTCCATACTGTTGTTTACATTATAAAGAGATGTCCCACAGCTGTAGTTCATGGGATGACTCCTGAAGAATGTTTTACTGGCAAGAAGCCTGATGTATCGCACTTGAAGGTATTTGGCTATGTTGCATACATTCATGTGCTAGATGAGCTACGGAAAAAGCTCGATCCAAAGGCAAAAAAATGTGTTTTTATTGGATACTCTTTAGAGCAGAAAGGGTCTCGCTGTTATAACCCTATCACAGGTGAGTTCAGAGTGAGCAGGGATGTTATCTTTGATGACATGGAAAGTTGGTATACACCTGCTGGTGATGTTTTGGATGATGATAATGATCAGGACAGCTATGTGCAGAAAGATAAAGAAGAATCACAGAGTCTTAGTGGACCAGAAATAACATCTAGTACTACACCTACAATGAGCCCTTGGTTTGGGAGACTAAGGAGTAGCCCCAGACCTTTAGGTGGATCTATAAGTGTTGCAGGGAAGGACAAATGAAAGAAGAAAGTGCTGGATGGTAATGATGCATCTACCAGTCATTTGGGATTGGATAGAGATTCTAGTGGTTCAAAGAGTTTGGATGATGAGCTTGGCATTCCTTCAGTTGACTCTAGGTGTACAGAGAGCTCATAGTAATGTAAAGGCTCCATTGAGTGATTCCGTGGTACGCAGATCTAGCAGGGTCAAATACCCTATTAAAAGATTTGGTTTTGAAGGTTATGCAACTCACCATTATACTTATATGGTGAAACTAGTTGAGGATGTTGAGCCCACTTTTTTTGAGGATGCTGTTGGTCATGCTCATTGGGATGCAGCAATGGATGAGGAGATGGCTGCATTAGAAGCCAATAAGACTTGGGATTTGGTACCCTTACCTAAGGGTAAGAAAGCTATTGGCTGTAAGTGGGTCTACAAAGTTAAGCATAATGCAGACGGTTCAGTTAGCAGGTATAAGGCTAGGCTGGTTGCAAAAGGCTATGCTCAAACATACGGCATAGATTATGATGAGACATTCAGTCCAGTTGCTAGGATGGCAACTATTAGGTGTGTGATTGCCTTTGCAGCAACCTTGGCAGTAGCCAAAGGTTGAAGTTTGCAGAAAATGGATGTTAAGAATACCTTCTTGCATGGTGAATTGCAAGAAGAAGTGTATATGAAGCAAACAGCAGGTTATGAGGACTTAGAGCATCCCACATATGTGTGCAGGTTAAAGAAGGCGCTCTATGGGCTGAAGCAAGCACCTAGAGCATGGTCTGACAAGATTAGAGAGTGTCTTGCCAAGATTAGAGAGCATGATCACTCACTTTATATGAGAAAGGGAGATGCACGTTTGGTCATCATGGTCATCTATGTGGATGACTTGATTATTATAGGTGACAATGACAATGGGATTGGTGAATTTAAGGACTTCTTGAAAAAGAAGTTTGAGATGAAAGATTTGGGTGAGCTGAGATACTTTCTTGGTATTGAGGTGATCAGATGTGATGATGGTATATGGATGTCCCAAAGGCAGTATGGCTTGGATATGTTATCGAAGTATGGTATGACAGCATGTAAGCCTCTTTTAGTACCATTGGAGCAAAATGTGAAGCTGAGTGCTGATGTTGGGGATGAGATAGAAGACCCAACTATGTTCAGGAGGATAGTAGGGAGTTTGATTTACATGACTATCACAAGGCTAGACTTGAGCTATGCTGTTGGTCTTGTCAGTCAGTTTATGCAGATGGCTAGAAAGCCTCATTTGGATGCAATTAGACGTATATTGAGGTATGTGAAGTCCACTTTACATTATGGACTTTTTTATGAGAAAGGTAAGGACGTACAGGTCTTTGGATACATAGATGCAGATTGGGCTGGTAGCATGTCAAACAGAAGATCTACAAGTGGATTCATGTTTTCTCTTAGTAGTGCAGCAGTTACATGGAGCAGCAAAAAGCAACCTACAGTTGCTTTATCAAGCACAAAGGTTGAGTATAGAGGTGCTACTATGGCAGCATGTGAGGTGGTATGGCTACAAAAGTTATTAGGTGATTTGGACATGCAGGGAGATGGTCCAGTTTTCATTCATTGTGACAACATGAGCATCATACAACTAGCTAGGAATCCAGTGTTCCTTGCTAGGACAAAACACATTGAGGTGCACTACCACTTTGTGAGAGAGAGAAGATACTTGCAAGAGAGATTGACTTGGTATATGTCAGCACACAGGATCAGATAGCTGACATTTTCACAAAGGCATTGGGTGCAGAGAAGCTTCAAAAGTTTTGAAGCTTACTTGGAGTTGCAAAGATAGAGTTGAGCTTGAGGGGGAGTGTTGAGATGGCAAGCTCAACACGTGCGGACATTGATGATGGACTGCTTGGCTAGATGGGTCCGCACGTCTACACTTAGCACGTTGGTGGTCATTATGATCCTCACATGTCCATTGACTTATCACTTATTATATTTTGTTTGTTATACCTACCTACTGCAGTTGGCAAAGACATAGCCTCAATCGATTAGTGTAGTTAGTTATGCACTGTTTGACTTAGTAGGCCACTTTCCTTTATGTTGTATCTTATCTATACTTTGTGTACATTATATAGTGTATGGAAAAAGAAGAAAAAACCAGCAAGAAAACATTTTGGCCTCCATCTCTCTTCTTGTGTTCTTGAGTGAGCTTCCTCTTGTGTATACAGTGTGTGTTTGGCGCAGCAGCTCAAGCAAGTCCCCCCACCACGCGATCCTTGACATTCTCTCACACAAAAACTATGAACCTAGCTCTTAACCTTTGCACACAATAGATCTGATCAAAATTCCATCCTCACTCTCCTTCATAGGATAGACATGAAAGCACAAGAAAAGAGGTTGAGAGTTGCGCAAAATAGAGAGAGAGATAGAAAGAATTGTGTGATTGAAAGATAAAGGAGAAAGGAAGTTCTCAACCACCTTTTCCAAACTCCTCTCACACGACCCCTCTAACCTTCTTGTTTTTTTTAAATTTATCAAAAGAAAAATGCAAAGCTCTTCTTCTACTAAGGTTCATAGTAGCCTTCAATGGCTTAAGACAATTACATAATCATTTCACATGTCTTAAAGGCTTGAAATTTTAACTACATTTTTCAATACATAGCATTGATATTTGATAAATTTTGCACTAAAATAAGGGTTCATCAGTTAAGGGGGAAATTGATAAGTTGTTGAGAGTTGGATTCATTAAACCAGTCAATGAGGTGACTTGGTTGTCCCCCATTGTTGTTGTACTTAAGAAGAATGGAAAGATTAGAGTTTGTGTGGATTATAGGAAGTTGAATGCAGCTACAGTTGATCCCTTCCCACTACCTTTTATTGATTCCTTGCTTGATGATGTAGCAGGATATGAAATGCATAGTTTTTCAGATGTATTTTCAAGTTATAATCAAATCAAAATGCATCCTGATGATATGGATAAAACTTATTTTATCATTGAATGGGGAGCTTATGTCAGTATAGTGATGAATTTGGGCTTAAAGAATGGTCCTCTTGAATTTCAAGGAGCTCCTCATAAAACTTTTGAGCCCTATTTGACAACTTTTATGAGGGTCTTTATTGATGATTTTTGTGTGTTTCACCTAAAAAGTGATCATTTGAAGCATCTTCGATAATGTTTTAAAAGATATAGAAAATTTGGTATGTGTTTGAATCCTTTTAAATCTATTTTTGTTGCAAAGCGGGGAGTACTTCTAGGACACATTCTTTTTGAAGAAGTCATGGCCATAGATCTAAGGAAAATTGTTGTGATTCGGAAAGCAAAAGCTCCAACTAATGTGCCAACTAATGTGCAAGAAGTTATGAGATTTTTGGACCAAGTGAAATGGCATAGTAGATATTTGAGATATTTGTCTCATATTTGTTTTCCTCTTACTACACTGACCAGGGAGGATATGCAATTTGTGTGGAGGTCTGATCAGGAAAAGGCTTTCAATGTTCTCAAAAAGATGCTTGTAGTGGCTCCAATATTGCAACCTCCAATATGGGATTTACCTTTTCATGTATTTGTGGATGCTTCTGACATTGTAGTAGGAGCAATGCTTATGCAGGATAAAGTATCAAGCTACTTTAGACCAATTTACTATGTTAACACGAGATTGAGTGCTGCTGAACAAAATTACTTAGTTACGGAAAGAGAAGCACTTGGTATGGTTTCTTCTTTGCAGAAATTTTTTGCATTATTTGTTAAGGAACCAAGTGAACTTTCATGTGGATCATTAGGCATTGTTGTTCTTGATTAATAAACCTCAGTTAACTAGAAGGTTAGCTAGATGGATGTTGTTGTTACAAGAGTTTGATTTTAAGGTTATTCATACTCCTGGCAAAGAGCATATAGTGGCAGATTATTTGAGTGGACTAGATAATGATGATCCTGAAGTTGGGGTTTCTGATCAGCTTCCAAATGCTGAATTGTTTGAAGTACATGTTTTTAATCCTGGCTAATATTATGATCAGTTGTTGCATTTCCTAAAGGAAGGAGTTATGCCCACACACCTTACTGTAGATCAAAGAACAAGATTGGCATTAAAAAGTCGATCATTTCAGGTCATTATGAATGTTTTGTATAAAAGAGGAGTAGATAATGTTATGAGAATATGTGTTCTTGAATATGAGCAGCCAATAGTTCTGCATGAAGACCATTCCGGACTATGAGGTGGTCATTTTTCAAGGGAAATCACATGCATGAAAATATTGCATGTAGATCTCTGGTGGCCTACTGTGTTGAAGGATGCCCATCAGTATGCTAAAAAATGTTTGTAATGTTTGAAAGAAGGTTACGTATAGAATGAAAGATCATATTGTCTTACCACTTGAGCCTTTTCAAAAGTGGGGAATTGATTTTGTGGGGTTGATTAAGTTCGCAGTTAAGAGAACTAGTAACATATATATTTTGGTTTTTACGGATTACTGTACCGAATGGGTGGAAGCTCAAGCATTGAAGGATAATAAAGTAGCTAGTGTGACAAAATTTTTGTATTCTAACATTATGACCAGGTTTGGTTTCCCTATTGAGATGATAAGTGATTGAGGAAAACATTTTTTGAATCAAGTTATCAGGGAACTGACTATCACGCATATGATTTTGCATAAGAACTCTACTCCTTATCGTCCTCAAGCTAATGGTCAAGCTAAAAAATCTTACTCCACATTTTGAAGAAGATTGTTGAGGATAACAAGGATGATTGGGATGCAAAACTTGATTCATCATTGTGGGCTTTTAGGACAACATACAAGGTTTCAACAGGGCTTACACCTTTTAGGCTTGTTTATGGTTATGAAACCCCCATGGGTCACCACCAAGTGAGGAAGCTCTATCACAACAGTGGAGTTCCCTCCCAAAACTGCTTGGTGGTGACCCTCCTGGGTGGTGAGGGTGAACAACATAAGTACCAAGTATGATACAATGCTGTGGGTGGTGATCTCTAGGATTTTAAAAATTTCAGCATTGACTATGGTATCTTGGGGGATCATGTTGAGGAAGTCACCCACCACCATGCAAAGGATGCACCTCTTGAGGGAGTTGTGGCCTATTATAGATTGGTGGTGTGGTGTAAACCTTGCATAGGCCACCATCAAGAGAAAAAGCCCCATCCTAGTGGTAAAGTTCCATCCTATCGCCTGGTTGTGGCCCTCGTTGGGTGGCTAGTGTGAGAACCACACAAAGTGAAGTGTGGTTATAACAACATTCCATTTGGGTATTAGATAGTAGTCCTCTATTATAGAACGAAACATAACTTTCGTACTATATTTTGAAATTGAATGACTACTCTAGGATCCAGAAGATTGCACGATGCAAATAGGGTACAATGTCTAGGTTGTAAAACGGAAGGTGATGGAAGGATACAAAAGAACCCTATGTGCTTTATATCAATAATATAGCATTGCTGCACTAGTTAAAGTTTGCAAGCATGGGGCTTGTTACAATGACCATGAGGGAACCTCCTCACTATCTCAAAAAATAGCTCCGACAAGGTGCAATTGCCTAGAGATTTTGCCATTGCACTAGGCATGTCCTCCCAGTCAACATCTACCTTGGAAAATCCCCTAGTATCACCATTTAGGCTATCAATTGCCCCATTGTCTATCCCTATGTTCATACTTGCTCCCTCAATAGTCTCTTCATAGACCTCTAACCCTGTAGCCTCGTTCATGAACTTTCTACAACTATCAAGAACTATGCCCTCCATGGCATCTTTTGCCTTCTTGTTAGCCCCCCTACTACCTCCCTTTGCCCCATCAACAACCCCCTCCCCACTTTTGGTATCAATAGCATCTAGATCCCCCTCAACCCCAAGGGATTGTGGCACTACCTCATCAATCAAGGAGTCCTTCTCTGCCTTAGTGTGCTCCACATCTAGCATGTTATCCTCAATGTTCTTAAGTTTAGTAGCACCAAAGTTTAGGTCCAGTTCCTATGGGATATCTCTCACCTTCTCTATGTACTATACAACTCCTCAAACATGAGACTGGTAGAGCAAATTTTTCCTTCACATTGTCTACACTCTTTCCATCTTAGATGATCTTAGTGATATGTTCCTCATTTTTGCAATAACCACAAGCAATCCCAAATGCATGAGCACACCAAAACATTATTATAATTTGCATGTAAAATAACCATGATAGATAACTGTGCCAACTTACTCTTCACACTACACTACCCAATGATCTATGCCTTTGCCACCTTAGGTACTTCAATTCTCTACCCTTCTTTCACACAAAAGCTACTGCTATGTAGATTTGCATTGAAGCAAATGAGGTGGTATTGATGTGGGCACTCAAGAATGAAGTTACCCACGACATGTGCCACTTCTAATGACTCCTTGCAAATAGCAAAAATTCCAAACAGATGGATGGTCCTACATTTGTCTAAAATATGCGGCCTAGGGAAGAGGGTGAACCTCTCCCCCTTCTTCACATCAATGATTATCTGGTTGACAAAGTCCATGTGGACTTGCCCTTCCTTGGAAAAGGCCTCTAGCTTGTCATACTATGACTACCAAATGAAACAAATGAAAAGGATTAAACTTACAAAAACAATATATCACATGAACCAAGCAACAAGTATCAAAACTTTCAACCATCATACCATTACCAACCATTGTTGCAATGACTGCCAATTTATCAAGCATACCAAAGAGCGTCAAATTTCCCCCAAAAAATACCTATAATAGCAATAAAAAACACCAAATGAAACCTTAGTACAAAAAATAGTATGAGGGAGTACCAATAAACACCAAAAGTACCAAAGAGTACAAGAAAACATTTAGTACCAAAGGAATCAAAATAGTCTAAATGTCCCATATTCAGTAGCCTACTTCATGTACCATAGAGCTTTAAGTACACCGTGTACCAAAGCCACCAAAATATACCTAAAAGAGTCTAAGATAGTATGAATTAGCTTTTTAGTAATGAAAACATCAAGAGTGTGATCCATCATGGGAGGGGGGGGGAGTGTATGAGGCAACTACAAGGGTGCTTTTAGGAGAGGAGAAGTGATTGGAGAGTTAGAAAATAAAAATGAGATCAAGTGAATGAATTTTATAGAAAATAGACTTAAAGTTTTAGTTTGAAAAATGTATTAAATTATAAAATCACAAATTAATTTAAAATTTAGTTTTAAAATAGCAAATCAAAATGCAAAATAAGAAAGTCACAAGACAAGTTGGAATATACAATGTTAGAGGATCTAAAATACGTATAAAAAATGAAAAAATAAAATCCATTAATCTATTTATCATAAATTTTTTATATATCATTTTTCTCCACATAGCTTTTGACTTGTTACAAAGCACTCAATACTATATAATTGTTCTCCATTCTTTTGCCCATCTCAAAGGAAAAATATTAAATAAGATTTGAAATATTATGTCCCAACCAAAACAAAACAATTCCTATATTAAAAATCTCACCTTTTTACCACCAATATGGAAGTTAAGGCTCTCCGTACAAACACTTTTCATCAAGACAAGATGCTCCCATAGATTTAGGAGACTCCAACAAGTACTTACTGTGACTAACTCAATCATTCCACATGGCATATGAACTTGACTAGAAAATGCTTGTTCCATGTCTTAAGTGGACTTCAAGGGAATCCATTGGCCTACTTTCTTCATCCAATGTTGGTAATAGAAGTTCATATACAATGAGGAACATGCAATCAAGTAACGAAATGTAACACTAGAGACCACCACTTTACACAAAAGGTTGTCAAACTTGTGCACCCTATCCATCTCATTTCATCCTTTTTTAAAATTAGAATTTGAAAAAGTCCTCACTTATATCCTTATGAAAGAATTTGGAGGGACATTGAGGCCTATTAGTGGTTTGAAGATATAAGCAAAAATATGAATTGGCACAAACCATGAAAGACCTACTAATCTTGAAGCTCTCCCAAATTTCAATGAGATATGAATGTCATTTACAATCTTGGATTTTAATGTTTGAAGCTAAGCGTCCACTCATCTAGAATAGGCCATTCTAAAGAATTGAGAGATGGAGAAGAAAATAATTCAAGAAAACCATATAAATCAACTAATATAAGCACTATATACATGAACATATAGAACAAAATTTTGCAATATAAAAGATATTGCCATGATGTTCTAGTCATCATTCTCTGACCTACATTTTCATGTAGAGGTTTGTACGTCCTAGACAAGCTTCTCAAAGGTTGATCCTAACCAAGATTTGAAGCAAAAATGTGTAACAAGAGAAAACAAGTAAAAACCTCAAAAACATATGAGAAGCTAAAAACATGAAAGCAATGACTTACAATACAAGAGGAAGAATTGTTTAGTATGAAGAGGTGGCTTCAAGTCCTTCACACCATATACATATTAAATTGATGCAATAATACCACCATCTTGATAGTTCTCGATGCTAGTCGTATATATACTCACTGTTAGTTGGAGCTCCTCCTTACAGTTGTAGTTTATCTTACATAAGTTATTGCTCCTCTTTGGCATTGATTTTTTTACTAGTATACTTCATTTTCAACATGATATAATTGTAGTTTACTACACTATTTATGTAAGAACTCACCTTCATTTGACACTTCTTTGCATTGAGTTTGTGGATAGTTTATTACTTACTCAATACCCCTTGTTTTCAACTTGATCTTGTTGTGATTTTAGGCTATTTGTAATAATTATAGCAACCTATTTTGATAGTTTGTGCACTTGTTTGTCTTCATTATGGTTGGTGACTAGCTAGTGGCTTGACTAATAGTGCTATCTTTAATATTGAAAAAATGGATGGTACCAACTATAGCTACTACTAGAAGTCCCAATTTTGGTAAGTTTTAGTGCAGAGAATGCAGGTTAAGGCCTTTGAAACATAAGGGTATCAAGCCCAAACTTATTGATATAGATGATTGGGCTTAATTAGAGTGAGCTATGTAAGTCCACCAACATATTATCCCTCTCTAAGTAGGTATTCTATAATGTTGTCTTTGATGGGTTTTCTGCATGGAAATTATGGGAAAAGATTTGCAATGTCTATGACAAGCAAAGCCACACTTCTCAGATGTATTGGGGGCTGAAGCAACTCATGGACCTTCGCTTGAAGGAGAGCACTACTATATCATCCAACTTAAATGAGTTTTATTCTATAATATCTACCATTTGTCTTCATAGGAGATTTAATTCAATGGCGCTCTTCTTCCCTTGTTCCTCTTAGTCACACTACTTGAATCACATGATACATTTTTTAGTGCTACATGTGCCAACATACCTATTGATGGGTTGCAGTTGTTGCAAGATGTAGAATATACACTCTTGAGTGAAGAGATTAACAAGAGTAATATTGATGTTTCCCATACATCTTATGCTTTAAAAGTTAGAGGCAATAATGGTAGGGTGGTAATGATCACCATGGCAGAGACTCTCAACAGTCTTGCTCCAAGTCACGTGGATAGTCTTGCAATAAGTCCTATAGCCATAAATCCTCTTTGATTTGTCCTCATTGTGGAAAAGCAAGGTATATTCAATCACAATGCCATAAAATCCAAGAGGACAAGCGCAAGAAAAAGGGCAAGGGTAATTGCAGCATTGTTTCTAGCAAGTTTAGTGTTAAGATTAAAGAGATTGATGTTGTGCAGATTGATTCTCATGATGATTTCATACTTGCAACTTCTTCTCTTGATACTTCACAGCTGATTGATGCTTTGTTAGGATATACTCAGTGTTGGTTGATAGATTGAAGGGCTCGTTTTCATGTGACTTCTTGTAACGTGTCCACCTGTCCCCTTTCAGGACACGTCTTAGCAGTCCATCGAAAAGAGAGTCTAGAAAGCTCCGCCCGGCACCCCAATGGAATGTTATGGGGTTTGCGATCTAGGACTTTCCGCATTTGCTACGTAGCGGAAGTATTCCGGCCATTCCCACTTAGGACCGACCTGAATCAGGGCTTCCCCCAATGGTCATTTTCCTAAACGGCAACTAGCCTCAAACCCTAAGCAAACTGCTTTACGCAAAAACACCAGGGACGAAGTGGATTCATACTGCACTTGGTTCAAGGAGAATGGGAAACGGGAGGGATGCAAGGCTCGACCTCTCTACCCATAAGGCATAGTCCCATTCCGTTCCTCTAAAACAACATAAATCAGGATTTTTGTAAACTAAACTCTAGGATAGTGCCCTTACTATTTATTTCCTTTGAGAAGAGCTCCTTGTTGTCCATTCCGATTGAGAAAAATTCCCAGCCAACTAGGATCACCCATCCGTAGGATGGACCCATGGCCACATCCACTGCACTTTCCTCAAGGTTGCTTTAGTTTTCTAATTACCTGCCACATTTACTTGGACATGCATCAATCAACTTCCTTAATTAGCCCGTTAGACACTGGTTCCTTCACGTAATCTTAGCACTTGACATAGAAAACCAGTGTCAAACAAATTCCTTTACAACAGGTTATCTTATTTATCTTTGGAATACATCCATAAAGTCGAGCCAGCAGGCTAATCCATAATCCGCCCGAAGGCCATCCATAATCCACCCGAAGGCTATCTAGCAATCCACAGGGATTACTAATCCAAGATTATGCCCTGTAGACTAGTATGCGGGCAGATCCAATCCCGAGTCACGTTGGCCTCTTGTGGAGGGCCCGAAAGGCAAGGGATTTACGGCCAAAGCCCCCCCTGGCACCCAAGTGTCCTCCTGCTCCAAGTAGCGCTCAACAGAGAGACCTCACGCGGTGGGTTCGGTCCACGTTCCCGGCACGGCTAACAACCCCCTTGGTTAGGGTAAGGCAGACAATCGAGAGTAACTGAAGCTGCCTCTCCCTTTAGGCCTTCAGCTTGAAGCATTAAATATCTTTCCATCCTTTAGTTCCTTGAGCAAACAATGCAAACACTGCTCCTAAACTTTTACAAGCACAATCAATTCCAGTGGTCGTTTATTTGGCCAACTGCTAAGGAGTGAATCCTTCCCTCTGAATGCATCCAGCATTCAATCCGGGATCAATTGCGACTTGGTAAGATCCCCAAGGGTTTGTTTGTTAACCCTTTTGTCCTTGGGTTAGGGCCATATCCTATTAATCCAGCTTAACCAATACCTTAGGTTTCATACATTAACAATAAATCATGGCGACCATGTCGCTCTAAATTGTCAACTGATCCTTTGCTTCCAAGCACATACCAATTTCCCTTAACTTGGCAAATTTTCCCAAGAAAGGTGTTATAGCAGGATGACTACTCATCCTCTGGCAAGTTAAACTTGCGCAAGAACCTGCCAACCTCATTCCAAGGAATGGCAACTCTCTTGTGATCAAACCACAAGACCATGCAACGTTGCAACTTGTTGCACAAGTGTCGCATCTATTCCATGGGATCTTTTCACCCATCGAATGACATTTTCTGGTCACGGAATCATGATTGGATAAGAAGCAAGGTTTAGGGTGTCCTCTTACCCAACCCATTCCTAATTGCACTAGGCCGACAACGTTCGGTCCTAGGCCGACGGTCCTAGGGATTCCAACTCAATCTGAGTTTCATCATTTGAACGAGTGATCCTTAGGGTAGAAACCCTAGATCATTTCTTGCAAGCACGTCATCCAATTGTCCCTACATTCTGTGAATGTGGGTAGGACCTTTGGGTATGAGGGTTTCGACTTGGCAATAAGTGCGAAACTAGGTCAAGTCCTCAACGTGCTAAACCCTAGTTAGCACTTGGAGTATTTATTGTATCGATTGAACCATCCTATGCAAATCCTTTGGGGTTTAGGTGATTTAGGTAATCCAGTTACTTGTCTTGCGACAAGGAAGAACCATTCTTAGAGATGTTAACTTGATCTAAAAGGGGAAAACTAGTTGCATTACGTCACAATTCACGTAAGCACGCGATTCATTGCCTCTACGTATGACTAGATTCACAATCCCTAACATTTCTTGTTAAGACTAAAACGCATGTTAAATTTTGGCATAACCTCCATTGATCCTACTAGGACTTGCATTCACGAATCATGCCACTATTCTTTTCCTAAGCTTTTAAGATTTCATGCTTAAATGAACCATGCAGCTTTTCCCTAAATACAACTCTTGATGAATGAAATTCTTGCGTACGACGAATGTGCAACATGCAACCTTTTCCTAACTACTACGTAGTTAAATGAGATTCATGCCAATTGAAGCTAGAGTTAACCTATTTCATGCAGCCCTTAGAATCTTTTCCATGCTTTGCTATTTCCTACGGTTGATAACGACTTCCTTAATGAATCATTACAAAGGAGATTTGTCTAAAAATGCAACATGCCATTAAACTTTCCATACCTAAATCAAAGGTGCACTTTAATAATTTCAACCTTGTAAAGATAGGCAATAGGCGTTCTAGACCATCACTTTGAAAGGCACAAAAGCCAACTTGCTAATAAGGTCCTAAAATGCATAGACACCTTATGTTTTTTTCGTTCATTCCATTGAAAGTACCAATGACCAATTTTGTGTCATGAGTTAATTCTAGTAAATTCTAAATAGCCAAATTATTTTCCAATTGCATTTAACTAGGTGGATTTGACATGCATAGGTGCATCCTAGTTCATGAAATTATCGTGCAATGCAATACTTTTGCGTGCGAACCAAAATTTGTAAAAAACCTGGACTTGTGGGCTCAGGGAGATATCCACGTGAATACTAGGAGATGAACCTCCTGTAGGTGCGCCTTGTGACATTTTAGGGGCCATCATAGGCGTGATTTCGGCTTCTCGTTTGCCTTCGTGGTCTACAAATTACTCGCCTTGGTATGCAGCCTCAAGATCTTTCCCTTTCTCCCTCGTACACAGGAGATCCCTTTTGAAGTACGGATCCTTGGAAAAAATACCGGCTTGCGGGATTTGGCTTATGGAAGGCCTTAGGTGTTGGAGCTTGGGGCTTTTTCGGGAGAGAAAGTTCTTGGGAATGGGGCTTCTATGAATGGAGTTTCACAAATTGAAGCCTTACGAGGGGGTTCGCAAAAAGGCCTCTTGTGAATGGGCCTTGCGGGAATGGAGGCTTTAAAATCCTAGGCTAGGATTGGTTTTATGGGTGCCTTGCGGGACTAGGTGTTAAGGAAGCCCTTAGAAGCTTCATAAAAGAAGCTTCTAGGAGCTTCTGACTATGGACAGTAGCCAGGAAATAATGTGGTGGAAGATGGCATCGTTCAGGGCGGAAGGAAGAAAGGTGGACTTCACAGGGGGATGACGGCAGCCTAATGGCCAATGGCAGGGCTGGCAGCGATAATCGGCGGCCTGTGGCGAGCACAATGGCGTCCTCCTCCTTTTACGGTGACAACAGCAGCTTCTGAGCCTCACGCAGTCTCCTCTCCCTATTACCCCCCCTAGGGGGGGTTTTATAGGTCAAGGGGGGGAGAGTGGACCTCCCCCACATGGGCTGTGCATGAAGCCCACGACTCCCTCTTGTAACCACCTCCCACCTAGCCATCCCCTTCCCTCAGCCACGCATCGGCTGGGGGAAAATTAGAAAAAAAAACTTGCAATAAATTGCACCTTATCCACTTAACCTCCTCCCAAGAGGATGTTTACCTGCATTTTGTGGATTTTGAACCCTCGGCTTGGTTTGTCTATGCGGAGGTCTTGATTGCCACGCATGCGGGTTACGGAATAAATTGTCGGCAATTTTCATACGGAAGATGCCCTTGCTCAGGGTTTACGCGATGTGCAAAAAGTCGGGTTTAGTAATATTTTTAAGTGGAAATATTACACTTCTCATAGAGAGTGGTATCACTCTTATTGCAGTTTGATATAATGACTTGATATATGAGATAGTTGGTATTGATGATGTCCCGCTGTTGTAGTTTGGTTCACGTTACATGTTTACTCTTCATGATGTATTTCATGTATCGGCTCTCTTAAAGAGCCTTATCTCTGTTGGCACTTTGGATGATGCAAGTTATATGATTTCTTTTGGTGATTCCTCATGGAAGATTACATGTGGGAATCTTATCATTGCACATGGTGCTAAGTCCAACACTCTCTACCCCTTGCTCACATTTGGGTTAGTTGACCCTATTTTGGTTGTGGATGTAGTTTCACATGTATCTCTTCGGCATGGTCACCTTGGGCACATGTCCTTGAAAGGAATGCAAATGCTTACTCCTTTGAAGTATCTTTTGCTCCTTAACTATAAGTGCTTTGAGTCTTGTGATCATTGTTTAGATGGTAGACATACATGTAATACACATAAAAATTCTAATATGATATGCATGGGTGAGCCATTGACTATTTTTCATTCGGATGTATATGGTCTCATACATTGAAAGTCATTCATTGGCATGAAGTACTTCATTGCTTTCATTGATGACCATACACATAAGGTTTGGTCTTATCCTATTAAGGAGAAATTAAAAGTCTTGGCTACATGTCAACATTCTCTTGATTTGGTTTAGAACCATTATAGGTAAATTCTAGAATGCCTAAGATCAAATAATGGGGGTGAGTATGTCTCGAAAGCCTTTGAATAGTTTTGTGACAAGAGGGATATTAAGTGCTACCCTATACACCTGACCCAAAATTGTATGGCAGTTGAGTACATGAGTAGGATAATTTAGGAGCAAGTTCATAGTATGCTTAGTTTGATAGGCTTAACACATCATTTTTGCATTGAGGTAGTTACTACTATTGTACGGTTGATAATTTAGTCCCCAACTACTCTTGACTATTAGGTTGTAGAGGAGGTATGGTCTAAAAAACTTCCTTCATATTTTCATTTGCATGTCTTTGGTTGTGAGGCTTTCTTCCATGTACCCAAGGAAAAGCACAATAAGATGGATCCTAAGTCTAAAAAATGCATCTTGCTTGGCTATGGGGGTGTAGGTGAGTTGGGCTAATGCCTATGGGTTACATTGGCTTAGAAGGTTATCTACAACCATAATGTTGTTTTCCATGAGAAGAAAATGCATAAGGAGCTTGAGCATGCCATTGAGGTATGGAGGGTGATCTTTCAAGAGGAGCCTCGTGCTATTGTAGAACCAGCTAGAGAGCCTATAATAGCAATTGATACCCTAATAGCCTAGGTCCTTGATGCTCCATATGATGTACAAGCCACACAGTGAGCTTTGGTACATCTATTAGAGATAGACAATAGCCTACAAGGTTTGAGTCATCTATGGATTATGTTATGGTGACATATGCATGTGAGTCTCTTACTTATGATGAGGCCATGTGCAGAGGTGATAGTCACTCTTGGGAGAGGGCCATGCAACCAAAGTTTGATTTGTTGCAGAAAAATCATACATGGGGTTAGGTTCCTTTACGTAGTGGCAAGCGTACTTTGCCATGCAAGTGGGTGTACAAGCTAAAAGGTACCCATGGACAACCCAAGCTAGGATACAAGGCCAAATTGGCTAAGGGCTTCAAGCAAGAACATGGTGTGGACTTTGATGAAGCCTTTTCTCTTGTTGTGAAGATGAGGACCCTATGCTTGGTACTAGCTTTGGTTTCTCAACTTGACTTAGATCTTTATTAGATAGATGTCAAGATGGCTTTCCTTCATGGGGACTTCCATGATGAGATCTCCATGGAGTAGCCTAACGACTCTGCAAAACATGGCAAGGAACACCTAGTGTGCAAATTGAGAAAGATTCTTTATGACGTTAAGTAGGCACCTAGGGAATGGTACCAAAAGTTTGATGACTTTATCCATTCATAAGGATATTCCTATAGTAATTGGTGCACAGATCGGTCACAGTATGCTCACGTAGTGAATCCCGGAAGGTCCCCAAGAACAATGAACTCTACCTTTTTGCACAAAAAACAATGTAAAAGCATGAACGACAAGAAGCAAGAGACCAATTGGGTTCAATCTCCCCCCATGCCTTGTGTGAGCGCTTCACGAAGCATGTATTTTATGTATATTTCCATCTTTATGCTCAATAATAGCCCAATTTACAAAAATATGACAAGCTTTTAGCTTTTGAGTTTGCTTTCTACAAAAATAGGAAATAAAGCTAATGGACGGTGCCCATAGAGTCTGGCATGCCCAATCTCAATGTCCAAATAGAAATAACATATCCGTGCGCATAGGTGCATACAAAATAATAATCAATAATCAATGTCTCGATAGACATAACAAAATATAGGCGTGGCACCTATCAAAATATAATCCAAAAGTCGAATACTCGCTAGACTCCAATGCTTTCCTCCGCTACTGCTGCTATCTCTACACATCAACTGAAGCATTCACAATCGTTAGTAAAATAATACAATTAAACCGACAAAAGTGAATACCTAGCAGTCTTCAGCTACATAAATAAATCAACTGGTTAGAAATAAATCCTAACCTTAATTTATTACGAGTGCGCAATCTAAACTCATAAATGTTTATTAATTTAATATGCATTTTGCGGAATCACCCACGTACACACTAAATTAATGAAACGCCCAAAAAGGACAGGCGTCCCCATCAACTTCTCGCACAAAGAATCCTCTTTGTGTATGAGCCCCGGTCATCTAAGTTTATGGAATCCACCGAAAACCTCACGGAATCCACCGTGGAATATGCCTCCTGGCATCATACCCCCGGGGTGGGATAGCAATTGACCTCAATTGCTATTAGCTCAATGTGGAGCTAACAGAGTGGGGAAAGCATTTAAGTCTCTAGCGTGCATCCATTGTGCTTCCTCTACAGGATGGTTCTTAAATTTTACTAGATATCTAGAATACCTTCGGCCAGTTCTAGTGGTCATGTAGTCAGTGTCTATGATGGCTTCTGGTTCAAGTATTTCAGTCTCTTCTTCTAGTAAAGGTGGGTTTTCATAAACAGGGTGGATAGGTAATTGGCCTCTAAATGGTCTCAATAAACTAATGTGAAATGTATTGTGAATTTTCCAATGTGATGGTAATTCTAACTTGAATGCATTATCATTAATCTTATGAATGATTCTAAATGGTCCATAGAATCTAGGAGCTAATTTGACAACTGGATGTCTATCTACACTTTGCAGTCTACGTTTTTGTATTCTAAGCCAAACATAATCATCAACTTTGAAATTCATAGCTTGTCTTTTCTTGTTGGCTTGTTTGGTATATGATTGCTGGGCTTTAGCAATCATATCCTTAACCTCATAAAAAATACTGTTATGCATAGTAGCAATATCATCAGCACTCTGAATTCTATTAGACAAAGATGCAACAGGTGTAGATAATCTATATCCATAAATGACTTCAAAAGGTGCTTTCTTTGTAGATGTGTGCGGTGTATTGTTATATGCAAACTGTAATAAATGCAAATGAGTGTCCCATGTCTGAGGTTTAGATATAGTATATGCACGTAAAAGATCTAGAATGGTGCTATTTGTGGCTTCTGTTTGTCCATTAGTTTCTGGATGAAATGTAGATGAGAAATCAATCTTTGTGCCTAGATTAGCAAACAGTATAATCCAAAAATTGTTACAAAATCTAGAATCACGATCTGAAATAAACACTTTTGGCAATCCATGGTTAGTAAAAACAGTTTTCAAAAATAACTGTGCTGCTTGTGATGCTGTTAAAGTTTTCTTACATGGAATAAAATATGCTTGCTTACTAAATCTATCTACAATTGTCCAAATCATGTCATGGTTAGATTTAGTATTTGGTAAACCAGTAATGAAATCCATAGAAATATGTTCCCAAGGTTTAGATGGAATAGACAAAGGCATTAATAATCCATACTGTTTACCATGATGTCTCTTTATTCTTTGACAAATCAAACATTCAAAAACGAAATTAGATACATCTGCATCCATATGCGGCCAATAAAAATCTTCAGTTAACATGTGTAATGTAGATATGATACCTCTATGACCTTGATATGGGGGACAATGAATTTCATTCAAAACAAAAGATCGGAATGGAATAGTAACACACAGTCTCTTTTCATAAAACATAAATC
The DNA here is from genome assembly GCF_053477565.2 of Lygodium microphyllum. Taxonomy (NCBI): domain Eukaryota; kingdom Viridiplantae; phylum Streptophyta; class Polypodiopsida; order Schizaeales; family Lygodiaceae; genus Lygodium; species Lygodium microphyllum. Next base: position 22,780,067 of record NC_141143.1, on the reverse strand, counting down.
CATCATTATATGACAATGAATCAACAGGAATGAAATTATTTTGTACTAATTTATGCCAATCAGAATGAAAAGTAATATCCTGGTGATATGTATCTTTCATAGCAATCAAAGAATCAAAAGATATGACAGAAATATTATGAATTGCAGGTCTTCTACTCAATGCATCAGCACAACTACATTTTCTTTTCCAGGTTGGTATTGAATGATAGGATGAAAACTTTGAATGAAGGAAGCCCATTTGATATGACGGTCAGAAATTTGGGGTTGGCTAAGTAAATGTCTAATGCTTTGCTGGTCGGTTTTTATCATGAATTCTGAACCCATTAAATAGTGTTTCCACTGTTTTAATGCTTGTACAACTGCTAATAGTTCTTTGTCATAAGTGGAATATTTCAGCTCAGAGGATTTCAGCTTAGAACTAGAATATGCTATTGGATGATTGTCTTGCATTAGTACGGCTCCTATTCCTGATCCGCTAGCATCGGTCACAACTAGAAAGAATGGTCTATTAAAGCCAGGCAATTGTAGAACAGGGGCATTGGTTAATGCACGTTTCAGTAAGTCAAAGGATTTCTGCTGATTTTCAGTCCATTGATAAACAATTCCTTTCTTGAGAAGTTTTGTTAATGGTAAAGCAATTAATGAAAAATTACGTACAAACTTCCTATAGAAACTAGCAAGACCAAGGAATGAGCGTAACTCATGCACGTTTTTAGGAACAGGCCAATGTAATATTGCATCAATTTTCTTAGGATCAACTTTAATTCCTTCTTTTGATACAATATGACCTAAATACTCAATTTCTGTCTTAAAAAATTCACTCTTTTCAGGATTTGCAAACAATTGATTTTCTTTCAGTAATTGAAAAACTAATTATAAATGCTCATAATGCTCTTTTTCACTTTGACTAAACACCAAAATATCATCAAAGAAAACAATCACACAATACTGATATTTCAGAAAGATACGGTTCATCATTCTACTGAAAGTGGCAGGTGCATTAGTCAATCCGAATGGCATGACTAAGAATTCGTAATGGCCAAACTGTGTTTTGAATGCAGTCTTAAATATGCCAGATTTATCTAGCCTCACCTGATGATATCCAGACTTAAGGTTAATTTTACTAAATATAGAAGATCCTTGCAGTTTGTCCATAAGGTCATCAACTCTAGGTATAGATACCTATTCTTTACAGTGATCTTATTTAAAGCTCGGTAGTCAATACACATACGATAGGTATTATTCTTTTTCTTGACTAAGAGTACAGGTGCACCGAATGGAGAACTGCTAGGTCGTATTAAACCTCTATTTAGTAATTCTTCAACTTGACTCTAGATTTCTTTTTGCTCTATCTGATTGTGCCTATATGGTGCTTTGCAAGGTGGCTGTGTGCCAGGGATTAAATCAATCTTATGGTCTTCTGGACATGAAGGAGGTAAACCTGGTGGTAGGTCTTCTGCAAAACAGTCCTTAAAATATGCAAGAAATTCCTTATGCCTAGGGTGCATATGATTTTTCTTTGCTTGCAATTCATTCACCCAAATGAGATATGATTTAGTACTCTTGTGTAATGCACATTTTGCTTGAGTATGCGAAAGCAGTGGAAAAATATTAGATGCATGCATACCATATAATGTAATAGATTTTCCTTGAAAATTAATATTCATTGTGTGCGTAGAATAATCTATATTTGGATTATGCTGGTGTCTCCAAGGCATTCCTAGAATAATGTCACTCGACTGTAATGGAACAACTAAGAAATTTCTTCTTTCAGTATATGAACCAATTTGAATCTCTAAATCTTGTACTTCTTATGTACCATTATACCTAGTACCTAAAAATGCAGCTTTTATGCGATAATGCATAGATACAGTCTGTAATTTTAATTCCTTTACCAATTTTGCTGAAATAAAGTCATGAGTACTACCGTCATCATGCAAGATAGTTCTTTCCTTTCCATGCACCAAACAGTTCATAGTCAATAATGAATGTGGAGTAGGCATACCTGATAAAGTGTCGGAAGTAGTAGTAGGATCATCCTCATCTTCAATGAAATCAGGCATATCCTCATGCTCGTCTTCGTCCATGGCTCCAAGATAGTTGATATGTGCTGGTGGCTTCTTTGAATGACAATTTGCTGCGAGATGTCCGGGCTGGTGACATTTATAGCAAACTATTGGCTTGGCTTTGGTTACATTATTTGCAATGGTTGGACGTCTGGGTACATTTGGATTGGCTTGTGGAATAGGCTTAGGATTTGGATTGACATTGGATGGTAATGCAGGTGGTTTAACCCAATTCTTGCGGAAAGATGGTGATGAGAAACGACCTGGATTAAACCTTCTAAAATTGGAATTGAATTGTTTAGATCCATAATTACCATTGGATTGGAATTGCTATGGTCGTCTGTCTCTTCCGCGTAACTTATCTTCAGTGTCGTGAGCTAGTGAGATGGCGTCTTCAAGGGTAGCAGGCTTGAACATGTTCACTTCAGTGTAGTAATGTCCAAGAAGTCCAGACATATACTTCCGCTTATGTGTCGTCTCTGGTACGTCTTCAAGCATGCGTAGCTGTAGGAGTGCATTCCAAAAACGCTATGTATACTGTGGAATAGGTTCACGATCCCGTTGTTGAAGTAAATCCCATTGCTTGATAGCCTTCTCATGAAATTGCGGTGGAAGGAAATTCTGCATGAACTTCTTCTTGAAATCTTCCCAAGTAGCAGGACATTCTATGCTCTTGCATACTACAGTCCACCAAAGTGATGCTCTGTCTATCAGATGATTAGTAACACACTTGATTTTATCTTTTTCTGGATAAGTTTCCTCTTGGAAATAGTCATCAAACTGGCTAATGAAAGATAAAACAGTCTTTCCTTCTCGTATGCCATTGAAAGTGCGAAATTTGAAACTTCGTTTACTTATCTTTGATTCCTTGCGAATGGTTTGTGCTTCAAGAGTGGTGTCGATAGTACGTCAAATCAAATCTTCAGCTTGAGGTTCTTCTTTGTCGGTAGACGCTCTTTGTAATTTTGTCAATTGCGCTTGCAATGCTTACCTAGCCCTTCGCTCTTCTTCCAATTGGAGCATGATTAGATCCAACTTTTGTTCCATGGTAGGCTCAGGTAAGTCATCTTCAGCCATAGGATCATCCATATGTGGGGTCGTAATCCTGTAAAACTCAATAAACCTTTCTCACTCGAAATCAGGTTAGCGGGATGAGCGTAGCTCAAATTCGGGGTTACAAGGCTATGTATTTTTGGGTATTTCTTTCTCAATTTTCAGAAAATCTGCAATATTTCCTTCTTCGTTTGCTGAAAATACTTCAGTGAACCTGTAGATAGGTAGAACACTTTGCCACGAACAACTTTCCAGTTCAGAGTTTTTGCACAGGAACAAGCCTTCTAGGAGTTTTGAGCACTAGTCAGTTCTGATTCCAGTTGACTAGTCTGACTTGCAGAGTTGCAGACTTAGCCGACTTACAGAGTTGCAGACTTGCAGAACTTAGGCCGACTTGATGAACTTGCAGGACTTGATTCCAGTTGACTTGCAGAACTTGACTTTTGATGCGCAGGACCCGGAGTTTGGTGACTTGCTTGCTTTGTTCAACTTGATGAAAGCTTAGTGATTTAAGCTTTATAGCTTAAGCTTTAATGGAGAAGATTAATCGTGGGAAAAACAGCGCAGATGATGAAGACGTGGGTAGCTGTTTTATGCCGTCGCGAGAATCTCAGACGTCCTCAGATACCTCGTTGTCAAGTTGTGAAGCAATTAAGCTTCTTAAGCTTCTTCTAAGCTTAGTTTAAGCTTAAACTTATGAGAAATAAGAGATATGAAATTTTTTTTCTCACTGTATAACCACGACTTGATGAAGGAGATGGATGCGTGGTCCTCCGCCTGCACAGCCTGGTCCTTCGTGATCTGACAGTAGAAACAAGGGTTCTTGATCGACAGAAGTCTGCCTGTATCGACGGTTCGCGACGAGATTGACTGTAGAGCCCGATCGTTCCTAGAGCTCCGCCTTCGCTCGAGATGGGTAGCGATTGGAAGCTCTTGATCTCAGCTCCGCTCTGATACCACTGGTGCGTAGATCGGTTGCAATATGCTCACGTAGTGAATCCCGGAAGGTCCCCAAGAACAATGAACTCTACCTTTTTGCACAAAAAACAATGTAAAAGCATGAACAACAAGAAGCAAGAGACCAATTGGGTTCAATCTCCCCCCATGCCTTGTGTGAGCGCTTCACGAAGCATGTATTTTATGTATATTTCCATCTTTATGCTCAATAATAGCCCAATTTACAAAAATATGACAAGCTTTTAGCTTTTGAGTTTGCTTTCTACAAAAATAGGAAATAAAGCTAATGGACGGTGCCCATAGAGTCTGGCATGCCCAATCTCAATGTCCAAATAGAAATAACATATCCGTGCGCATAGGCGCATACAAAATAATAATCAATAATCAATGTCTCGATAGACATAACAAAATATAGGCGTGGCGCCTATCAAAATATAATCCAAAAGTCAAATACTCGCTAGACTCCAATGCTTTCCTCCGCCACTGCTGCTATCTCTACACATCAACTGAAGCATTCACAATCGTTAGTAAAATAATACAATTAAACCGACAAAAGTGAATACCTAGCAGTCTTCAGCTACATAAATAAATCAACTGGTTAGAAATAAATCCTAACCTTAATTTATTACGAGTGCGCACTCTAAACTCATAAACGTTTATTAATTTAATATGCATTTTGCGGAATCACCCGCTATGGAATCACCCACGTACACACTAAATTAATGAAACGCCCGAAAAGGACAGGCGTCCCCATCAACTTCTCGCACAAAGAATCCTCTTTGTGTATGAGCCCCGGTCATCTAAGTTTACGGAATCCACTGTAAAACCTCACGGAATCCACCATGGAATATGCCTCCTGACATCAGTAATATGGATCCATTTTTATACAGAAGAAATCTTGTGATGGTAGCATTATAATATTGATCCTCTATGTGGATGATATAGTGATTGCTAGGAGTGCTCTGGATGCCTTAAAAGGTTAGCTCAAGAAGAGCTTTGAGATGAAGTACATGGGACAAGCCTCACATATCCTTGGGATGCACATTACACGTGATCACTCTAAGGGGCTCCTCTACTTATCATAGGAGTACATCCAGAAGGTCCTTGAGCGGTTTCATCTGTAGGATATTAAGCCTATTGGCTATCCTTTACCTTCTTCCACGAAGGTTAGTTAGGCAGATTTTCCCACAGTCTAATGAGAAAAAGGCCAAGATAGCCAAGACACTACAACAGAAACGAGGCATAGATGCGCATGTTAGACACGCAAAGTTGGGCACGTCTATCAAAGAGTCTATAAGTGTGTGTAAACATGCGTGTAAATAAACACAAATTTTGCGTCTATATATCCGCGCAAATAGACACGCATATACACGCAAAAATAGACGCAAACATCAAAATTCAAATCATACTTAAATCATTTCTTTTCAAACTACGCCTTTCCTTTCCTGCGTTTTTTGCGGTTTTGAAGCTTGAGTTTAGCCGACATGCACTCTCTTCATGCCTCACCTAGTCTCTTCATGCCTCACCTCCTCATGACTCACCTCTTCTTTCATTTCAAACACACAAGAAGGGAAAAAGAAAAGCCAAGGAGAGGAAGAAAGAGAGAACAAGAGAGAGGAGAACAAGAAGAAGCAACAAGCAAGCAAGCAAGCATCAAGGGAGGGTAACTTACCAAGGAGAGGAAGAAGGAGAAGGAAAAAGTGCCACCACCCGCCACACCAAACACCCAAGGTGAGTCTCTCTCTCTCTCTCTCTCTCTCTCTCTCTCTCTCTCTCTCTCTCTCTCTCTCTTCCTCTCTCTGCTCTGTCTATGTATTTAGGATTTGTGATTCCATTATGTATTGCATTTTGTAAATCATCAATGGTGGTCATCGGCCTAAAATCAGTCGACCGAGCGCGTCTGATAGCGCGTCTACATCTCAGTGTAGACGCAGATATAGACGCAAAAAATGTTTCTCTGAGGGCGCGTCTTTGAGCGCGTGTGCTAGCGCGTGTGCTCTGCAGTGTACACGTGATGATACACGCGCTGACAGACGCCCACAAAGACGCAGGTATAGACGCGCACAAAGACGCAAGTATAGACGCTGTATGTAATATGTTTTATCTACACAGGGTAATATGATTTTTCTTGTGTAGATGTGGAATCTTGGATCCTCCAGCACCCCATTCAACAAGGAGCAATTCATGGGGGAGATGACCAATTATCTTGGTCGCCCTCCCACTCTGCAGATGAGGTTTTCAGTGTGATGTCTGGGACACCTATCACATCTTTGCCTACACAGGGATCAACTGAGGTACATGGATCGACCAAAGCATGTACATCTGCAGAAGCACATGTATTGAGTGAGGTAGAGGGTAGTGCACGTCGAGGGAGGAGGGAGAGTGGTGCGGGAGGATGAGGAGGTCGAGGGCTTTGTGGGGGTTGCCTAGGTGGTGGCTCTCGATCACCCTCACCGGAAAATGAGAGAGGTGAGTCTCCACAAATGTACTACTCTATCACTGATGTTGGTGGTATCTTGCATGACTTTGAGGGGAGGGAAGTGATAGCCTACTTGAGGAGTATCGTGCATGCCACATACAAAGATTGCATGATTCCCTTCAAGCACCAAAAAAATGGTTTGTGGCAAGAGGTGCTGCGGGCAGTACATAAAAGGTACCCTAATCCCGAGAATTCACGATTCTCAGATGATTGGCGCGGTCAAAGGTGAGAGACGCGCTTCATAACAAGAGGTCTCACCTTATGACCCGCGCCAAGGAGTCATTGCGGAGACAAGAGCAGGGGTGCCGTGGATATGGCCAACCACCCAATTGCCACCGCAAGTAGTGGAAAGAGGCCATGAAGAGAGCAGCGGAGAAAATGACAAGTCGCCAGCATGCAGAGGCGTGACGTATCTAGATGGCAACCATGGGATCATCGCATTATGGATCAGGTGTGGTAGGGAGTCATGGGAGACTGAGTTTGTAAGTATTATTTGATTTTTTTTTAAATTAAATTTTGTAATTTGTTTCACTTCATTATGTAGTGTGTTTTAATATGTTGTATGTTCAAATTGTTTTGTAGTATCATATCGTTGGTAGGATGCCTACTCCTAGAGAGGTAGGCTACCATCGAGGTCATAACCCGGCGTCCACTTGGCAGCATTTCTACGAGGAGGGACTCATCACGGAGGAGCAATATAATCGTGCCATGAGGATTCCACCACCAGAAGAGGTATGTTTTATTTTTTACATGAAAAGTATAGAAAACTCTAATTTATTGTTTGTAATGGTATTTATATACCTTAATCCTTTGTGTAGGCGAACCCTGATGCAGTTGAGGATAGCGAAGGGGGGGACTAGCAGTAGCGGTGGCGACAACGGCAGCGGCACAGGCAGCGGTGGTGGTAGCGATGATGATGCCTCTTCTGAGGAGATATAGAGGAGCCCCATGCATGCATGCCTCCCCTTGGCTTGTAATTTTCATTTTTGATATGTATTACTTTCAGCTAGTGCTTGCGACCATGAGGTCACAAGCACTAGAACTCATAATGTAAAAACCTTTCATCTATATATATGAAATTTCGTGTGTTACATACATTGTTTTGTTTTCAGTATCCAATCTTCGAAATAATCTTTCTATGTTTTCCCTAAGCATACAATTTGATGTTTATGGAGGGAAAAAAACCAGAGAGCATGTGGCTTGCAAAGCCACATGCTCTCTGGTTTTTTTTTCATACCTCTACTTTGTGCATCTATCAGTACGTCTAAATTGCAGGATAAATGCGTGTCTATTCTTGTCAAAAACTTTTAGAGTAAACGCGGTTTTAGACGCGTAGATACACGCTTGTATAGACGCACAATATGAATATGTCCACTTTTTTATAAATATGATTATATATTTACATAGCGCATTTATACGTGCGTCTATAGGTGCGTCTAAGTGTGCATGTACCTCTGATCATAAGCGCGCTTTTAGACACGATTTTGTAGACGCGCAAATAGACACGTTAATAAACGCGCCCGATATTTTTTTTCACAATTCAAATATTGCATCTACAAGCGCGTCTATGGAGCCTTTTTGTTGTAGTGATCCATAGTGGGCAATTTGATGTATACCATGAGAGCCACTCATCTTGACATAGCATTTGCAATGGGAATTATGGCATGCTATATGGCTACACCTAGTAGAAAGCATTTGGATGCCATCAAGGGTATCATGAGGTACTTAAAGGGCACAACATATGTTATGGCTTCATATGAGAGGTTATTGAGGACAAGTCCATTGAGCTTGTCAAGATCTCAACTGACCAAAACCCTATTAAATTTCTCAGTAAAACTCAGTAGTAAAGAATTTTACCTTTCTTAGGAAAATGACGGGTGTTGAATGAGATGACATCTTTCCTCATCTTGTCGTACTTTTGTACATTTGTAATTTGTCACTCTTTTCTTGTTCTCTCCTCATCACAGGCGCATGTGTCTTTAATTGGGAGTTTGATGGGGGTAAAGGCACATGCATCTACTCACCCATGTATTAGTTTCACTGGCAATACTCGCATATCTGCACAACTATACATTGCAGGTGGTGGTCACCCATTGTTGTCACTTCATTCTTTATATTTTCAGTGACATTTGAATAAAAAGAAGGCCGGTCACACATCGTGACTGTTGGAGTTCCATATTATGTGTCTCTCTCTCTCTTGCTCTTGCTCTTGCTCCTTCTACCATAGCTCTTGCTTTCGCTCCATGCTTCCACTTCAAGGATCACTCCTTTCACGAGCTTGGTAATTAAGGAATGTATGCTCTGAGAGTTTTTTAATCTTGATTCAGTATACAATCAAGGCATTAGAGGCTTGGAACGTATTGAGGAGCTAGTACAAAACATGAAATCAAACAAGGATTGAGAATTTGGAAAATCAACTAAAAGTAGATAATTTTTCTAAAGGAGAAACAACTCAAGAATTCATCACTCGAATTAGGAATCCGCATGACTAGATGGTTGGCACTAGGGTAAAAAAACTAGTGAGACGAGCTAGCTTGAAGGTGTCTTCAGATTTGTCCACCAAATTTTGATAGACTTTTCCACCAAACTTCGATGGATGGTTCCTCTACCAACACTGACAAAAAGAAGAAGGGTGGTAAGAAAAAGTTTCAAGGAGAGCGCTTCTACCACAAGAAAAAAGGACATTTAATTGCAAATTGTCGTGTCAAGAGAAGCAGATGAAAAGAATGGCACCGTGAAGACTAAAGGGAAGGAGAAACCAATACGGTTTAAGCAGAGTTAAATTTTCTTCCTTGGATACAACATTGGGGAAAGATGCAAAAATTAGAGTTAGCTACCGCAAGTCAAAGAATACAGAGAGATTGGTAGGGAGGTACTGCTAGTGTGGACACTTACTCGATTTATGCCTTTTTGACAATGACTTGTGGAACTGAAGTATAGGTAGAGAAGAAGAGAAAATGAGATGATGAGGCTCCTAGTACATCAAAAAAGTCTAGAGGGAGTGAGTCTTCTGCTCTCCCTTCTAGGCCAGTTCTAGAGTAGGTTATGGATTATGTTTAGCCCAATGAGAAGAAGAAAGATACACTGCCTAAAAAATAGCTTGGTTAAAATTTATTTCTACCATTGAGAATGCTACAAACCTCAAGAAGGTACTTGAGGATCCAATTTGAAATAAAAAAGTGGAGTTACACTTGGTGAGATCTTGGGCATCACTAAGAGAGAATTTCATGATGAGATTATCAACATAGCAAAAAAGACAAGTTGTGCAAACTTCTGAAGGACAAGAAATTCAGATAGAGGAGTTGTTTGAGAAGAGTGGTGATGAGTCGCATGAGGAGAGTGTTCATGTATGCTCAGATGCAGTCATAGCCAAATGTTATGAGGACAGTGACACACCTATCCGAGTGAGCTTTCTCTTATGTGTATGGTGTGTGTTTGGTACAACAGCTCAAGCAAGTCCCCCCACCAGCATGGATTGGAGCAAGCAAGAAATTGATAAGAAGCTCTCCCATTCTTCCACTCTTTCTCTTGGGGATAGTGCCAGTGGAGGCACCGGAAGCAAGGTATAGTGAAAATATCAGATTGCTGTGATATTTTCTAAGATAAGTTTAGAGTATCTAAGGTTGTTTTGGGCCCTGTTTTAAAGTCGCAAAGCTGGATCTGATTATTTTTCTTCTTGATGATAACAACTAGTGAACACCACTCTATGTGTTGAACCAGAAATATTAGGCTAGCATTTCGTAGTTTTGTCAATCATTTGAATAGCCTGTCCCTTAATTTGAAACGCATACTCCTTACCTTTGTCGCGCAAGGTTGCTACCTTCCTTTAGAGGAATGGTATGAACAGCTAGGCTTGGAGGAATACCTCTCAGCTCATAATAACTCTACGTAAAGATGTCATGGAATTCTAGAATCAAGGACACATAGTCCTTTCTTTCTTCCATACTGAGCATGGACCCTAATTTGATTGGTCATGAATCATTCATCTTACCAAGGTCTAGCTCTATTAAAATGCATTCCTTATCCTTGAGCCTCTATTAGCTCATTCAAAGTAACTTGATAGATATCCTCTGCAGACGCCTCGTTGGATTCATCACTTGTTGATGACGACTTAGTAGTAGATGGAGGATCAAATGTATCTAACTTTGATGAAGAAGCGGGTATATCAACCTGACAATTTTCTTGTAAGTTCCATGGCCTGCCTAGTAATACTTGATAGCTAGGTCGCCCTACAAACCTAATAACCCTAAAGTCCAAAATGCATTCCACATTGGCAATGGTCACATGGACTTTAGTAATGCAACCTTAAGGTTGTCTTAAACTATCATTAGCTATTCAGAGAATTGGAGGTATCTTTTTTTATTTCTAATCCCAACCTTGTTGACATATCGAGCTCCACTCGTGATACGCCAGGGTGACCGTTGTGTATTTATGTCACCGACTTGTCAGTTGCAGATGCGGTTGGTACACCGCCCCTGAATAATAGCTACATGATAGCTATCCTTATCTACTCTAGTTCATGGCTCAGTTAGTATGCCACCTTAGTTAGTTGAGTTTGGTTTGAGACCCATATCTAGGGTTCTTCTATTTCTTTGTACTTGAGTTCTTTTTTTGGCTTACACAACTAAGAAGAGGAAAACTGTTTTCAGCCTCCACCCTTGTGTGTATTCCCCCATTGTGCAAGCAAGAAAGCTACAAGTGAGACTCCTTCCTTCTCTCCCACAATCTTGACATGGTATCAGAGCCTTGTTTATGGTAAGGAGCTCAAGAAAGCAAGCCAAGCTCGCGGTGTTCTGGTAAGAGGAGCAGTGTTGCTTTCATTTTCTGTTTTGGGAGCAGATCTCTGCAGGTAGCACAGCCGGAAAGTGCAGGAGTGCATTGTCTCAGGTTGAGACGCCCTTCGCGGTGAAGCAAGAGGGCAGTATATGCTGCGGGAAAGGGCTTTAGCCCCGGGCGACCTTTTTTTTTTAATTTGAGGCCATTTCGGGGCCTGTTTTGGAGGCAGAAGTTTTCTGCATGCACTCAGGAAAAGACCCTATTTTATGCTGTGCGACCACTGTTCTACAGGTCGGTGAAAAGTTACTGTAGAAATTGCATCGTATGCTTGTGCGCAGAGACATTGGGAGTTTCAGAATCATCATTGGTTCCTGTTTATGCAAAATCGTCACTAGGAAGTGACTGTGTGGTCAAATACCACTTTCGCCAGTTTTGCAGATTTGCCCTTGTGAGGGTGAAGCTGTGTTTTTTGCAGTGACAGAATTTTTTGCAGTATTCTGTAATGGCGTCTGATTCTCTTTCACAGATTGTCACTGAAAAGCTTGACAAGAACAACTTCCAGGCATGGAAGTTTAGAATGACGAATTTCCTTATGGGAAAAGGATATTGGGAATTTGTTGCAGGAAATGAAGAAGAACCAGTTCTTCCTGATGTTCCCAATCAACAGCAAATGCAGGCATTTAAAGCATGGCATGAGAGAGCCAGGAAAGTTATGTACTGGCTGTCTATCAGCATTTCAGACTCTATGATTGTGCATATTCAGGATGCAAGTACGCCAAAGGAGGCATGGGATACTCTGTCAAAGATGTATAGCACAAATACGCAAGCCAGGAAAATGCAGCTCAAGCAAGAGTTGCACAATGTGCAAAGAGAAAATATGAGCATCAACGACTACCATATGAAGGTAAAGAAGATTGCAGATGCACTTGCTTCCATTGGGTCACCAGTGGAAGATGATGATTTAGTTTCTGTGACCTTGAATGGTCTAGGAAAGGATTATGCACAGTTTCGGACATCTATTTCAGTTCGTGAAAGATTTCCTGATTTTGAGGAGTTGATTGCTCTTCTAATTTCTGAGGAGCAGAGAAATGGTGGTGCATCTTCTTCAGGAGGAACTTCAAAAGAAGCTGTCTTCTACTCAAATGCTGGAAGAGGTAGAGGCAGAGGTAGAGGAGGCCGATTTGGAGGCCGTGGTAGAAATCAGAATATGCAGCAAACTCAAGAAAACCAGTCCTATGGAGGAGGACGTGGTAACTCTAGAGGCAGGGGGAGCCAAAGAGGTCGTGGTGGATGGCAAAGAGGTCAAAATGCAAACAGTAATGTTGAATGCTACTACTGTGGTAAAATGGGTCATATGGCTAAAGACTGCTATAAAAAGCAGAATGACATCATGAATGGAAAACTGCAACAAGGGAATTATGCATCTTCTAGTAGACATGGTGATGACAGAAATGAGCATTTGTTTATGGTGCAGCACATGAACAATTCTGTGACAAGTGCAGAAGAAACCAATGATGTATGGTATGTTGACTCAGGTGCATCAAACCACATGACAGGTCATGCAGAATGGATGGAGGATGCAAGGAAAATGGAAAAACCAGGATTTGTGGAGACTGGTGATGATACTGCACATCCGATTGTGCAGATTGGAAAAATTCCTTTGTCTATGCAGGATGGGAAAAAGAAATACCTGTCCGATGTATTTCATGTCCCGAATATCACCAAGAATCTGGTTTCTGTCGGTCAAATGGTTGAGCAGGGCTTGCAGGTCAGATTTAATCCTCATGGATGCTTTGTTGAGGATATGAAAAATAAAGGTCGCTTGATAGCAAAAGGAAAGAAGAAGGGCAGAATGTTTACATTGGATGCAGACATGCCTGAATTGAGTGCAGCAATGTTTGCACATGGGACCGGTGTAGTTGCAGATATTGATATATGGCATAAACGCATTGGTCATGCTAATGTACAGCGACTTAAATCAATGCAGGCCCAAAATATTGTTGCAGGATTGCCTAAATTCAAGGTTGCAGAAATGCATATGGTATGTGAAGCCTGTCAGTTTGGAAAACAGGCAAGGAAACCATTTCCTAGACATATTTAAGAGAGTAAGAAGCCATTGGAATTAATCCACTCTGATGTGTGGACTACTAAAGCTGCATCTCTTGGAGGCTGTTATTATTTTGTCACTTTTATTGATGACTATAGCAGAAAAGTTTGGGTGTATTTTATGAAAAAGAAAAGTGAAGTTTTTGGGCATTTCAAAACTCTTAAAGCTATGGTTGAAAAAGAAACAGGTCTGCAGATAAAATGCCTAAGGTCAGATGGAGGGGGAGAGTACCTCTCGAATGAGTTTGCAAAGTTCTTGCAGGAGCATGGCATAAAGCAGCAATATTCATGCAGTTATACCCCACAACAAAATGGAATTGCAGAAAGGAAAAACAGGCATATTGGAGAGGTATCTCGTGCCATGCTCAATGAAAAAGACTTGCCAGATTTTTATTGGGCTGAAGCAGTTGCTACAACAGTCTACATAATGAACAGGACTCCCACTGCAGCAATACATGGAATGACTCCAGAGGAGAGGTATACTGGTAGGAAACCAGATATTTCTCATTTGAAAATTTTTTGTTGCATTGCCTATGTACATGTGCCAGATGAGCTGAGATCCAAGTTGGATCCAAAAGCTGAGAAGTGCATCTTTATTGGTTACTCTCTGCAGCAGAAAGGGTATAGATGCTATAACCCTTCTACTCGTAAGTTTACAGTGAGCAGAGATGTTGTTTTTGATGAGATGAGTAGCTGATATAAACCAGTAAATGTGATTGATGATGTAGATGCACAAAATGGTAATGCTGCACAGAATTCACAGCAGCAGTCACAAAATATTAGTGGACCTGGAGCATCTTCTAGCAGTGGTTCACATTCTTTGCCATGGACAGGCAGATTGAGATCAGGAGAATCTTCTCAAAGCAATGCAGATAGTGGTATGCAGGTATCATGAAAAGGAAAAGAGAAGGTTGATCAGCCCATGTTTGATGTGAATGCAGGTCACTCTTATGTGGATGGTGAATCCAGTGGCTCAGAACAGAGCATTGATGATGAGTTGGGTATTCCTTCTATTGTTACACCTGGAGTAAGGAAGACGAGGGATGTTTTGAGAGCACCTGGGAGTGAACCCACTTTGCGCAGGTCTACCAGAGTTAGGTATCCTGTGGATAGGCTAAAATATGATGGATTTACAGCCATTCACTATGCATATATGGTCAAGGTGATACAGGAACCAGAACCCACTTCTTTTGAGCAAGCCATGGGAAAAGAAAAATGGGAGAAAGCCATGGATGAAGAAATGGATGCCTTGGAAGCAAACGCTACATGGGAATTGGTACCTTTGCCTAAAGGTAAGAATGCAATTGGCTGTAAGTGGGTTTATAAGGTGAAGCACAATGCTGATGGTTCTGTGAACAGATACAAGGCAAGATTAGTAGTCAAGGGGTATGCACAAACATATGGCATTGACTATGAAGAAACATTCAGTCCGGTTGCAAGGATGGCAACCGTAAGAGCAGTCATTGCTATGGCTGCATCAAAGGGATGGTCTTTACATCAGATGGATGTAAAGAATGCCTTCTTGCATGGTGATTTGCAAGAAGAGGTCTATATGGAGCAGCCACCAGGTTATGTGCATGCTGTTCATCCTGAGTTTGTTTGCAGGTTGAAGAAAGCCTTGTATGGCTTGAAGCAAGCACCTAGAGCATGGTCTGACAAGATAGGACAGTATCTTGTCACTATTGGCTTTCAGATTTCCCAAGGCAGATTTCTCACTTTATGTGAGAAAAACAGAGAAAGGTATTATGCTACTTGTCATTTATGTTGATGATTTGATTATGACAGGTGACAGTGATGAAGATATCCTTCATGTGAAAATGCTATTGAAGCAGAAGTTTGAGATGAAGGATTTGGGAGAGCTGCGTTATTTCTTGGGCATTGAGGTGATTAGATCACCAAGTGGGATACAGCTCTTGCAGAGGCAGTATGGATTGGACATGCTGTCCAAATATGGGATGACAGGCTGTAAGCCTATTTCAGTTCCTTTGGAGCAGAATGTGAAGCTGAGCGCAGATGCAAGTGAGCTTCTGGAAGACCCTACTATGTACAGACGCATAGTAGGAAGCTTGATTTATATGACTATTACCAGGCCAGATTTGAGCTATGCTGTTGGATTGGTAAGTCAGTTTATGCAGGCTCCAAGGAAACCGCATTTGGATGCGGCTAGACGCATACTCAGGTATGTGAAGTCCACATTGCAGTATGGACTATTTTATGAGACTGGGGTTCAGATACAGTTGCATGGATACACTGATGCTGATTGGGCTGGTAGTATTTCTGATAGACGATCTACCAGTGGATATGTGTTCTCTTTTGGGAGTGCTGCAGTCACTTGGAGCAGCAAGAAACAGCCTACAGTTGCCTTGTCGAGCACAGAGGCTGAGTACAGGGGTGCAGCAATGGCTGCATGTGAGGTAGCTTGGTTGCATAAGCTACTTTATGATATGCATCAGACTACAGATGGGCCAGTTGTCATTTATTGTGACAACATGAGTAGTATACACTTGGCAAATAACCCAGTCTATCATGCTAGAACAAAGCACATTGAGTTGCATTATCACTATGTGCGAGAGAGGGTTTTACTAGGTCTTATTGATCTAGTTTATGTCAGCACAGAGGATCAGGTAGCTGACATATTCACGAAGGCATTGGGCGCAGAGAAGCTGCGCAAGTTCAGAGACCTGCTTGGTGTGCAGGAATTGGGATTGAGCTCGAGGGGGAGTGTTGACATATCGAGCTCCACTCATGATACGCCAGGGTGACCGTTGTGTATTTATGTCACCGACTTGTCAGTTGCAGATGCGGTTGGTACACCGCCCCTGAATAATAGCTACATGATAGCTATCCTTATCTACTCTAGTTCGTGGCTCAGTTAGTATGCCACCTTAGTTAGTTGAGTTTGGTTTGAGACCCATATCTAGGGTTCTTCTATTTCTTTGTACTTGAGTTCTTTTTTTTTGCTTACACAACTAAGAAGAGGAAAACTGTTTTCAGCCTCCACCCTTGTGTGTATTCCCCCATTGTGCAAGCAAGAAAGCTACAAGTGAGACTCCTTCCTTCTCTCCCACAATCTTGACAAACCTCTCCATCAATTCCAAACTCATAATGTTGACAAAGGATCTTGTATCTACAATAGCATGATCCACTAATATTCCATCAACATATGCTACTACCCTTAGACAATGCTTTTTAGCATATTCAAACCAATCATCACCTACTCGTGCTATTCCCAAGGGCTCAATGATGTACCCAATGCAAAGAAACTTCTTAAATTCTTTACACACTCAAGAGTTCTTCATGGGCCTTCTTTAGAGTAGTGGGCATATTCATATAAAACATATTGATCTCTATTAGGATAAGGTAAGTGATGACTGCAGTCACTCTTGGACTGTTGAGTCTCAACTCTCAAGTTAATCAACTCTATTGCCCCTTTCACTCACCTAGAGAACTACGAAGGTGTCCTACAGCTAGGGCTTGGCCTCTATAGGGTCTAGTGAGGTTAGAGTTTGTTAGAATTTGATGTTCAATTTTCCCATTCAATTGGCAAGTTTTTTGTCCGATGCCTAAAATTGAACATCCGATTCTGGGTTGTCCTAGTCCAATTCGTCCAAATGGAATGGTCAAACTGGTTGACTTTTGGGGCCATCTGATTCAAAAATGGTTAAGGTTTGTCAAATTGAATGATCTAATTGTGTCCAATTTTGAAAATCGAACGAATTTGAGGTAGTCGAACGGTCTAATTCTTGGAATCGAATGGTCTAAACGCAGTGGTAAAAACTAACACAGACCTGTCAAAAATACATCGCGATGCTCCTGATGCCTTGACCTAGTTCTTGCCAAGCTCTAGGATCAAACCACAAGAAGTTAGCTCTATCAAACCAACTCACCGATAGCCTACAAATGTATTTGGTCGCACGAATCGAAGCACTCCTTGCTTGAGTATTGCCTTGCAAACAACTTGTCTAGATCCCTCTCTCTCTTAACTCTGAATACAAAAATGAGCTCCCCTTTTCTCTCTTTGCCTCTTAAACCCTTATTATTTAGTGTCCCACTCCGCTTCTTTGATCTTTCCTCTCTCAATGCATTGAAGCCCCTTTTTCTTCCTATTCTACCCTGTTTATAGTAGTAACCCTACTGTTTGTGTTTCTATTTTTCCTGATTTTTCCTTAACTAAATGCATCTTAATCACAAGCAACCACTTACACTAATCCAATCTATTTACCTAAATCCAAAAAACTAGAAAAACTTACTTGCAAAGGATATCAACTCCCTTGCTTCCTACCTATCTCAAGCACCGGTTTGAGGAAAATCCTACTTCAATGCTCAATTTGAAGGGCACATGCACTCAAAGCTTGAATTCATTGGTTCCGACAATGGAACCAAAATGTGGGAGCTTCTTTGTTGATTGCCAAGACCCACGAACCACTTATTATTTCAAGGACTTCAAGCCAAGTGCAATGGCTACCTCTCACATAGCCATACACGCTCTCACACCTACGAGTGTAGTAAGCTTACCTTCATGCTCAATCGAGTTGTATCCTCCCCCAAGCTCTCTCCTAGCTCCATGATCCAAGGTGCAAGCTCAAGCAAGCTTGATCCTCAAGCTCCAACCTACATGCTCCATTCCTGCACGTGAGACAAGAGAAGAAAAAAAAAGAGAAGAGAAGAAGAAGAAGAGGAGGAGGAGAGGAGAAGATGGAGAGCTTCTTCGCCACAGCCCCTCACCCTCACACACACTCCCTCACTCCCTTCTAGTTCTTCTCTCAAGAAAAAGCTCGAGCAAGCAAGAACAAGAAGAAGAAGAGAACAAGAGAGCTAGTTTTGGCCACACACAAGAATAAGCTTCTTCATTCACTTTTTGTCATTTTATATATGATCCTAATCCCCTTTGGGCACCCATCCCTTTTTTACATGCCTAGACATTTTAACCTAGATTCTCTTTTCCTATTCCCTTCCTATTTGCATTGTGCCTTCACCCATGTCCATCCACATTTACAAATTACACAAGAGGGAGCCTGGCACTGTAATATTCATGCCACAACACTTCATAAGAAACGAATTCGGGCTTGAGACGTTTTAAAAATTACTTGTCGAGCTATCCCATAAGTGACCACACATGAAATTTTTAATATCGATTCTTGCATTAAATCAATTTTGCAATCTGAAATGAGAATACGCCTCAATGTTTTTAGCCAACAAGAAGCAAAGACGTCTCGTAAATAATATTAAGACATCTTGATCATAATTTTTCTTGCATTATTATTTAATGCGTCAAAGATCGCATTGATTTTTTAACCGTAAGACAAATCACAAAAGCCTTAATCAATAGACAAAGAGCATGCAAGAATGAGCATTGATATTGAGTAAGTTAAGTATGTCATGACTTTATAAACGAGATAAGTCATGAGGTAACTTGGCCAAAAACCACAAAATGAAGTCGTTTTGGAGAAACAAAGACGTTTTTGAAAAAATAGGCAAAAAATCATGATGTTTTTAATGCCTCGAGGGAGAGAAAGCATTTAAAAATCATCCTCATGCCACCATCCAACAAGTAGGCAATCCTCGAGGGGGTCACTTATGAATATATGTATATATAGCATGAGTTCAAAATAAGGGGTTTTTAAAATAGCATTTTTATACATTTTTTACATATAGAAGGGTGTCATATAAAGGGATTACTTACAGATTGAATAGAAAAGGGTTGTGTTTTATTCAAGAAAAATTCACAGATTAGGATATTTATAAATAGGCCATGAGCGCACGTTATATAGAGAATATATATATAGTGAACCCCCTGAGAGGCAATTAAAATGCATTTTTAATCAAACTCACTTGGCTCTTGACAAGTAGCCAAAAGAATGAGTTGACTGCATGCTCGATCTCATGGCTAGAAATACACCCCCTCTCCTTCACAAAGAAAGCAAGAAGGAAGACCTCCTAATGATGCAAAATTTTCTCTACTTCTCTTTTCCATTGTAGCTTTGAGCTTGAAGGAGGAAAATATCCCTCTTCTATCTAATTTTCATTTTCTCTACCCCCTATTACACCTTCCTCCCATACAGTTAGACTACTAAGCAAGACGCTGGTAAAATTTTTCAAGACGACCACCAACTCTCCCTGAACTACCATATCAATTTCGCTTGACATCCATGGCTCCACGAAGTTGCAAAATTCAAGAAGCCCATTCGAAGCAAGAGAACCAAGAAACACAACCAATGGAAAAAATGACGCGGTAAGAATTGGCAAAAGTCCCATTATAACAAACTTGAGTAACATCTCATCGGTTTGGAAAAAATTAATGTTTTATAAGCTTATTGCTATATTTAGCTTTAAACGATTACAAGCGCATTCTAAATAAAATGCATATGAATTGTCGTCTAGGAAAATAGCATAAGTAATATAATAATTAACTATTCTATGAAAAGACTCTTTCACTTGAAAAATGATTATATGCCTGATATTAAGAAAATATCATAATTATGATTTATTTTGTGATATTTATTATTATTTCGTTAATGACACATGTGATCATAATAATAGAAAAAAGATAGACGGTGTTAGGAAATGGAATATTTTATAAATTTTCCTTGAAAATGACTATCTCTATTTCATTTTGCGAATGATAAAGAGACGCATATGATTTTTATAATAATTTATAAAAAAATATTTAGATAATTTCATAAAATAATCAATACATTAAATCAACAGAAAATTATATAGGAAAATATATACTAGATGCACATAAATTAGGTGCATAGTAATACAATTCAATTTGAAATATGAAAGAAAAATTACACTTATGATTGTTGCATTTCCTATAATAAAGTTTTCAGAAAAACAATCATCATTGCACTTAGGACATAGCTAAATAAAAATTGTTCTTTCTAGATTGCATTGAAGTTCGACAAATGGTTGGGCATCATCGATTAAACCATAGAATATGAGTAGAATAAAATTAAAATTATTTTCTTGCTAAAAACTCACGCAATGTAATTATATTAGCAAGAGCATCAATATCATGAGTTGACCCACGTATGAATCAACGAGAAAACCTAACCTAGAATATAAAAAATATTGAAGTATAAACAACTATGAAATACTCAACAACCCTGAAACTATCAATATCAAAAAATTAAATAAATATCAAAAGTCTATAAAACTTGTTGGACATTGATAAGAATTTTTTGATACAAAATCTAAAGTCTAAACAGACTTTGAAAAGCATTTGAAATCCTGCTAACTGCAGGTTAGGGCAGGGTAGCGCATGAATTGCCTGCCATAAGTATAAAAGCCCATATTATCTTTTAGGGTGGAACTACCAAATTTTTCATAAGGATAAAATAGACTTTAGATTCTTGAAATAACTTGCAGATCCCGAGAAAAAGTTACAAGTTGGAAGTGAAATCCTAAGAATAAGGTGGGACCTTAAAAGAGAAACCCTAGATTTGGGTGGGGTTACTTCCTATGCTAAAAACACTTGCTATTGTTTCTTTTTTATTTGTTCATGCATTAATAGTTGCACTGGAAAGATTGATTGTGCTTGCAGTAGTTAGATCTGATTGTAAATATATAATTGGGATAATAAGAGGAAAGATTGCGTTATGCCTCCCCCATGGCTAAACATGGAGCCATGCTCTAAGGGGGATTGTTTTGTACCGTCGCAAGGAGCTTTGGACTGGTCCCAACGGTGAGAGGTCTCTCAATGAGGAATCCATTAGGCAAAAGGAGGCGAGAGTGCTAGGGGGCTCTAGCTATAAATCTCTCTATCACTCCTAGGAACTACTTGACCCTCATATGAATCAGGATGGGATCCTAGAGTCCCCGGTACTAGTGAAGGGACAGAAATCTTGGAGGGTTTTTCTTCTTTTGCACATATAGAAGGGATTTTTTTAATGAATGGAGGTTTGTCTTCTACATAACCAGAAGGGGGAAAGCATTGTAAATAACATTATAAAATATTTTGTCAAAATACTATTTTATCTATCTTTGTGTTGTGGCGTAAAATTACGCGAAGGGACCTATGATAACAAGTTAATTATTGAAGCTACTTTCATATGTCATAACTTAATGTGCTAGGTAATTAGAAAACTAAAGAAAACTATTTGTGGAAAGTAGGTGGACGAGATCCCTGACAGATCCGTCCTACGAATGGGTGGCCTCGGTAAGTTTGGAGCTTCTCTCGAGAGATTGAACGAAACATTAATTAGGAAAATTTAGGTAGAGCTGAGCGTTGACTTATATAGGGACAGGTCTTAGAACCTTAATAAAAAATTATCTTAGGGAAAATGTGTGGCGGCTATGCCAAAAATCCGTTAAGGTTTCTTGAATCCTAACTAGTTGCTGGAAAAAAGTGTTGCACTCTATGAATCAAGGGTAACTACGATCGCTCCAGTTGGACGAGAAGCCCTTGTGGGACACCTCCGATGGAGCTAGCTAATGTATCAAGACCTCAGTTGTCAAATTAGGACCCCCAGCTTGCAGGTTGGGGACAGTCGGTATCTTCTATTATGGGGTGGACTCTCGGAAACCTAGACGATAGACCTTGTGCATTCTCGCAAGTGCCAAGTGAAGCTGTCTAGGATAGTTCCCCAATGGACCACTAAAACATGCTGCCATGGAATTGTTAGGTAGGCAAGTGACACATGGTATCAGAGCATAATTGAAATTAAGAATATCTATGGTTTTTAAGACCAATTGATCTAAGCAATAATGAGCCTGCTAACTGTTAAGGGATAAACTTTGGCAGAATAATGAAGCCTGAAAAAAGTTCCTTGTTTTTTGAGCAATGTACACATCTACGTTGAACTCCATGGATGACGAGTGGAGATGAGAAATGATGAGGATACTCAATCACCTATATGATCCATCCCTTGTGAATCACAAAAGAAGATGGTTCTGGGATGAGCGTTATTGTTACATCGAGGCCGATCGATTCTTCAATATGCAAACTAATCTGAAACGTATTGAATGGATGGAAATTTTAAAAGTAGTTGGGACCTTTATCTTTTGTCCGTCTCCAAAAGGAATCCACTTATGATTATGAGTGGTCAACACATACGTCTAGACCATTATGTCTATGACAAGGTACTGAAGGTAATCCCAACTGAAAAGATTATAATCCAAGGATGTCGCAAGTATCGAGATTACCGTATCCATGGTTTTCCAAATCTTCCATTTCCACAGTATAGGTTTATGGACATAGATAGCAATTAGCATACTTTCTTCTACATGAATGTAACTGATATCCATCCTTGAAAAAGAAAGATATAATGATATCATGTTTTGGAAATTATACATAGCATCCAATCTATCCTATCAATACTAATGTATCTCTACTTATAAACATCTTCCATTTATAAATATCCCTTACTTGTAAAAATCGTAACATATAGCTACTAATAATAAAATATAACGACGGTTAGATTTTAAAAAAACATTGTGCTCTTTGGCCCATCATTGTTTTACAAAACTAGTACGTTAATGTGAAAATGAAGCTGAAAATTTTAAGCACTAAACTAAATCGTGAAACTTATGATAACCCAGGGTAATATAGCTATCGCTAATTTGACTAAAATTCAAGAGAAGTAAGCAAGTTAACCCACTAGAATTTGATGGCAAGGGCAAAGACGTTGAAGCCAAGAGGCAGAGCTATGATCACCAAGTTGAAATTGACCGGTGAGGCACACTTGTGGTGAAAATAGTGGTGTAAAGACTAGGGACTCACTGAGACAGCTATTACCTTGGAAAAGTTGAAAGAAGCTGTGTGTGGTTAATATTTTCCACCAGCTTATTGCACACCAAAAATCAATGAGTTCTTTAACTTAAGATAACTGGGAATGAGCCTGGATGCATATTACTCAAATTTTATCTCACTGCTTAAATATGCACCTTCCATGACTATTGCTCAGCAGGTGTCTAAGTTTTGTCATGGATTGAATGCTTCTTTGAAGACAGGCCTTGAATCTATGCGGCCATCTGATTTGCAAGATGTTTTGATTCACGCAACATCTCTTGTTCAAGAGATTCAATCAAATCCAAGGAATAATAGGCCTTGGAATCAAAACAAAGGGACTTCATGGGACTATGTTAAGCAAGCCCAAGGTGAGCATCCACTTGGTCAAGGAAAGAGGGTCAAAACAAATGTAGTCAAGAACTTCATACCTATGGGAAGTAATTCAGGTTACCTAGGTGCTTCCACTGTAATGAGCCAGACCACTTTAAAAGAAAGTGTCCAAAGCTTGGCCAAATTCCTTGCCAAGGATAGTACAGAGGTCAAAACCAAGCTTCAATTGCAAAAGAAAAAGCATATACTATAATTCTTAAATATCTTGAAGAAGAGGGAAACCCAACTATGGAAGCCGATATGGAAAGGGCATCAATTCACCCCACCCTCCATAAGAAAGGCCCAAATTGCCAATTTTCAGTGATTCAAACACCAGCAAAATATGAGGGTAAGTCCTTTAAAATTTTGATTGACTGTGAAAGCACACACTTGTTCATGTCACCAAAGTCTGCCAAGTAATTAGGTATATACACAATACCTATATCTAGGTTGCCTATGGAACTTGCTAATGGAAGAGAAATCCTATCTACTTAGAAAACTTGCAAAGTGACATTTAGCCTGGAAAGTAATCTCTCTGAAATGGGATTTAGGATCATAAATTTAGGGGCCTACAAATGTCTATTGGGTATGGAGTGGCTAATCCCCAATGACACACATATTCAGTGCAGAAAGTCCAGGTGACTTTTCAAAACCTAAAGGGGAAAATAGTGATGACCCAAGGTGAGGCAGGAAAACCAAAGGTTCAACTAGCCAAATCATCTCGCATAATAAAAGGGTTAAGAAAAGGATTACCTCTTTATCTCAAAAAATTAAATAAGGTTGAGTAGAATAAACCAGATGAGGGAGAGCCATATTGGTTGAAGGAATATGATGACATCTTCCCAGAAGAGCTAGTTGAATTACCACCTTGAAGAGAAGTCGATCACAATATCTGACTTGAACTAGGAGCCACTCCAATTACTAAGAGTCCATATAAAATATCTATCCTTGAAGTAATTAAATTGAAAGATAAACTCAAGCAATTACTAGATCAAGGATGCATTAGACCCAGTAATTCACCATGGGGAGCCCCAATACTGTTTCAAAAGGAAATGAATGGAGCTTTCCACCTTTTCATTGATTACCGAGGTCTAAACCAGGTATCAATCAAGAATAAGTATCTGATCCCAAGAATGGACGAGCTACTTGATAGGATGTAAGGGGTGAAAATCTTTTCCAAGATTGATCTCCGATCTATTTATTACCAAATAAGGATCAAGGAAGAATATATCCCTAAAACTACCTTCAATACTAGATATGGCCATTTTGAATTTCTTGTAATGTCTTTTGGGTCTAACTAATGCCCCTACTATATTTAATATATTAATGCATGACATTTTTTGACCTTATCTTAATGAGTTTTTCCTAGTCTTATTTGATGACATCCTAACATACTCCAAGAGGGATGAAGACCATGAGCTGCAATTGCGCATTGTGTTGGACACAATGAGGATGCACAAGCTCTATGCGAAGAAAAAGAAAGTGTGTCTTTTTCAAAAGACATATGGAATATCTCAGATTCATAGTATCTACTGAAGGAATCTTAGTAGATCCAATCAAAGTTAGAGATGTTCAAGAGTGGCAACCTCTAATGACAGTTAAGGAAGTGAGAAGTTTCTTAGGGCTGACTGGATGGTATAGAATTTTTATAAAAGATTATACCCTAATAGCTGCACCTCTCACTGATTTTTTGAAAAAACAAATTGCTATTGTGTGGACACCCATTGAGCAAGCCAATTTTGAGTAGCTCAAGAAAAGTTTGGTAATAGCACCCATTTTAAATCCACTTGACCTAAATCAAGAGTTTGAGGTCGTAACAGATGCAAGTTCTCTTGCACTAGGTCGTGTGCTTATGCACAGTAAGGTCATCCGATAGCCTATTTCTCAAGGAAACTAAAAATCCATGAGAGAAATTATACCACCCATGACCTCGAGCTATTAGATGTGATCCATGCTCTCAAATTATGGTGACACTATCTACTTGGAAGCAAGTTTACTTTGTTCACTGAGCACAAAAGTCTCAAATGGATCCTTACTCAACCAAACCTCAACATGAGGCAGCGCTAGTGGATTGAAGTCTTGCAAGAATTTGATTTTGAAATCAAGTTTGGACCTGGAAAAGAGAATGTGATTATTGATGCATTAAGTCGTAAAGCTTTTCTGAATGCACTTATCATGAAAGAGCCATCTAAAGGAGAGACTTTAGCTACCATGATATCGATGCCTAACAATCCAGTCATTGAGCTAGCCAAAGAAGAGACATATAAGAATCCTAAGTATCAGCTAATGCTTAGAGAAATCCTAGTTAAGGACACTAATCCTAAGCTCAGAGTCAAATACCAAAATTTCATGGTGGATGATGGACTTGTTTATTTTAGAACACGACTTTAAATTCCCCTCAGTCAAATTCTAAAAAGGAAAGATATTATGGGAAGCCCATGACTCCCCATTCTCCAAATTCCCTAGCTATGCAAAAACTCTTAATGCAGTCAAGAAAAGTTACTATGGAAAAGACTGAAGCATGATGTACTCAGATATGTTACTGAATGCTTAAGTTGCTAGCGGGTGAAAGTTGAGCGTGTCAAAATTCCATGCAAGCTCCAGTCACTTGGCATTCCATAGATGAAATGGAAGTTCATCATCATGGATTTTGTAGTTAGCTTACCTTCTATTCAAGGAGGGTATAATTCAATCATGGTGATTTTGGATATGCTAACTAAGGTCACTCATCTTATCCTAGGCAAGACCAACTACAAAGCTTCAGATATTGCACGATTGTTTGTGAAAGAAATCTTTAGGCTTCATGGATTGCCTAGACGCATCATTGGTGATCACAACTCTTTGTTTACATCACATTTTTGGAGAAACCTATTTGAAGCAATTGGAACCCAACTTTGCTTTAGTACAACTTACCATCCCTAAAAGAGGAGGAGAGCGATGAATATACAACTCCACAAGTTGTTGCTATCACGTTTGATGGAGAAGAGCTGATTGAGGATCATTGGGTGGTGGAAGAGCAAGGGTTGGCTCTAATGGTGGCATCTTCTTAATAATAGCCACAAGTTGCCAAATTCCACCTCGCCTTCTTGACGCCCATTGAAGTAGATGGCATGCAATACTTGCTTCTGTCAGATGTGCTGCAATACTTGGAAATGAAGGAAGAAGAGTTATTTTTAGTCCTAGTCAGGAATTCGATGGAAGACCTTATCAATTATGATTACATGGATGTGCATCTAATGATATGATGTCACAAGCTTAGATATAGTGAATGCCATCATAGTAGCATAGGAGCAGATTACATTTGTTGAAGGATATTACCTTGTGCCGAAAGGCCCCAGCTTCCTACCAAGGAGTTTGTAGATCCCT
Organism: Lygodium microphyllum; assembly: GCF_053477565.2. NCBI lineage: Eukaryota > Viridiplantae > Streptophyta > Polypodiopsida > Schizaeales > Lygodiaceae > Lygodium > Lygodium microphyllum. The sequence goes on along the minus strand of NC_141143.1, from coordinate 22,753,162 downwards.
CTGCCCAAAGAGATACCTTCCTGACACACTAGGAAATGAAGATACAAGATGATCTGGAGAAGGTGAAATTTCTAACTACCATATATTTTTATGCAATGAAACTTGACCTAGAGTGCATTGGGTCCCCTAGAGTCTACCAATGAAATTTTGGTTAAAAATGATGCCTACAGCTACCCTATCCGAAGTGGTACCAAAGTGGCCCCAGACGCCACAGGGCAGCTACTGCACACGCATCATTTTTTGACATCGGTGGACTTTGAGGGACCAGATGCACCCTACGGTCAAGTTCCATTTCTTTTTTATAACTCTAGGTTAGTTGCTAATTATATTGTTTGATTTGACTTTGTCATTCAGGACATATTGTATATAGATGAGTTTGCATCAAGGCAAGGAGAAGCTCATCATGTAGAGATCAATAGAAGGATCTAGCTCTGAACGAGTACATTGGCAATCTTGTTACAGACTAAGTAGTCTTCCGTAAGAAGTGCTCACCACAATAAGAAAGGATCTTGAAAATTCAAGATTTGACCAATTTTGGATCTTTTCGAGTGATACATGTGACATCTAGCTTGGAGAAGCTGGTGCTAGTCAAGCGGTCAAAGCTTTATTACTTGTTTGACCAAACACGTGGTGGAGCAATGTGTGTGCTTGCTACATTAGGCGACCTTGCTAAAGTGTCAAATCTACTTTTCCTAGAGAAAGAGTTGAAGGGGGAGCGTGTCATTTTTGAAGCAAAAAAGAAACTTCTATTTTCGACGGCCCCTTCTCTCCATTGCTGAAAAAGCCAAGGAATGAATGATCTTGTTGGCTATCGACTTTTTGTATCTACCATCACCATCAGTCATCACATGTATTTTTTATGAATATAGTCCCCTTATCGTGTCAAAAATGAATGATAAAGTTCATGTCTTTATCTATGATTGTGATATGATTTGCATGGATGGTCGCTAGTTGTGTATTATCAAACAATTCAATGCAAAACCCCTCTACAGTAGTTTACAATGCCTCCATAGCTACAACAATCCACTTTCCTACCGATGGGCCATCATGTACTCGTGTCCAAACTCTTCTCAACCCTTTGAGCTAAGTCTTGCATAACTTCCAGAACAACCTTATGAAAATATCTTTTTGGGATGAGAAGCTCATATCCACGCTAGATTCTCCTTATCTCCCGAAGGGCAATAGTGCGCGGTTTCCATCTCCTCCTCTTCTGTGGTGGTCGTTGTGCTCTATGGGGAGCACTTGGCTGCTACATCAAAGGAGGCTCCACCTTGTGCTCCAGGTGGTGGTCCTTCGCCTGAGGCCATCCCTTGGTCGAAACCACAACAGGCTTACTTGATGCGTGCCATGCAAGCTCAAGGAGGACAAGATGGAGAAGAGACAGAGGTTGGGGGTGTGACAATGGAGGAAGCAAAGAAAGAAAGATGTGAAAATGAGAAGAAGAATGAACTTTTAACCCTTTTAAACTCCAAAATTGGGTTAATACAGCTTCATACTATTTACTGACCATCGTGTGATCGTAAATCCATAACCTTTTCTTGGAATGCAATGAAACTTCACACGCACACTCGCTAGGTGCCACGTGGCCACCTAGTGAGTGTGGGTGTGAAGTTTCATCGCATTTTGATACAATTTTCTATTTTAAAAATTATCCTACACCAAAATTATGGATGGATTGATAATTGAGAAATCAACATCCCAACTACTGGCCCATAGAAACTTTGCACCATATAGACTATATAGAGGCATCAGGAATAAAGTCTGCAACAAGAAATGGAAAATTTTTGCATATTTTTCCTATTGAAATTGATAGTGCTAATAAAAATTGTAATTAAGATTTGAAAATACAACAAAGATGCATAGTCAAAGTTGAGAGCGAATGACGAGTAAAAATTTAACTCGTATTTTAAGGGCACATACAACACTTGCACTAGGACGACATAGTTATATGTCCAATGCACGAGGAGAACACTATGCCAAAAAAGATAACATTACAAACTATATTTATTCCATTGGAACGAATGCATCCTTCACTGCTTCAAGATTTCTTACAAGTTGGAGGTCCTTGGGAGTTACAGTGATGCGCTTTGCATGTATTGCACAACACTAAGCATTAATCATCAAGTCAACAAAAAAGGCCTATGCAACACAATGTATAGCATGGAGACATTCTTTTATGAAGCAATAAGCTCTATCCTTGTTGATAAACACGAGATCTAGAGCATGGCAGAAGCTATGGAGGATGAAAGATGAATGTGCAACTCATGATGACATAGATTTAAATAGACTTACTATAACACAAGTGAATTAGGTTCCAAGATAGATTAGCTTGGACTCATAAACACATTCTTGTGTAAGATGGACAATGACACTGACAGTGACTCAAACTGATAGTTCCATTACCTTGTTATGAGTGTCAATGAAGTACATGCCTTTAAAGTTTTTTGGATAGTACCATTCTCCTCAGTATGCATATGGGATTCTGAACATCTCTTCTTAGAGCTTCTAGAGCATACATCTTTTCTCATATCCTCCATACAAAATCACTTATGGGCCAATCTCTTTTGGGCATACATCCAGCCTCAATGGGCATATATCATTTGATTTCTCAACAACCCCCCCTCAAATGATGAGTCTCTACCCTTGTTGCCTTTCCCCCCCCTGCATGTGAGCATGGACCAAGAGACTAGCTCTTTGGCAGCCTAGTCAAGTTAAGGCTTGAAACTTTACATCTTGGTAGGGTTTTTATATCCACTATGGGAAACAAGATCCACTAATGGGAAATTCTTTATTGTCAGCGAAAAGTATCTTCTTCATCCTCCTTTAGCTTCTTTTGGTGATGTCCTCGATCTTCTTGGTCTTTGTTCTATTTTCTTCATCCTCTTCATCTTTTTGTTCTTCATTATCTTGTGCTGTAGTCTTCTTTGTGAGGTCCTTTTGAACTTCTTTCTCAATGAGTTTGAGATGGATACAAACAGGTACATTCATGTAGCTTGACATGACATAAACTTTGGGATACATAGATTTGGGGGTTCCATGCAGCTTCGCAAGATACATATATTTCTCTTTGGATAGCTTTAGAACTTCCTGGAATGCATTGTTTGACAGCACACTATGACATTGGCTTGGATACATAGAGTTTGGAGCCTTGGATATTAGCTTGGACTCATAAACACATTCTTGTGTAAGATGGACAATGACACTGACAGTGACTCAAATTGATAGTTCCATTACCTTGTTATGAGTGTCAACCAAGTACATGCCTTTAAAGTTTTTTGGATAGTACCATTCTCCTCAGTGTGCATATGGGATTTTGAACATCTCTTCCTAGAGCTTCTAGAGCATACATCTTTTCTCCTATCTTCCATACAAAGCCACTTATGGGCCAATCTCTTTTGGGCATACATCCAGCCTCTATGGACATATATCATTTGATTTCTCAACAATCCTGACCTAGTGCCAAAAACCACACCCTGCGTTTTGTGCGGTAGATACCTTGCACAATCTCACAAATAAGACTTGAGAAGCTCGCCTTCAGAATGATGAGATCAAAAGAGCACTGATACCTCCTAATTTCTCTCAGGGCTACCGTACATGGCTTCCACTTGTGTTTCTTGTGGGAATCCTAAGGAGGACCCTTGTGAGGGCATCTTGAGGAAGCTGGGTTAGGTTGAGAAGGGGGTGCATCTGAGCTAGTAGGTGCTCCAAGGGGCCGATCACAATATGGGGCTCTGAGCGAAATCTTATTTGCAACTACCTTAGGCCTAGCCATCTTTCCTGCAGAAGAGATGTGAGAACTCAATGAATAAGATAGAAACTGAAACCCTCTTTTATATAACCCTAAATTGTAAGACTCATTCACATACATGCACACTCTCTCTTGGACACATTGTTCATCTTACTATCTTAGCTCTCTTTGAACCCATTTGCTGCCTTCTTGAAGCCTCGTTTCTAGCCAGTTGACTTAGTTTTCTTTGGCAGTTCAGGCTTCATAACACACTCTTTTAGTGACATGACGTGATTCCATCATGTCTGCAGCCGATTCATCAACACTTTCATTTGCTTTCTTTTGTAAGAGTTTACCTTCATCCGCTACTATAATCCTATACCACCAAGATAGCAATTGGATCATTAGATGCTACCATTCACCCCTCAACTATGATTGGTTTTTCTTTGCTATGAACTATGAGCTATCCAATGTGACTTTTCCATCCCTTGTGTGGACCAAACTCTGATGCTTCCCTTTTTTGCAAAGGATGGCCCATGTGCCTCAAGGATATGCTACAAAGACACATATCATACATGAGTAAAAATATGGTTAATAGTTTATTCAATTCATACAATTTTAAAATATTGACTTAGCACACACCATGTAATCTGTAATATAGCTTTTTTCCCACACTTCTACCATGTTTTCATAGAAGCTATGCACAACATCGATAAATTCTTGCTTATCTTCATTGTTAAGCACCATCTTGCAAAGTAAGGGAGCCAATTTGTTAAGACTAATCCAAACCTTAGCTTTGGCCAACCTTGTTTTTTCTCCATTACTTCGATCAGGAACTGCAAAATGTACCTTTTTTCACCCATCCTAGTCCTGTAGCCTACGAACCATGACATTTCCTTCCTCATTGATGGATGCTAAGATAAACTTCCTAGCCTTTGCTCCTCTAAAGCAAGGCTTTTTTTTGCAAGTTACTAGATTTTCCTAATATCTTCTCATCTTTTCAATCGTCACTTGATGCTTGTGTAGCCCAATTTCTGATAGCACTCACTCCACATGCCTACACTTGTAATGACTTCTTTTTCTAGTTGCATCCTATAAGAAAAGAAAATGTATTCATAAACAAGTTTCTCCATGATTCTAACAAAAGCATGCAATGAAAAAATGTGAATATGATCCAATGGAATGTTGAAGATGGGCTTCCAAGTGGGATCTTCTCTATTGCGCGTCAGTGCAACACTTGTCACCCTTTGTTAGTTATTATTTCTATCCTTTCCTTCCACCCTCTTTGTCAAGAAATAAATGCATGGATTCTTTGTATTTGCACCATTGAAAATTCCACACATGCATTTTAAAGTTTTTAAGTATCCTACAATATGCCATTCAACCAAGTATTGATCGTAACCTTCAACGGAGAGCATCTGACCATGTTCCTGATGATCGATGATGTTTGGAATGCTTGTGTGCATAAAGAATACCTATAGCACCTCAAATGTTTTTTCGGGAACTTCAAATGCAGCAAGACACCACACATGGCGCTTAGATTAAACATTAAAGTTCCCTCGATTGTTCTTGTCGAATTGTAAAGCTCTATTTATCAAAGTTACACTAACTCTTTCAAGCTTTACTCCTTTAACGACCTCACTTTCATCCAAATTTACAACAAACTGCAATTTACATTATATTCCTCAATAGACATATTGTAGTACATTACCATTGCCAACTGTACTTTGTACAATAATAATTGTTGAGTTCGGTGAACTTCACCTCATATGCATTTTTGGTCCCAACCTTTAGTGTTTCCATGCATTGAACATGCATGGGATCTCCTATCAGCTCCAAAACCTTTGCATTAAGTTACTGTCGGGCCTCTATTCACTTTGAAGGTTGAGGAAAATACAAGATTCTATTTCTCTTCAGCACACCGCCAAACCCAGCCTTCACACCTTTGAATATCTTTGACTAAGTCATTGTGCTAATATCGGCGCCCTGTCACAAATGGATTGTGTATCCACAGATGAGAACTCATTTGACACATATTTTAATGTGCACTCAATCACCTTTTCCTTCACATCCTTAAACTTAGGATTGCTCAAAGCTTTTTCTAATGTACTTTCCTTCAAAAATGTACACATAAGTGATCCAACCTCACCCTCACCTAGGTTCTCATTCTGAGCTACCTTGCATGTTTTGATATATCACTTCCACTAGCCGCTACTCACAATTAAATCGTTGATTGGCTTTTTCTTTTGTTTGCATTCCTATGTGTTAGGTTGTTGTTGATCTTTCTCAAATCATCCAATTGTGCATTTGCATACTCATATGAGATACCAATGTCATGGATAGTGTCATACATTGTAATAACTTGATTGTTTTGTTGAATTATAGTGTCATTCAGTTGTACCACTTGTCCTATGAGTTGTTATGTATGAAGTTGATATGCAGCAATCACATCATGACAATTTTTTATGATTGCTTGGCAAGTTGTAAATACTTTGAATGCTTAATCATTGAGCTGCCTAGTGTTACTGAGCAACCCATTTTCACCCTCACACACATATTTTAGCAACTTTGTAATTCCTAAGAAAGTTGGATATCTATTGTTTAAGGGATTAATTGGGTAGATTCCCCCATCAACCCGCAATTCCATATGTTTCAATCCCATTTGCATGTAACTCTATAGAACCTGAGGTTTGACACTAATACGCTGGGTTCTTTTGAATAGTGAGACGTATTCAATCTCTACCTCAATATGCAGCTCCTTCTTTCTTGTATTAATTTTACTTATTAATAAAAACGGGGAGTCTACTTGGTTGTCACAGGAGGTAGAGTGGAGATGCACACATAGGCATAGAGAGGCACACAAAGGTGCCAAAGGAAAGGAGGGTGTAAGTAATTCACTCTATTAATGAAGGTTGCATAAACATAGAGAAGATGTCACAATAGAGCCATGAGAGTGTATAGATATTGGGGGAAATAGCTCAGAGAGTAGGGATGTCCAAGACTTTTCATATTTTAGAAATTTTTATTTTACCTCTAAAAACATTTCAAAAAAAACATGAAATTTGACTTATTGGTTTTTTTTAAACCAAAAGCTAGAATATAAAAAATCCCCAAAATATCTTTAAAAAACTTTCAAAATTTCATTTTCCTTTTTTTATTAAAAATCAATTACCTTGTATCTACTAATCATTTTGCATTGAAAACGAAGCACCACACTTCCATAACTAACTCCTTTTTTAATATAAAATTTGGTTGGAAAAGACTTCTTGAATGAGAAGAGAGAAGAAATCTGAGTATATCTGTGTAGATAATACAAAAAAGGCAAAACAAGATTGCAAAAGTGGAGAGAGAAGAGGATTAATTTACTATTCTTCTCTCCTCTTTTCCTTATTTTAAGAAGGAGAGAGGGGGGGTCTAAAAGGCCTATTTCTGAGTTCATTTTTTTCCTAATGGAAGGATAAGACTTTACTAAAGATGAAGAACTTGGAGAAAATGAAGAAAAATTTGAACTTATAGTTGAGCTTGCAAATGATGAAGAGTGAAGTTGGCACATCCAAGAGGATGTGCAAGTTTAGAGAGGGTGGATTACCATGGACACCTAACACTTCCCATAATCATCTAATGGACTACGTTTGTTCCCAACCTACTAATGTTATCAAATTATTGCTATTAACACTGCCCATCTATTGCGGACTTGATCTCGTGGAATTCTCCTCATCCAAGTGTTGTATCTACTTTTTTGTAGCATTTACATCAATAACTACCCCCCAACCTACCCTAATGTTGCTAGCTCCTTCATCTCTTATCACCATCAACTCCATCCTACCAATTTGGTGTTTCAGTGGATGTTTGCCTACTAGTCATTATTAAAAAAAATTAAAATCCCTCCTTGACATCTTCAATACATGTGTTTCCTTCTACAGTTTCCACTTTGCTAACTATATCATATGGGCAACTATATTTTTCTCCAAATTAGGGTCTATAATTGTCATCTTGCTCATCTCAATTTATACTGCTCTAATATTCCCTTGGTTGTTGATGTGTTTTTGCTACCTACCCACTCCTATATCATCAACTCTAATTGGTGGTTATTGCATGTAGAATCCATCTTTGATGGATGGAAAACTCTAAAACCACCCTCAACATTAATAGATTAGTCAATCTGAGTTTGCATTAGTGGGCTAGGCATTTATGATGTAGTCGCATGATTTATTAGGACCTATATGTGACTAACTATGTAATGAAAGAAGTTGAGAGGAGAGAGGAGAAGAGTTGAAGAGAGAGAAAAAGAGCAAGAAGAAGAAGGAAGAAGTCTAGAAGAGGAGAGAGAAAGAGAGAAAAGAGGGGACAGGGAAGGAGGAAGCCATGGAAGCAAGAGATGAAGGTGAAGAGTATGATCTTGATAATAATTAGTAGCCCTAATCTGGTTCTCTTACACCTTATATACCCCAGTTAGTGTGACTGGGTGTCTAAACCCTAGTCGGTGTGTATCCCTCTTGTTATAATCCATCCCCACCCTGAAGGTTTTTTCACTCAAAAATAAGGAGAAGTAGAGGGGAGTGATGGGTGGGCTAAGGGAGGGTTACATAGTACTACTCTGATCCCTTTGACAATGAAAATTGAGTGGGTAAAGACTAGGGACAACATGCTATCCAGGACAATGAAAATTGAATGGGTAGAGACTAGGGACAACATGCTATCCAGGACCGGCCTACTGAAGTAAATAGGTCATAACTTTTGATAGGCTGCTCCAAATAGGGTGTACCACATATTGAAACAGAGCTTATAATGAGTACTTTTAGCCTATGTAGGATGCACATGCCTAAGATTTGAATAAGTACAAAACTGTTCTAAAATAGTGTGCAGTCCGTAGGTAGAGGGTAGTCCATTGGGGCATGACCGGCTAGTCTTCTAGCCGTTGGGCCTCATGGAGGTAGGGGAATTCATTGAAAATGGTTGATGCGCACCAAGAGGTTTCTTCGAGGGGTAGGCCTTGCCATCTGATGAGGTATTCCTTAATGGATCAAGATTGTAAGTGCTTATCTCATTGCCCAATGATTGCTTCAAGGATATACTGAGTGATGCCTTCTTCATCTATGGGGGGAAGTTCTTCCGCATAGTCCACTGAGGAGCCTACAAAGGGTTTCAGCTAGCTGAGATGAAACACATTGTGGATTTTGATGGTAGGGGGGAGTTCTAAGCGGTAGGCCAAGTCATAAACTGTTAACCCCAACACAAAGAAAGCAAAAGGAAGTGGAAAAGACACAAGGCAAAGGCGGAAAAAAGATAGCCCGACTGAAGAAAGAAGAGGAGAAAAGGCCAAAAGCACAAGGGCAACCTTAAAAGTCCAAGGCAAAGGCAAAAGGGGAAAGGCGCATTTTAAAATAAAAAGGCGTACCCTGAAATCTTGTAAAAGAGCGCCGGGCTCTCACCCGTGCAATTTGTAAATGTAGATGGGCGGTGGAAAGGAAGCTAGGAAGATAGAAGGACAATGGGAAAAAGGGCCTAGGCTACGACTGGCCATGTAAAAAAGGGAAAAAGGGGATGACCGCCCAAAAGGAATTTAGGGTTTTGTATATAAAGTTGAAAAGTGAATGAGAAGCTCATTCTTGTGTGTGGCCAAAAGGAGCTCTCCTCTTCTTCTTCTTCTTCTTCTTGCTTGCTTGAGCTTGTGCTTGAGAGAGGGAGTGTGAGAGTGTGAGGGAGTGAGTGTGTGAGGGTGAGGGACCATGGGGTGGAGAAGCTCTCCATCTTCTCCTCTTCTTCTCTTCTCTTCTCTTCTCTTCTTTTCTCTTGTCTTGCTTGCAGCAATGGAGCTTGGAGCTTGGAGCGGGAGGATCGAGCTTGCTTGAAGCTTGCACTTGGATCGTGGAGCTACCAGAGTGCATGGGAGAGGAGGTAACTCGAGCATCACGGAGGTAAGCTCACTACACCCATAGATATGGATGGCGCGTCGGTTATGTGAGAGGTAGCCATTAGTGCTCGTCTTGGAACGCTTGAAACAATAAGCGGTCCGTGGGTCTTGGCGGTTGCGTGAAAGCTCCCACATTTTGGTTCCATTGCCGGGACCAACGGATTCAAGCCTTGAGCACTTGCGCGCTTTGAATCGAGCATTGGAGTAGGGTTTTCCCCGAACCGGTGCTTGAGATAGGTAGGAAGTGAGGGGGTTGAAGATGGTATTTGATCTCCTTGGCAAGTAGGTTTGTTGTTTTTCTTGAGATTTATGTTGTGAGATGGAGTAGTGTAGGTATTTACTTTTTGATTTGGAAGCATTATAGGAGAAAACAAAGAAAAACAAAGAAAATAAGCATTAGGGTTACTGTTGCAAAACAGGGTAGAAACAGGGCAAGAATCGTGCAAAAGTGGTAAAAAACTTACTTGTGATGCCTAAGGTCTGTGAATGAGTTATTGGGGGTGCCAATACCATACCCGGAAGAGGGTATAAGGGCCAGAAGTGGCAAGAAAGGCCACAGTGTGCATTGCAGGGTTTCAAGAGAGCAGGAGAGACGAGGAAAGCTTGGCGAGGAAATCCGCTTCAATCTTGGCATCAGGGAGATCTTTGGCTAACCCAGGTAATTCTACACCTCCCCCTGCATTAGTAGGACCAATCTGGAGTTGCTCGACAAGGGGGAAGACCCCCAGCACCTTGCAGGACGAATTTTGCGAGCTTCGGTGAAAAACACGTGGCATTCAGCGCGTCCGAGTCACGTCGACTTTGGTCCGAGGCCCAGACTCGGCCCTCAGACCACCCGGCCCACTCAGCCAAACCCTAGTTGGCCTCGGACCGTTCGAGTCGACCCATCCGAGACTCAAATTTTTCCCTCAGCCACGTCCCACATTCGGCCCTCAGCCCAAGTGCCTCAGTCCGACCGAGTGACCTCGTCCGAATTCATCTGAATCTTCCGAACTTAGCCCTCGGCCCATGCGCCTCGGCCTGTCCGAGTGACTCACTCGGACCCCGCAATTCGGACCTGTTAGGCCGAATCTAGATTTGCTCAAATTTTAACCTGAAGACAGTGAGATTAACCGAGAGACCATATAGAGCCAAAACCATATCATAGATCCATTACCGGGCTGAAACTGAGAGTAAGTGGTTCAAATTTGGCTATGAACGGTCCTCCAACTTGGGCATGGCTTTTACCGTAATGGCCCTGCGGGCCGCGGGGGCTACCCCCCGGACCCCCGCAAAGGGGGCTCTGCCCCCTCCGCACCTCCTCCGAGTAGATTGGAGGGAAAACGCGCGTTGTGATAGGCCCTCCAAATTGGATCCTAGTGTAGCAATGGCTCTACACGAGCATGGAGTCTCACTTGCAATAGAGCAACCAAAAGCCCATACCCGAACAAAGAGAAACAGAGACCCTGGAACATCAATGGACCAATCTAGCCATCAAGGGCAAAAAGGCCACACCATGAGAACACAAAGACATTGTGTTCAAACCGTGTCTAGTCAGAGCAAACTGCAACTTCAGCAAGCTACAAATGCGAAGATGACTAGACACGACACTCTTGACGAGAGATGTACCTTGAATAGCACTGCACTGACAATCCAAGACAGCAGTGGAGAATCCACATCTGGTCGTGTAGTCGAGAACTCAAGGGCATCTATCAGAAGGCTTAAATTTACAAGCCAGGACCCGGAAGATGAAAACATAGTACCACCTGCTTATCTTAGGGTCAAAACTCACCGCAAAAAGAGAGCATACTATTGATGCTCTAATTGATGAAGGAGCAGATTTTAATATCTTGACCTATGAATCATGGACCCTACTAGGCCAACCAAAGCTCACACCGACTGATGCAACTCTTAATCCTCACGGGGAACACCCACAAGCACTTCTAGGGAGGTGCAGAATCCTTGTAACAATTGAAACAGAAAGCTTGCCACTCCTGTTCTATGTCCCTCCCAATAGCGAGAATGGTGGAAAGGAAATCCTCCTAGGAAGGCCCTTCCAAAAGGCTACCAAGTGTGAGGCGGACTACGTAGCTCAGAAGATACACTTGACATTACCAGGTGTGAGAATAGTCATGACCTTTAGCAAGGGTGACCTCAGCAAACCTCGAGGGAAAGGCAAGGAAGGTGCTGACGTAATAGTCAAGCCCATTAACGAGAACAAGGACTTGTTGGAAGAGTTAATACAAGCACAGGTCGAACAACGAGAGCCAGTGAGTGAGGCCATGCCTGAACCAAGAAGGTCAAGAGACAATGCCAAGGACAGGCTTTGGACTTACAAATATTGTAGAAGACCCCAAAAGAAGCCCAAGTCTTATAGACGCAAGCATCGATGGAGAGCTAGCACAATGCCACGATGGATATCCAAGGTGTGGCTTCAGGCTCAAGGGTATTATGCAGGCGACCGATGGATTTGGGTGCCAAAACCCCTTGCTAAACCTCAGTGGTCGACTGAAGGCCAGGCCGCATCAAGAGCAAGGAAGCATAGGAGGAGATCTAAGCGAAAAACCAAGTCTCGAGTCAACAACAATGGAGTGACCGAGCCCCTCATGATCGAAATCAATAAACCAAATGGGACCAATTGGAGGGTAGATCCTCGGCCTACCGTGCTCGACAAGCAGATGCCAAATGCAATCATTGAGGATACGCAGAAGCCGCTGGTGCCCGAGGAGCCTTTGATTCCCCAAGAGGATAGCAGGCATCACAGGCACAACATTGCTCAAGGCAAGGTTGAGCGCTCAACAAAGCAAATAGCACAATCATCTAGCAGCCACGAGCAAATCTCCAAGCCAGTGTCAAAGCCACTTAGGAGTCCTAAGTCTCCTGCACCCTCTTCCCCTACACGGACACAGGAAGCACAACACTTGTCAGGTGCGGCTATTCAATCCCAATCTTGACCTACATCAAAGCTTCCAAATGTCCAAGAGGTAGGACACGACACCATCCGTGGCTCTCGGCCCAAGGATATGCCTATGCAACCTAAGGTGGCTAGCTCAACTGATACTCGGCCTACACAAGGGAATGCTCTAAGAGCAACGACCACTTCTAATTGCCCTAAGGACTTGACACCGCAATCCACCAAGGGTAGCCAGCCCACTAAACTAGCTGCTCCGACTTCCAATCAGGAATCACAGCAGTCACAGCCCTTAGCCGTGACAAGACCCCTTGCAAACGGTGTCCTTAGTAGTTTACCTACAAAAGAGGTGTCGCAACCAACTTCCTCGAAAACTCCAGCACTTTCAGAGTGCTTAAAGCCTAGGCTGGAGGAGTTAAACTCAAGGGAGTTGGCGGAAGAGCTAGACTCTCTAAAAAGGGAGGTAATTGTGCTCTCACAACCTAGCAAGGCTATTCAGCAGGCCACAACCATGTCCCGTAAAAGGACACACTAGAGGAAGAGAATGCTGAGGCCCAACCAAGCACATCAACGGTTGATCTAGTTCAGGGTCCTGAGTCGTTGAGCGATGCACCTTCATTGACCAAGAAAAAGAGGAGAAAACACAAAAGGCAACAACAATCACAGGTGGTTGTGGGCCCCAAGAGCATTGAGATCAAGAGCGATGGGGAACTGGGGAATAAAGCATCGAGTCCATCCACCAAAGAACCCGTTAATGCCTCTCCTAATAGCGGTGAGCCCTCATACGCACCCATGTACTCTGAAAAACCAAAGCAACCGTTGCCATCAACAGTTGCTTGCAACACTCTATCCACTGACAACAGAACTCGCATTGACCAATCAAGAGTGGATACAACATCATCACAACAGGGTGACAAATCTATACCAGTCACATCCAAGAAGAACCATGACAAAATAGCAACAAAACCTCAGGAGAAACGTGAGAACCCCAAGAGCATAAGAGATCCTAGCATTGACCAATCTTGCTCATCTAGGCCTGAGCCCCCAGCCATGCTAAAGCCTAAGGAAACTCTTAGAAGTTTGCATGAGATAGCAACCGAGAAAGCCCTTGTTGAACATAGAAGTGTCATAGAATGCTTAACTGAGTTGGATGCTAAGCTCAAAGTGGTCGCACATGTCTACGTCCTAGCGGACATGGGCACAATCCCCAAGGAGCAGCTTGGAGATTACTTGACCTTTCCTCTATCATGGGAAGAGCAAGAACATCTTAACGAGCACTACGACAGGCTCTTGCATGAACGCATGCGACTCATCTCTGATGAGGAGGCTGACGAACTACGCTTAACCATCACGTTCAATGAAATGCTCTGCCGACCGAATCTCGTAGACATAGAGCAACTAAAGCGACTGTCAGCAAGCCAGAGTCAATTTGAGCAGCGTTGGTGTGAAAGCCACATTGTAATGGCTGAATTAGGATTTCAGATCATGACAGTCTCAGAAGAGCGATTGGCCAAATGGCGGTCTCAAAAGGACCCAACCTATCTAGCACCAACTTCTCTTCAAGTGCTAGCTGACATTCGGGGTACGGACTTAGCTAGAACTAGGCTATAGGGACCTTTGATTGATAAGGTTCTCACTGAGGAGGAGTTACATATTGCCAGTAGACCATTTGAGTTTGCCATTGCTCAAGTAGTGTCTGTAGCTTGTTTGGGAGCTTGGTAAGGCGTCCTTGAGCACTTATAAGGGTGCATTTGTCATCATTAACCACATGAGCAGTAGTAGCAATCTTTGGACCAGCCAACATGATTGCGTCTACTATCCAAACTGCTCCCTATGACTGCAAATTAGTAAAGTAGTCACTGCTCAAGTGAACTATAGCTTGCATACCCTTTGAAAGGTGCTTGAAGACTATTGTATGCAAATACTCTAGAGAGGGCTCAGTTATGAGCTGAGACATGAATGTACAGATCTGAAATTCAGTCCTAAATTGTTGGTAATAGAGAATACACAGCATGTATCCTGCCTTGTGGAGCTCTATGTCACGCTCAGAAAGCATCATTGAAGCATAGGTATATGCAAGAAGGACATATTCATTGACTCTTAAGTCTTGGAGATGTTCTTGACAAAAATACTCAAATCTGGAAGTATCTCATAGGCTAAAATTTTTCATAGAATTTCCAACACTAATACAGGGCACCGTTTGATCCATACATACCTTGGAATGATGGTTATGACTAGCTAGAATGCTGGGTGAATGTCTGGGCAATACCCATGTACACTTGGGCATGACTAAAGGATTAAAAATTCAATTTCGAAATGCATTTACAGATCTGAAAATTACAAGCTGAAAATTGTCATAAAACTGTGGATAGCAAACATGGTCTTTGTCTGAAGCACTATATGACATTGATTGGTCCCTATCGAATGTATGATTTGGGATATGTCTAGGAATGTTTAAAGCATTAGGAAAAGCATTGAATGCTATTGAAAACTAAAGTCTAGAGTTCAAAAAAATTGCATTTAAAGTGTCTTGTTGATTATAAGTAGGGAATGAAGTCCATGACATTGCTTCTTGAAGATAGAGTGTCTATGGTTGTATGTATGGTCATGTATTGACCCTAACACCCTAAAGCAAATGTATGAATTGATATGAAGACATTTTGGAGTTTGATAAACCTTAATTAGCTGAATATTTGTTGATTGGAATCTATGAACATGAGTTTTGACACTTGTACTTACTGGATATGCACTGATTTGTGCACGTATGATCATATTTAGATTGCTATATGTAAAATACTGAACATTACACACATGAACCCCTTTTTTTTATTGCGTAGTGGGATGATAATATTGCATTTTGAAAATTTACTAAGGTTATTGGAAATTTTTTTGCTTATCTTCCCCCCATCCGACGGTCATGCTGGAGGGGGAGAGGGGAATAGAATGTCTAGCAAGCTCCTTGCTGGAGCTTGCTCACCCTTAGTGCCATGCCAGTCGACACCTAGGAGAGGGATGATCCCCCTCCCCTCCCCTATTTAAGAAAGGGAGGCTGCTGCCGTGAAGGGAGAAAAAAGGAGGGAGGAGACCCATCAGATTGCCCGACAGCCTTCACCACCAACTGGAATGCGCACAGTGGGACGTTCATCAAGGTGCCCAGGAGGGAAGGGCGAGCCCTTCTTATCCCTACGGCGACAAACTATTCGCACTCTGGCGGCCGAGCCATGCCTCGTCTTTCAGGCTGTGTAGACTTGTCTGAACTGGAATGTCCAGGCCAGAGGTACGAACTATGGAAACTTGGATTAGTGATCCCTGTGGATTGTTGGATAGCCTTCGGGCGGATTGTGGATAAGCCTACGGGCTATACTTTTTGTATTTCAAAGATAAATATGATAACTTGTTAATAAGGAACTTGTCTGATATTGTTTTTCTATGTCAAGTGATAAGATTATGTGAAGGAACCAGTGCCTAACGGGTTAATTAAAGAAGCTGGTTGTTACATGTCCAACTAATGTGTTAGGTAATTAAATAACTAAAACAAACCGAGGAAAGTGCAGAGGATGGGCCATAGATCTGCCATAGGTCCGCCCTACGAATGGGTGGTCCCGATTGGCCAGGAACTTTTCTCAAATCACGATTGACAACAACAGGAAGATTGTCAAAGAACACAAACAACAAAAGCGTTGACCTAGGGTTATATTTGAACCCGATTTACGTTGTTTTAGGGGAACGGAATGGGACTATGCCTTATGGCAGAGAGGTTGAGCTTTGCATCCCTCTCGTTTCCCATTCTCCTTGAACCAAGTGCAGCGTGAATCTACTTCATACCTGGCGTTTCTACGTAAAGTAGTTCGCTTGGGTCCAACGCTAGTTGCCGTTAGGAAATGACCAATAAGGGAAACCCTAATTCAGGTCGATCCTAAGTGGGAATGGCCAGAATACTTCCGCTACGTGGCAGACTCGAAAAGCCCTAGATTGCAAACCCCGTAACATTCCATGGGAGTGTCGGGCGGAGCTTTCTAGACATCCTTTCCGATGGACTGCTAAGACGTGTCCTGAAGATACAAGTAGACATGTTACACTATATGTAGTAGTAGATGTCTATGAAGTTTTGGAGCATGTATGACATGTATACATATCATTTTTAGCTGTGAATCAACTGCTGCTCATTGACAGTTTACAGATTTCAGACTGCATGTATGTACTATGACAGTAAGGTTGCATGAGGCAGAGTTAAAACACCTACATGGTTTATGTATTGACTGATGTACCTATGGGTTATACCACATGTTGTGGATGTTTTGAGATGTTAAGGGGCTGAAATACTCTAATTTCAGTAGTGAATTTGTTGCAAAAATCTGTCATAAATAGTCAAGACTACAGTTAGTCAGTTAGACTTGTTGGCTTATAGGTAGTCAAGCATTGTTTGTAACATGGCAAATGCAAACAAAACACACAATATAACCCAGATAGTGGGGGAAAAGCTTGATAGCAATAACTATGCCATATGGAAGTTCTACATGGAGATAGGAAAAGGATATTGGGACTTGATGATATGTGTTGAAGCTGAACCTGAAATTCTAGAGAGGAATCCTACAACTGATCAAAGACAAGCGCACTAGCTTGGTTGGAAAGAGCTCGCAGGGTGCGACACTGGTTATCTCTATGTATCTTGGATGCTATGGTAATTGTGGATCATGAACTGCAAGTCACCATTAGATGCATGGAACATATTGATTAGGTACTATGGTGCAACGACCGGTGCCATGAAGATATAGTTGAAGCAGAAATTCAACAACATGGAGAGAAAATGTAGATCTATACAGGATTATGTCATAGAGATTAAGACTATTGTGGAACATTTGGCATCCATTGGCACACAGGTTGAGGATGAAGACATGGTTCCAGTGACATTAAATGGTTTGGGATTTGAATAGAAATCATTTGATACTTCCATCTCTGTGAGGGTTGAAATGTCGGATTTCAATGAGCTAGTTGCATTGCTTATTCATGAAGAGGTTAAACTGGGAAACTTGGATTGGCTATAGGTTCTAGTAGCTCCAAGAACAAGGATGATGTATTCTATTCGAATCAATGTGGCTGTGGCATCCATGGTAGAGGTTATGGTTCTAGTAGAGGAGACTAGCAAAATGTATCCTATGGTCATAATAACCAACAGAGTTCGAATGCATGAGGAGGTGGAAATTTCAGAGGTAGAGGGAGATCTAGCCCTAGAGACAGAGGCTTCTGGAAGTAACAACGCCCATCTGACAATCCTAATAAGGATAAGGATTGTCACTATTGTGGAAAGTATGTTCATATTGCCAAGGACTGTTCAAAGAAGCAAGGTAATCAAAAGGGCAAGCAGCATGGACATTATGCATCATCCAGTCAGACAGATGATACTTCTGGGGATAGATTGTTTGCCATGACATATGTGAAAGACAAGGCTACTGAAAAGTCTCATGAGGATGAAATTTGGTATATTAATTCTGGGCATCGAATCATATGATGACATGGTGCTTTAGAAGAATGGCTATGTATACACGAGGGATGACACGCAGCACAATATAAAACATAAAGGCAAAGTACCTTTGGTAATCCATGATGGCAGAAAGAAAAACTTAAGAAATGTATTACATGTCCTATCAATTACTAAAAATCTATTGTCTGTGGATCAAATGATTGAGCAAAATTTACAGGTCTGATTTAACAAGCATGGATGATTTATTGAGGAGTTTGGTAATGGCTGCAAATTGATTGCTCCTAGTCATAGGAGCGGCATGATGTTTACTCTTGATGCCACTTTGCCACAACTAAAATCAACAATGTTTACCCATGGCTCTAGCACAATTAAAGACTTGCAAATATGGCATAAGAAGTGGGACATGTTAGTCTTCAATGGTTGCAAATGATGCAGAAGAAACAACTTGTGACAGATTTACAGTATACAGATATTGGTCATGTTTGTGATACTTGTCAATTTGGTAAACAATCAAGGTTGCCATTTATCAAGCATGTAAGAAATAGTACGCGGCCATTGCAATTAGTTCACTTTGATGTGTGGGGGCCAGCCCATAATGCATCTATGGGAGGCTCCAAGTACTATGTGACATTCATTGATGACTTCAGTTGATGTACTTGGGTTTATATAGTGAAAACAAAGGATGAGGTGTTTGCTGTTTTTTAGTAGTTTAAAAAGCAAGTTGAAAAGGAATTTGATTGTTATATCTCTTATTTGAGATTTGACAATGGTGGGGAGTATGTGTCAAATGAGTTTGACAGTTTTTTGGCTGAAAATGGCATATGTAGGCAACTTACATGCAGCTACACTCCATAGTAGAATGGGATAGCTGAACGGAAGAATCGGGTATTGATGGAAGCTTCTCAAAAAATGATGAATGAAAAGAGTATGTGGCTCTATTATTGCGCTAAGGCTGTTATGACAACCATGTATATCTTGAACAGGACTCCCACTACAGGTATTCATGAGATGACACCATTTGAGAAGTTGTATGGCTACAAGCCTAATGTCAGTCACATGAAAGTATTTGGCTATCTTGCTTATGTGCTCATACCTAATGAGAAAAGGAAAAAGATAGATCCAAAAGCACATAAGTGTGTCTTTATTGGATATTCACAGGAGAAGAAGGCATACAAATGTTATGATCCCTCTACTCAGGATACATTAGTGAGCAGAGATGTCATCTTTGATGAGATGGCATCTTGATATGTATCATCAGTGGCAATGCCATTGGATATGACTTCTGCACATGTATCTACATTTGATTCTTAGGAGAGTACTGCAGTGATAGGCCCTAGTGGTATGATGGTATCTCCATGGACAAGGAGGTTGAGGAACTCTGGCTCACCATCCACTGACACCACTATGTCAATGAGGGGGAGAAATGATGAGGTGGACAACAAAGGAAAAGAAAAATTCATTGATGATACATCTAGTGTGATGACACCTGGCAGGTTGACTTCATGTTATGACTCAACTAATAGTCTAGAAAGTGAGCTTGGTATTCTAACAATGGATATGCTTGGCACTAGGTAGAACATGTATATCCTGCCTCATGAGAGAGGGGAATTGAGTAGTGCACCACAGCTTAGACGATCGCAGAGAGTCAGGCACCTTGTGGATAGGCTGACTTATAGTGGTTTTCTTGCAAAGCATTTTTCTTATATGACAAAGGTGATAGAGGTCAAAGAGCTTGCTACATTTGCTGAAGCAATGATGGATAAAAATTGGTGCATAGCTATGGATGAGGAAATATCTATCTTGATTGAAAATAGTACTTGGGATCTTATGCCACTACCAAAAGGAAAGAAGGCCGTTGGCCACAAATGGGTCTACAATATTAAATACAAGTTAGATGGCAATGTAGAGAGGTACAAAGCCAGGCTGGTTGCTAAAGGATATACTCAATAGTATAGGTTACACTATGAGGAAATATTTAGCCATGTTGCCAAGATGGAAACCATGCGAACATGATCACATTGGTTGCTACTAAAGGCTAGAAATTGTTGTAAATGGACATGAAAAATTATTTCCTCAATGGTTACTCGGGAGAGGATGTTTATATGGATCAGCCTGCAGGGTATGTACACCTTGATTTTCAACATTATGTATGCAAATTGAAAAAAACATTGTATGTGCTGAAGCAGGCTCTAAGAGCCTGGCATGCAAGGATCAGTAGTTACTTGCAGAGTTTGGAATTTACTATTGGCAGGGCTGATCATAGTTTGTTTACGAAAAAGGCATTGGTACTACTCGTTATCTATGTTGATGATTTGATAATCAAATGTTATGATGACTTTGGGATACAACATATTATGCAAATGTTGAAATCTAAATTTGATATGAAAGACTTAGGTGAACTAAAGTATTCCTTGGGTGTTGAGGTGATCAAGGCTGAAAATGGTTTATGGCTCATGCAGAAACACTATGCCATGGAAATGCTGAAGAAATATGGCATGGCTGAATGTAAACCACTTGATACACCTCTTGATCAGAATGTCAAGTTAGACATTAGCACTAGAGCTAAAATTGATGATGTGACTATGTACAAGCAAATGGTTGGAAGCTTGATCTACTTAACCATCACAAGGCTTGATTTGAGTTATGCAGTTGGGCTCATAAGTCAGTTCATGCAGAATCCTAGAAAGCCACATTTGGATACTATTAGGTAGATTATGAGATATGTTAAGTCCACTGTAGATTATGGGTTGTTCTATGTGAAAGATAAGCCCTTGACACTGGTTAGATACACAGATGCAGACTAGGTAGGATGCTCACATGATCGCAGATCTACGAGTGGTTATGCTTTTGGCTTTAGAAGTGGAATGATCAGCTGGAATAGCAAGAGGCAACCTACAGTTGCATTGTTGTAACATGCCCACTTGTCCGCTTGCAGGACACGTCTAAGCAGCCATTCGGGAGGAGGGTCTAGAAGGCTCCGCCTGGCACTCGCAAGGAATGACACAAGGTTTACGATCTAGGTCTTCCTGAGTCTGCCCCGAGTGGAAGTGTCCAGCCGTTCCCACTTGGGATTGACCTGAGGTCAGGGTTCCTTTCCTATCAGCAAAGTCTCTAGAAAGAAGCTAGCGTCGAGCTCCAGTTGTACCGCCTTTCGTAGGAACAACAGAGACGAAGCGGTTTCAAGATGCATGTGGTTCATGGAGAATGGGAAATGAGAGGGATGCGAAGCTCAACCCTCTGTTGCACGGCATAGACCCATTTCTTTTCCCTAAAATAGAATAAACCAAAGATTCTACATCCAATGACACTAGGTCTTCGTTGTCTTATTATCTCAATCATTCAAGAAAAGTTCCCAACTAATCGGGACCACCCTTCCGTAGGACAGACCTAAGTCATGTCCACCGCACTTTTCTCAGTTTTCTTTAGTTATCTAATTATCGAACACATTACGTATTGACATGTAAAATTAGCTTCCTTAATTAAACAAGTTAATCACGGGTTCCTTCACGTAACTTAGACATTGACACAAAAACAATGCCAAGCAAGTTCTTTTTCTCCAATAACTACTCTTGATTTATTTAAAACAATCCTAGAGTACATCCAATATCACGCCCGAAGGCTATCCCATCAATCTATAGGATTGTTGCTTCAAGTTCCGCCCGTTGACTAGTACACGGGCCTCCAAATCCCATCTCGAGTCACGTCGGCCTCTTGCACGGGATCCAGAGGCAAGGGACTTACAGCCAGAGCCTCCCCTGGCACCCAAGCGTCCTCCCACTCCAAGTAGTACCCACGAAGAGACCTCTCACAGCGGGTTAGGTCCATATACCCGACGTGGCTAACAACCCCCTTGGATGGGGCCAGGCAGACAATCGGAGGTAACTATTCCTGCCTCTCCCTCCAGGCTTTCAACCTGAAGCATTAAGTGATTTCCTCGAATTAGTTCCTTGAACAAAGAGTACCTAAGTACAAGCATGAGCATTTCGGAGGTCGTTTGTATCACCCACTGCTAAGGTGTGACTCCTTTTTCTCGGATGCTCCCAGCACCCGATCTTGGGTCTTTTTGTGACTTGGTGAGATCCCAATAATTTCAAACAAGATAGCAAGCAAATGGTCTTGGTAAGTTGACTTATACTTGCCCTTTTCCCTTGGGTTTACCTTAGGGTATCTTAGTCCCTAACTCAAGCATTAGCTGGTCAGTCAAGGCAACAGACATGCCTTATTCGCAACCCAACCAAGGGTCTTTTAATCTCTAATTCCAACCAAGCTCAGTTAACACCCATGGCAACACATGATTCTTCATTTAGACTTTCAAGATGCAATCTAGATGCATGCGATCCTTCCAATTTTCTTAGTGCAATTCTATACAGGATTTCCCAATCAACCTTAATCATCGTGCACATTGTGCATTTAGTATAGTTGTACCTCCTAAACAACTTTTATCTCTCTTTATTATTGGCAACAAATACTTATTTCTAATGCACCGAAACACATGTGACTTGCATCTATGAAAATCTAGGGTTTTGTCTAATGATGCAAGTGCATCTCATGAAGAGAAATTAGTATTTCATGTGTTTCTTTTAACCATGATTGCGAAACGTGAATTCTAAATGACTATTCATGCACTAAACTCGTTAAAAAGCTATCATTTTATGTGAAGTAAGGTGATAACCTTATCATTTTATGTGAGTAAAAGCTATCATTTCATGTGAGGTAAGGCGATAACCTTATCATTTTATGTGAATTCCAAACTCTTCCGTTCGTGCATGCAACTTAGTTCCTAGAGTAAACAAAACCTTAAGGCTCGTTCTTGTTCCATGCACAAACCATTTCATCTCTTCCACGAGTAATATTACTTAATTAATTTTAAGGCTTAGAACCTGGGCTTGATTCGTGTGTGATGCGTTGGTTGTTCCGCTTGCCCCTCTAGCATTACCGGTGGCTTGGACGCCTACGCTTCCCGCGACTTTCTTCTTGGGAGCCATTCGCCTCGCGGAGATTCGGCAGTCCAGACCTTAACGGTTTCGGGTTGACACGTTCAGTTGGGAAAGACCGTTGGATGCGGTTCGTTGCTAAGAGAGTGGTTTGGGTGACTTGTAGCAGTTACTCTCTTTCTCTCTCTTCTTCTTCTTTTTCTCCTCTCCTCCTTCTTTATCTCTTTCTCTCTTCTTCTTCTTTTTTCTTACTCTCCTACTCTCTCTCCCTCTCCTTCTCTTCTTCTCCTTCTCTCTTATTCCTCTACTCTCTTTCTCTCCTTCTCCCTCTCCCACTTCTTTTCTCCTCCTTCCCTCTCTCTTCTCTTCTTCTACTATTTCTCTCCTCTCTCCCTCTACCTCTTCTTCTTCTTCTTCTACCTCTCTCCTTCTCTTCTTCTCCTTCTTTCTTCTCTCCCCTTCTTCTCTTCTCTTTCTCACTCCTTCTTATCCTCTCCTTCTCCTTCTCTCCCTCTTCTTCTCTTCTCTCTTCCACTCCTCCTTTTCTCTCCTTCTCCTTCTCTCCCTCTTCTTCACTCTCCCACTCCTTCTTTTCCTCTCTCCTTCTCCTTCTCTCCCTCTTCTTCCTCTTCTCTCTCTCCCTCCTTCTTTCTCTTCTCTCCTTCTCCTTCTCCTTCTCTCCCTCTTCTTTTCTCTCCTCACTTCTTCTTCTTCTATCTCCTCACTCCTTCTCTCCCACTACTTCCCTTTTCTCTACCACTCCTTCTTCTTCTCTCCTTCTCCTTCTCTCTCCCTCTTCCTCCTCTTCTCTCTCTTCCTTCTTCTTTCTCTTCTCTCCTTCTCCTTCTCCTTCTCTCCCTCTACTTCCCTTCTTCTTACCCTTCCTCACGGGGCCCACGCAGCTGATGATCAGGGGGAGGGTGGTTATGGTCATAGTCTAGTGCCGTTTCAGCAGCACAACGGGTGACCAGAGGGGAGTGTGGTTGTGGTCGTGGCCCAGGGCCCATCCAACAGCACGGTAGGTGATTAGAGAGGGGGTGGTTATGATAGAGCCCAGGGCCTGTTTCAACAAAATACTGGGCGGGGGAACGCCCAGTCAGAAGGCCCAGGGAGGAGAATGCAGCGCCCAGTGAGGGGAGGGAGAAAACCCTTAACTGACTTGGGGTGACGTGATGACGTAACCTTCATAAACATAACCTGTAACACCAAGAATTTATTCCATGCTTTGTGACTCTGCAATCCAGCATCTATAAGTGAGTAAGAAAATATTTTCAACAGAAAACACTACTCTATTCCACACACCCTCCCCTAGCTGTCCCCTTATTCCATTTACTTTCCTCTATTAAGTTCCTTTGTAAATCTTAGATTCTGTTGGTTCGCTCTGACACCAACTGTAATGAGCCCACTCGTCCACTTGCGGGACACGTCTTAGCAGCCCATCAGGAGGAGGGTCTAGAAGGCTCCACCTGGCACTCGTAAGGAATGACACAGGGTTTGCGATCTAGGTCTTCCCGAGTCTGCCCCGAGTAGAAGTGTCCAGCCGTTCCCACTTAGGATCGACTTGAGGTCAGGGTTCCTTTCTTATTAGCAAAGTCTCTAGAAAGAAGCTAGCGTCGAGCTCCAGTTGTACCGTCTTTCATAGGAACAATAGAGACGAAGCGGTTTCAAGCTGCATTTGGTTCATGGAGAATGGGAAATGAGAGGGATGCGAAGCTCAACCCCTCTGCCGCACGGCATAGACCCATTCCTTTTCCCTAAAACAGAATAAACCAAAGATTCTACATCCACTGACACTAGGTCTTCGTTGTCTTATTATCTCAACCATTTGAGAAAAGTCCTAGCTCCTTCCGTAGGACGGACCTAAGTCACGTCCACCGCACTTTCTTCAGTTTTCTTTAGTTATCTAATTACCTAACACATTACGTATTGACATGCAAAATTAGCTTCCTTAATTAAACAAGTTAATCAAAGGTTCCTTCACATAACTTAGACACTAACACAAAAACAATGCCAAGCAAGTTCTTTTTCTCCAATAACTGCTCTTAATTTATTTTAAAAAAATCCTAGAGTACATCTAATATCACGCCTGAAGGCTATCCTAGCAATCTACAGGATTGCTGCTCCAAGTTTCACTCATTGACTAGTACACGCGCCTCCAGATCCCATATCGAGTCATATTGGCCTCTTGCGTGGGATCCAGAGGCAAGGGATTTACAACCAGAGCCTCCCCTGGCACCCAAGCATCCTCCCGCTCCAAGCAGTACTCACGGAGAGACCTCTCGTGGCGGGTTAGGTCCATATACCCAGCGCGGCTAACAACCCTCTTGGATAGGGCCAGGTAGACAGTCGAAGGTAGCTATTCCTGCCTCTCCCTCCAGGCTTTCAACCTGAAGCATTAAGTTATTTCCTCGAATTAGTTCCTTGAACAAAGAGTACCTAAGTACAAGTACGAACATTTCAGAGGTCGTTTGTATCACCCACTGCTAAGGTGTGACTCCTTTTTTCCTCCCGAATACTCCCAGCACGCGATCTTGGGTCTTTTCGCGACTTAGCGAGATCCCAATAATTTCAAACAAGATACACAAGCAAATAGTCTTAGTAAGTTGACTTATACTTGCCCTATTCCATTGGGTTTACCTTAGAATATCCTAGTCCCTAACTCAAGCATTAACCGGTCAGTCAAGACAAAAGACATGCCTTATTCACAACCCAACCAAGGGTCTTTTAATCTCTAATTCCAACCAAGATCAGTTAACACCCATGGCAACACATGATTCTTCATTTAGACTTTCAAGATGCAATCTAGATGCATGCGATCCTTCCAATTTTCTTAGTGCGGTTCTATGCAGGATTTCCCAATCAACCTTAATCATCGTGCACATTGTGCGTTTAGTATAGTTGTACCTCCTAAACGACTTTTATCTCTCTTTATTCCTCACAACGAATACTTATTTCTAATGCACCGGAACACATGTGACTTGCGTCTATGAAAGTCTAGGGTTTTGTCTAACAATGCAAGTGCATCTCATGAACAGAAATTAGCATTTCATGTGTTTCTTTTAACTATGATTGCGAAATGTGAATTCTAAATGACTATTCATGCACTAAACTCGTTAAAAAGCTATCATTTTATGTGAAGTAAGGTGATAAACTTATCATTTTATGTGAGTAAAAGCTATCATTTCATGTGAGGTAAGGCGATAACCTTATCATTTTATGTGAATTCCAAACTCTTTTGTTCGCGCATGCAACTTAGTTCTTAGAGTGAATAAAACCTTAAGGCTCGTTCTTATTCCATGCACAAACCATTTCATCTCTTCCATGAGTAATATTACTTAATTAATTTTAAGGCTCAACACTAGGTGGTTTGGAGAGGATGTGCTCACAGGTGCAATTCCAAGAATCCCGCACCAAGCTATGGCTCTTCGATACATTAGTCACATCCACACTACTTTATGGAGTACAGATATGGGGGCCTAGTCTTGACCACCGTAGCAGATCGGCTTGATTCATGTGTGATGCGTAGGTCGTTCCGCTCACCCCTCTAGCATTACCGGTGGCTTGGACGCCTACGCTTCCCGTGAATTTCTTCTTGGGAGCCATTCGCCTCATGGAGATTCGGCAGTCCAGACCTTAACGGTTTCGGGTTAACACGTTCAGTTGGGAAAGACCGCTGGATGGGGTTCGTTGCTGAGAGAGTGGTTTGGGTGACTTGTAGCGGTTACTCTCTTTCTCTCTCTTCTTCTTTTTCTCCTCTCCTTCTTTCTCTCTCTCTCTCTTCTTTTTCTTTTTTCTTACTCTCCTACTCTCTCTCCATCTCCTTCTCTTCTTCTTCTTCTCTCTTATTCCTCTACTCTCTCTCTCTCCTTCTCCCTCTCCCACTTCTTTTCTCCTCCTTCCCTCTCTTTCTCTTCTTCTTCTTCTTCTTCTTCTACTATTTCTCTCCTCTCTCCCTCTACCTCTTCTTCTTCTTCTTCTACCTCTCTCCTTCTCTTCTTCTCCTTCTTTCTTCTCTCCCCTTCTTCTCTTCTCTTTCTCACTCCTTGTTATCCTCTCCTTCTCCTTCTCTCCTTCCCCTTCTCTCCCTCTTCTTCTCTTCTCTCTTCCACTCCTTCTTTTCTCTCCTTCTCCTTCTCTCCCTCTTCTTCACTCTCCCACTCCTTTTCCTCTCTCCTTCTCCTTCTCTCCCTCTTCTTCCTCTTCTCTCTCTCCCTCCTTTCTTTTCTCTCCTTCTCCTTCTCCTTCTCCTTCTCCTTCTCCTTCTCTCCCTCTTCTTTTCTCTCCTAACTCCTTCTTCTTCTATCTCCTCACTCCTTCTCTCCCACTACTTCCCTTTTCTCTACCACTCCTTCTTCTTCTCTCCTCCTTCTCTCTCCCTCTTCCTCCTCTTCTCTCTCTCCCTCCTTATTTCTCTTCTCTCCTTCTCCTTCTCCTTCTCTCCCTCTACTTCCCTTCTTCTTACTCTTCCTCATGAGGTCCACGCAACTAGTGATCAGGGGCAGGGTGGTTATGGTCGTAGTCCAGTGCCGTTTCAGCAACACGGCGGGTAACCATAGTGGAGTGTGGTTGTGGTCGTGGCCTAGGACCCGTCCAATAGCACGGCGTGTGATCAGGGGGTGGTTATGATTGAGCCCAAGGCCTGTTTCAAAAGAACGGCAGGGGGGGAACGCCCAATCGGAAGGCCCAGGGAGGAGTATGCATTGCCCAGTGAGGGGAGGGGGAAAACCCTTAACTGACGGGGGGAAGGAATTCGATCAGATGGCCAGGGGGTGGTACAGCAGCTGACCAGGGGGTGACATGATGATGTAGCCTCCCTCTCTCTCTGCCAGGGGAGGGGAGGAGGTAGGTGGCATGGCCACCCCTCCACTTGGAGGTTGCATGCCTCCCCCCATCATTCACCACTCCCACTCTCTCTTCCCCTCCCCCGATTGCTGTCGGCGGGGAGAGAGGGGGGAGTAAAAAAATTTAAACTAGTGGTCCATTGGCTTGCAGATTATAGGGAGTCGTCTTATTATGCCTAATTTTCCAAGTTTCAGTCAAGCTTTTAATCACCTTATTCAAAAAGTGAGCTCCACAATTCGATATTATTTCCTTTAGTGAACCAAAACAATAGATAAATTGCTCAAGTAGGAAACTGGCAGTCTCTTTTGCATTGTCCTGCCTCATCGCCCATGCATCTGGCCACTTTGTAAAGTAATTATTGGCTACTATAATGTATCTCTTCTGAGTAGTAGACAATGAGAAAATGGGACCCACAAAGTCAATGCCCCACTTCTCAAAGGGAAGAATAGCCATGACAGGCGTAATGTCAAGATTGTGGGAGAGAAGGAAGGAGTCTCACTTGTAGCTTTCTTGCTTGCACAATGGGGGAATACACACAAAGGTGGAGGCTGAAAATAGTTTTCCTCTTCTTAGTTGTGTAAGCCAAAAAGAATTCAAGTACATAAAAATAGAAGAACCCTATATATGGGTCTCAAACCAAACTCAACTAACTAAGGTGGCATACTAACTGAGCCACGAACTAGAGTAGATAAGGATAGCTGTCATCTAGCTATTATTCATGGGCGGTGTACCAACCGCATCTACAAAACTGACAAGTCGGTGACATAAAAGCACAACGGTCACCCTGGCATATCACGAGTGGAGCTCGATATCTCAACACTCCCCCTCGAGCTCAATCCCAATTCCTGCACACCAAGCAGGTCTCTGAATTTGCGCAGCTTCTCTGTGCCCAATGCCTTTGTAAATATGTCAACTACCTGATCCTCTGCTGACATAAACTAGATCAATAAGACCTAGTAAAACTCTCTCTCGCACATAGTGATAATGCACCTCAATGTGCTTTGTTCTAGCATGATAGACTGGGTTATTTGCCAAGTGTATACTACTCATGTTGTCACAATAAATGACAACTGGCCCATCCGTAGGCTGATGCATATCATAAAGTAGCTTATGCAACCAAGCTACCTCACATGCAGCCATTACTGTACCCCTGTACTCAGCCTCTCTGCTCGACAAGGCAACTGTAGGCTGTTTCTTGCTGCTCCAAGTGACTGCAACACTCTTAAAAGAGAACACATATCCACCACTGGTAGATCGTCTATCAGAGATACTACCAGCCCAATCAGCATCAGTGTATCCATGCAACTGTATTTGGACCCCAGACTCATAAAATAATGCATACTGCAATGTGGACTTCACATATCTGAGTATGCGTCTAGCCGCATCCAAATGTGGTTTCCTTCGAGCCTGCATAAACTGACTTACCAATCCAACAGCATAGCTCAAATCTGGCCTGGTAATAGTCATATAAATTAAACTTCCTACTATGCGTCTGTACATAGTAGGGTCTTCGAGAAGCTCACCTGCATCTGTGCTCAACTTCACATTCTACTCCAAAGGAACTGAAATAGGCTTACAGCCTGTCATCCCATATTTGGACAGCATGTCCAATCCATACTGCCTTTGCAAGAGCCATATCCCACTTGGTGATCTAACCACCTCAATGCCCAAGAAATAACGCAGCTCTCCCAAATCCTTCATCTCAAACTTTTTCTTCAATAGCATTTTCACATGAAGGATATCTTCATCACTGTCACCTGTTATAATCAAATCATCAACATAAATGACAAGTAGCATAATACCTTTCTCTGTTTTTCTCACATAAAGTGAAAAATCTGCCTTGGAAATCTGAAAGCCAATAGTGACAAGATACTGTCCTATCTTGTCAGACCATGCTCTAGGTGCTTGCTTCAAGCCATACAAGGCTTTCTACAACCTACAAACAAACTCAGGATGAACAGAATGCACATAACCTGGTGGCTGCTCCATATAGACCTCTTCTTGGAAATCACCATGCAAGAAGGCATTCTTTACATCCATCTGATGTAAAGACCATTCCTTTGATGCAGCCATAGCAATGACTGCTCTTACGGTTGCCATCCTTGCAACCGGACTGAATGTTTCTTCATAATCAATGCCATATGTTTGTGCATACCCCTTGACTACTAATCTTGCCTTGTATATGTTCATAGAACCATCTGCATTGTGCTTCACCTTATAAACCCACTTACAGCCAATTGCATTCTTACCTTTAAGCAAAGGTACCAACTCCCATGTAGCATTTGCTTCCAAGGCATCCATTTCTTCATCCATGGCTTTCTCCCATTTTTCTTTTCCCATGGCTTGCTCAAAAGAAGTGGGTTCTGGTTCCTGTATCACTTTGACCATATAGGCATAGTGAATGGCTGTAAATCCATCATATTTCAGCCTATCCACAAGATACCTAGCTCTGGTAGACCTGCGCAAAGTAGGTTCACTCCCAGGTGCTCTCAAAACATCCCTAGTCTTCCTTACTCCAGGTGTAACAATAGAAGGAATACCCAACTCATCATCAATGCTCTGTTCTGAGCCACTGGATTCACCATCCACATAAGAGTGACCTGCATTCACATCAAATATGGGCTGATCTACCTTCTCTTTTCCTTTTTGTGATACCTAAATACCACTATCTGCATTGCTTTGAGAAGATTCTCGTGATCTCAATCTGCCTGTCCATGGCGAAGAATGTGAACCACTGCTAGAGGACGCTCCAGGTCCACTAATATTTTGTGACTGCTGCTGTGAATTCTGTGCAGCATTACCATTTTGTGCATCTACATCATCAATCACATTTACTGGTTTATACCAGCTACTCATCTCATCAAAAACAACATCTTTGCTCACTGTAAACTTACGAGTAGAAGGGTTATAGCATCTATACCCTTTCTGCTGCTGCAGAGAGTAACCAATAAAGATGCACTTCTCAGCTTTTGGATCCAACTTGGATCTCAACTCATCTGGCACATGAACATAGGCAATGCAACCAAAAATTTTCAAATGAGAAATATCCGGTTTCCTACCAGTATACCTCTCCTCTAGAGTCATCCCATGTATTGCTACAGTGGGAGTTCTGTTCATTATGTAGACTGCTGTAGCAACTGCCTCAGCCCAATAAAAATCTGGCAGGTCTTTTTCATTGAGCATGGCACGAGATACATCTCCAATATGCCTGTTTTTCCTTTCTGCAATTCCATTTTGTTGTGGGGTATGACTGCATGAATATTGCTGCTTTATGCCATGCTCCTGCAGGAACCTTGCAAACTCATTTGAGAGGTACTCTCCCCCTCCATCTGACCTTAGGCATTTTATTTGCAAGCCTGATTCTTTTTCAACCAAAGCTTTAAGAGTTTTGAAGTGCCCAAAAATTTTATTTTTCTTTTTCATAAAATACACCCAAACTTTTCTGCTATAGTCATCAATAAAAGTGACAAAATAATGACAGCCTCCAAGAGATGCCACTTTAGTAGTCCACACATCAGAGTGGATTAATTCCAATGGCTTCTTACTCCCTTGAACATGTCTAGGAAATGGTTTCCTTGCCTGTTTTCCAAACTGACAGGCTTCACATACCTTATGCATTTCTGCAACCTTGAATTTAGGCAATCCTGCAACAATATTTTGGGCCTGCATTGATTTAAGTCGCTGTACATTAACATGACCAATGTGTTTATGCCAGATATCAATATCTGCAACTACACCGGTCCCATGTGCAAACATTGCTACACTCAATTCAGGCATGTCTGCATCCAATGTAAACATTCTGCCCTTCTTCTTTCCTTTTGCTATCAAGCGACCTTTATTCTTCATATCCTCAACAAAGCATCCTTGAGGATTAAATCTGACCTGCAAGCCCTACTCAACCATTTGACCAACAGAAACCAGATTCTTGGTGATATTCGGGACATGAAATACATCTGACAAGTATTTCTTTTTCCCATCCTACATAGACAAAGGAATTTTTCCAATCTGCACAACAGGATGTGCAGTATCATCACTAGTCTCCACAAATCCTGCTTTTCCATTTTTCTTGCATCCTCCATCCATTCTGCATGACCTGTCATGTGGTTTGATGCACCTGAGTCAACATACCATACATCGTTGCTTTCTTCTGCACTTGTCACAGAATTGTTCATGTGCTGCACCATAAACAAATGCTCATTTCTGTCATCACGCTGTCTACTAGAAGATGCATAATTCCCTTGTTGCAATTTTCCATTCATGATGTCATTCTGCTTTTTATAGCAGTCTTTAGCCATATGACCCATTTTACCATAGTAGTAGCATTCAACATTGCTGTTTGCATTTTGCCCTCTTTGCCATCCACCACGACCTCTTTGGCTCCCCCTGCCTCTAGAGTTACCACGTCCTCCTCCATAGGACTGGTTTTCTTGAGTCTGCTGCATATTCTGATTTCTACCACGGCCTCCAAATTGGCCTCCTCTACCTCTGCCTCTATCTCTTCCAGCATTTGAGTAGAAGACAGTTTCTTTTGAAGTTCCTCCTGAAGAAGATGCACCACCATTTCTCTGCTCCTCAGAAATTAGAAGAGCAATCAACTCCTCAAAATCAGGAAATCTTTCACGAACTGAAATGGATGTCCGAAACTGTGCATAATCCTTTCCTAGACCATTCAAGGTCACAGAAACTAAATCATCATCTTCCACTGGCGACCCAATGGAAGCAAGTGCATCTGCAATCTTCTTCACCTTCATGTGGTAGTCATTGATGCTCATATTTTCTCTTTGCACATTGTGCAACTCTTACTTGAGTTGCATTTTCCTGGCTTGTGTATTTGTGTTATACATTTTTGACAAAGTATCCCATGCCTCCTTTGGCGTACTTGCATCTTGAATATGCACAATCATAGAGTCTGAAATGCTGATAGACTGCCAGTATATAACTTTCATGGCTCTCTCATGCCATGCTTTAAAAGCCTGCATTTGCTGTTGATTGGGAACATCAGGAAGAACTGGTTCTTCTTCATTTCCTGCAACAAATTCCCAATATCCTTTTCCCATAAGGAAATTCGTCATTCTAAACTTCCATGCTTGGAAGTTGTTCTTGTCAAGCTTTTCGGTTACAATCTGTGAAAGAGAATCAGACGCCATTACAGAACACTGCAAAAAAATCTGTCACTGCAAAAAAACACAGCTTCACCCTCACAAGGGCAAATCTGCAAAACTGTGAAAGTGGTATTTGACCACACAGTCACTTCCTAGTGACGATTTTGCATAAACAAGAAACAAGGATGATTCTGTAACTCCCAATGTCTCTGCACACAAGCATACGATGCAATTTTTGTGGTAACTTTTCACCGACCTGTAGAACAGTGGTCGCACAGCATAAAACAGGGCCTTTTTTTGAGTGCATGCAGAAAACTTTCGCCTCCAAAACAGGCCCCGAAATGGCCTCAAATCAAAAAAACAGAGATACCCGAGGCTAAAGCCCTATCCGGCAGTATATACTGCCCTCTTGCTACATCGCGAAGGGCGTCTCAATCTGAGACAATGCACTCCTGCACTTTCCGGCTGTGCTACCTGCAGAGACTTGCTCCCAAAACAGAAAAATGAAAGCAACACTAATCCTCTTACCAGAACACCGCGAACTTGGCTTGCTTTCTTGAGCTCCTTACCACGAACAAGGCTCTGATACCATGTCAAGATTGTGGGAGAGAAGGAAGGAGTCTCACTTGTAGCTTTCTTGCTTGCACAATGGGGGAATACACACAAAGGTGGAGGCTGAAAACAGTTTTCCTCTTCTTAGTTGTGTAAGCCAAAAAGAACTCAAGTACATAAAAATAGAAGAACCCTATATATGGGTCTCAAACCAAACTCAACTAACTAAGGTGGCATACTAACTGAGCCACGAACTAGAGTAGATAAGGATAGCTATCATCTAGCTATTATTCATGGGCGGTGTACCAACCGCATCTGCAAACTGACAAGTCGGTGACATAAATGCACAACGGTCACCCTGGCATATCACAAGTGGAGCTCAATATCTCAACACGTAAGGGGTCACTTCCTATTCTCTCGATTGTCATGTCTTTGGCATGTATTGCATCTCTTAACATACTCAAATGAATCTTTGAAGATGGAAGGCCACCAATATCCAACTCTTAAAGCCTTCTATGCCTTCAACCTAGCAAAGTGCCCTCCGCAAGCAGAGTCATGGTGCTCCTCCAAGATAAATGGAACCTCGTCAAGCATCACACATCGGTGATAGATATCATCAATAACCTACCGATATAGTGCTCCTGCAATCAAAGAAAATTTCAATGCCTGCTATTTAATTTTTCTCTTCTCTGATTTGGATAAAGTAGCTCTAGTCTCTCCCGTAGATAAATAGTGTGTTATAGTAGCATACCAAGAGGAAATAGACACCGTATCAATCTTGAACAAAGTTTCCATGTCACTTCCTTCAGCCATGACCTCTTTGGGCTCTCTGAAATCCACAAGACATTCTACAATGCCCTATAGCCTCAATGGCTTGCTCTTGATCTCGTAATCAAACTCCTGCAAAGTGATTAACCACTTTGCTAAACGATCCGACAGTTGTAACTTGTTCAGCAACAATCAAAGCCCTTCTGCTTTTGTATAGAAAACCACCTTCTCATAGAGAATGTAGTGTCTGAATTTTTTGGTTGCAAATACCATTGCAATACAGAACTTCTCCATATAGGTATAGTTAATTTTTTATATGCCCAACTTCCAACTAGAAAAGGCTATTGGATGGTACCACTTTTGCTCCCAAATTTGGGATAAGCAACAGCTGATACTATGCGTAGTGGCTACTGAAAATATATAGAACATTTCGCACCTTTTAGGTGATTTTAAAATGTGTGCTTTGGCAAGCTCCTGCTTCACTTTGTCAAAAGATACTTTGCAATCATCACTCCATGTAAACTGACAATTGAAGGACAATACGTTTGTCAGTGGCAATGCTCTTTCTACCAAGGCATTGATAAACCTCTGATAATATCCTAGCGATGATAGAAAGCTATGCACTTCCTTTGGAGTACATGGCAGACTCATGGCGACTATGACCTTGA
The DNA here is from genome assembly GCF_053477565.2 of Lygodium microphyllum. NCBI lineage: Eukaryota > Viridiplantae > Streptophyta > Polypodiopsida > Schizaeales > Lygodiaceae > Lygodium > Lygodium microphyllum. The sequence goes on along the minus strand of NC_141143.1, from coordinate 22,718,283 downwards.
TCTTTTTAGGGTCGGTTGCAATCCCTATTGAACTAACCACATGGCCTAACAATAGCCCATAAGGGACTCCAAAGATGCACTTCCATGGGTTAAGAGCTATGCAAAATTGTCTGCAATGCTCAAAACACTTCCGCAAAATGATCAACTACCTTTCTCTTGTGGTGGCTGCCCCTAGGTCATTAATGAATACTTTCAACTCCTCTGGGGAGATGTCACCAAGGGTCTTGTCACTGTTCCTTGCCATGAACCATGTGCATTACATAAACGAAATTCCATCACATGGTATGCAAAGGTACCAAAGATAGTAATAAATGTTGTTTTAAGCTTGTCTTGCTCAACAATTGCCATTTGATTGTACCCCCAAAGCAATCCATGAACTAATATACTTCCCTACCCGATAATTGATCCAAAATTTGGTCAATAAAGGAAATGGGTAGTAGTCCTTGACTGTTTGCTTATTTAGCTCTCTAAAATCTACACAAAGCTGGATTTGATTGTTCTTCTTCTTTCTAATCACAACTGGCAAACACCATTCAGTATACTGAAGAGGGAAGATCAAACCCGCTTTTTGCAACTTCTATAGCTCCTCAAATGACCTGTCCCTTAGTTCAAAAGGCATACGCCTTACTTTCTAACGTGCAAGGCAGGTTCCTTCCTTTACAGGAATAGTATGCATAGCCAGACTGGGGGGAATGACCCTAAGTTTGTCATAGCTCCAAGCGAAGATGTCATGGAACTCTTGAATCAGGGACACATAATCCTCTCTCTCATCAGAACTGAGCATGAAACCTAATTTAATTGGGCACGAATCATTAGGCATACCAAGGTCCAACTCAATTACGTCCACGTCTCTTATTCAATCTTAAGGCTCTATCGGCTCATTCAATGTTATCTGATAAATGTCCTCTGTAGTGGACCCTTCTTTAGATCCATCGCTCGATGATGTCTCACTACCAGATGGATCTTCTACTGTTTCTAGTTCGATAGAGGATAAAGGAGCCCTCTCACTCTAAGGTGGCTCAAGGTAAGCATCCACTATTACACAATTGGCACCTCTACCTAAAATCACTCGACCAGCAAATATATCGACTTTGCAGTTTGTTTGTAAGATCTATGGCCTACCTAGCAAAACTTGATAGTTAGGACATCCTGCAAACCTTATCACCCTAAAGTCTAGATAGCATTCCATGCTTGCAACTATAACATGGAATTTAGTGATGCAACCTTCTGGTTGTCTTAGACTGTCATTCGCCATGTAGAGCTATCTTTTTTAATCTCGAGACCTAGCCTGTCCATCAAGTCTAAACTCATGATATTGATGGAGTATCTAGTGTCCACGATAGCATGGTCTACTAATATTCCATCCAGGTATGCTGGAACCCTAGGGCAATGCTTTTTAACATGATCGAAGCAATCTTCTCCCACTCTAGCTATGCCCAAAGGTTCTACAATACGTAGGATTTTCTTGAACTCCTTGCGTACTCCTAAAGAAAGTTTAATCAATTGCAAGAGATTCACATCTGGTTTGACTTCGCAAAGAGAACTTGCTAGATCAAAGTCATGGTAGTTAGCCAAAGTTCTCTTCTCGTGCCAAACCATTCTCTCCTTTAGCCTTTGGACCGGCTTTAGTGTTTCTTTTTTAACTTTTTCCTTCTTTCTCAGCAATCCTTATCCTTCTCGGGATCAACTTTTCTATCAACAGGCCTTAAAGATCCACCTTCCATATTAGGATTCAGAACTTGCTTTCCCCTAGCCTCTTGCTTAGGGTTTCCCTCGACAGATTTTATAGTTTCTTTGTCATCCTCTTTAATCTTTTGATCTCTTGTTACGGCTCGTAGATTAGAAGTTTTAGAGTCATTGACATATACAGCCTCAATAAGGCTGACTCCACTGCCATGAGGCAACTCCTCTACAATAGCCTTTCCTCTTTCCAATATTTGTCTTGGTCCCTCATCTTGCTAGAGATTATTCCCTTGTGCATGATGGTTAACTAGACCTGGCAGTTTACTCCCTTGTTGGAGAGAACTAGTCTTACTCCAACAGGTAGCAGCTAAGTGGCCAGACTTTTCACAAATATCACACTTGACATTTAGGCAATTCGTAGGGAAATGTTGGCCACCACACCACTTACAACTAAATCTTGAGGGGGTACCCTCTTCAGAGTGTCGACTCCCTATCAAATTTTGCTGCTTCTTAAGAAAATTGACATCCACAGCTATTTTTCTATATTGTTCAAAAATCAAATTGGTGTAGTGCTTCATCATGTCCTTAACTTCTCCAAGGACATTAGAGGCACTCGACTCATAGCCGTGATCGTCTTTCTGTCGTCTCATCGGCCTAACCACTTGATTAGGGATTGGTCGCAAACCTATTGGGACAACATTAGGATTCATTATTTGGCCTCCACCATGTAGTGGGCCTGTCTGACTAGCCATAGGCATAGTCATACTATTGGGAGGAGCTGGTAACATAGGCAAATTCGGCATGATACTCCCTCTGCCATTCACATTTGACATGGGGTCTCCTTAACTCCCATTTGTCAATGCCAAATTATTACCATTCCAATTTATCCTTGTTGCATAAGCTGCTTGCAAGTGTGATTCTACTCCTTGGGTAATAGCACTGTCAATGTTAGCCAAAGCAACACTACTAAGCTACGCCTGGATATTGAAATCTAATCCATGTAGGAAATATTTTAACTGTGCAGTCGGTGGAATGGGGATATAAGTGTTAAGTTTGCGAAGAACTTGCTTTAGCATCTTGGCATAGGCTTGGACATTTTCATTTGTCTCTTGGCATGTTACATTCAAGACACACAACCAATATTGTCCACCTCTCTCATGAGCAAACTCTCTACGGAAGGTCGTGAAGAATTAGTCAGTGCTAGTTATGGTTTCGGCCTCTAGACCATGATATCATATTGATGCCCTTCCTTTTAACATCATATTAAAGAACATCATTAGGTGTCCTTTGTCTTGGATTCGATAGTTGAACATGAGCATTTGAAACTCCTTAATATGGAGTTCTCCATCTTCTTATGCTACCCTATGGAAGATGGACAAAGGTGCTCCTAATGTCAGTAAATCGGGTGTCCCTACTGGAATTGCAATGGGTTCTGCCATGGCTACAACCGGATTGACAACAGGAGTTTGTGTAGGTAAAATTACACCCCCACTTGAAGTGGGTTGATTGACTGGAAGAGGGAAAGTGCTAAGACTTTCACTTGCACTCAAAGGATTACTTATGACACTCAAGTTATTAGAACCACTGGTGCTTATGCGTAGTGGGCTACTTCTTTGAGGGGAGTAACGCCTTATAATCTTCAACCATCGTCTATCCCTCTCAGCACATTCTGGTTTTTGTATTTCAGCTTGACGGTTCTTGTCAAAGGACATAAACCAACTATTTGGTCCTAGAAACACTAGATTCAGAACCACCACTTGTTGTCGGCTCCCGGTAGATGCACCACTGATGGGACCTAAAATGGGTTGGCACTAGCCGAACCTCATGCACACCACAGACAACCCCACTACATGGCCTCGCAGGCCAGGAGAGTCTGTAATACACCGATGTACACTAAATAGACTTAATTATGCGTTTGTAGCTTATATGTAGTCCAACTTTTACCTTCCCTTCTCCTCAGAGGGAGATCCCATAACATGTAGGCATAGTGCCTCATCACGCAAACATCAGGAAGCTCCCCTCGGCTGATTGCCGCGACTCCATTGTGACTCTCCTACACCTCAAGGATTGGCCCCAAGATGCGTCGCTCCAACATATAAGACATAACACACAAACTCCACTCTTTTCTTGTTTTGCACAATCCAGGAATATATAAATCCTCACCAAACAATCCCAAGGAAAGCGTACAACTGACCTACAGGAAAGGCTCCTTTTCACTCAGCATGTAAGTCATGTCCTAAGAAGACAATTGCTATGCAAACCACGACCAATACCATGCCATGCGTCATGCATAGGGCATATGATCCTAGTGCAAAAATAATATTTATCCAATCAGCATTTTGTGATGTGAAAAAAACAACCCTTTCATGATTTTCACTAAGCGTATGCTTAGATGTATGGAGACTAGCATCGATTCATCGTGCTACTAAACCGTTAAACTCAATTATCGCAATTCTAAATGGAATGCACAATCAAATGTTTCAAAAATTCAAACCCTCTCAACCCTTTTAATGTCTTAACCCCACTCTTTCCCTCTAACGTTTAGGTTATGTTACGTTGTATAGGTGTAGGGTTTTATTTTGTATGTATTTTTTCGCATAAAACAGAAAAAACATAAACTATGATACATAAACAAAGCCAAACTAAATCCAAAATTCATGCCTTAGCTTTTTTATACATCCACAACCACAAATCATAATTTTCTAGATTTTTATCATGCGAGAATCCTATTTTTTCCCATTTTTAGCTAATTTTCTTTATTTATTTGTGCATAAAAATAGATTATTTTCCGAATTATGATTAGTGATTGATGATGAAAATTGAAAGATGTTTTGTCTCAGAATTTTGTCCCATGCACATCTTTTTTTTCCCACCTGAAACCAATAAAACCTTCATTTTTACACTAAAAATACACTTTTCAGGTCATAATTTAATTATTACGACTATTTATCATTATGGGTCTGCAATTTTTTTATGCACAACCCTCAATAATAATAATAAAAAGATCCAAAAAAAAATTTGTTCCATATGAATTCCATTTCAACCATCAAACATCAACAAGAAGTAAATTTCCTTTGTAAAAATGAGGCATACTGCTTATTTGTGTGTTGCGGGTTTTGTGATTATTTTTTTCGGGTTGCCAATGGATCGACCAGTAGCAAATATTCAATGCTAAACATCTCCTCTCAGCCTCCTCTTGATCTTAGAGCAATTCGGTTCATGCCGGGCAAGCATCCTTCAACCGGTCTTCCTTATTCTTCATGGGCATGAACTGCCCCTTAAGGGGAGAGAGTGGGAGAAGAGAGAAAGACTGATTTTGCACCTCCTCATCCGGGCAGCCATTTGAGAGGCTGAAGGTGGCTATAGAGAGTGTAGGAAGCAAGCATCTCAATCATCTAATCAGTTGGTAGGGGTATATTGAGGTGGCATTTGCCCTCTCCCTCTCCCTCTTGAATTCGTTGCCTGTGACATGGCGTTTTTTTTTTCCCCTTCTTTTTCTTCATGAAAAAAACTCCCCCCTCCCTTCATGTGAAAATCGGGGGGGGTGGAGGCTCTAAAGATCACACCTCCCAAGCCTCTAGTTCATTTGATCTTGCTTCCTTTGGCCCTTGGCCTCTCGGGTACCCCCATTTCAGCGTCGTCTGGCGTCAGATTTGAGATCTGAAAATTTTTACTTGGCCGTCTTGAAGTCCCCCACTACTTGACATCTCCCGGGATCCAATTCAAAAGTCAAAAATTTTATGAAAACTCCCCAACCATCGCTCAGTGGATATTTAAAGCACTTTTGGGGCTTGCCGCATAAAATCATACTGATTGCAGCTGCCGCCTTCGAGGAAGGCTATTTTTTCCTTAAAATCCAGATTTTTTGGCTATTTTTAAGCACTTCTTGGCATCAAAAATCATATGTCACTCTAGAATGCTTTAAAAATCTATGAGAGCTTACACTTGAAGTTTTGAAGCATCCTGACACCTATTTGGTACCTGTAAATGCTTGGATGTTGGTCCATGAATGTAAGATGTTTTCTGGATGTAAATGAGCATTAAATGCTTTGATCTAGACTAAAATATTGCTGGTTACAATAGTGGACTAGCTGTAAATAGCCGCTGGTAAGAATATTTGGCACTACTACTTGTATACGATGTAAGCATTGATGCTTGTTTGATCATCCATTGAATCCTTGATGTAATGGGACATGTCTATGATGTCTTGAGGCTTTTTCGAGCTAGAAATACTTCAAATTACATAGAGAATTTACTATTGGTTATGCCATTGAAGTAGCTGAAAACTTTCCATTATTATTATGGAAAATTGAGCAAGCATTTATGCCTATGCTATCATGTATTGTTCCCTACGAGTCATGACACATGTCTAAAGTGATTTCAGGATGTTTGTGGCCTAAAATTGCTTCAATTTTGCATAGATAATTGTTGTTGGAAATTGCAGACTATGATCTATAAATGGTTTTAGGAACATACATATATGTCTTGCATGTAGTGAATGAAACCTACTTACCATGCTACTGAACATGGTTGTTATGACATATGTCTGGAGATGTTTGCCATGTTTTTGAGCTGAGAAATCATTGATTTTTTCAGTCAATTTACTGTCATAAATTTGAGGATTGAAAATTTCTTGCGCATGCAACTCTTGATCAGCTTAGGGCACATCAAGCATGGACTGAGAAAGCTCATAGGGTATCGCATTGGCTATCACCATGTATTTTTGTTGCTATGGTTATGAAAATTATGATTTGCAGCTCACCAAAGGATGCACGGGATATTTTGATGACATACTATGGTACTACCACTAGTGCCATAAAAATACAGCTGAAGTAGAAGTTTAACTCGATGGACAGGAAAGGACGGTCCATTCAGGACTATGTGATTGAGATAAAGACTATTGTGGATTAGCTAGCATCCATTGGGAGATTGAGGTAGATGATGAGGATTTGGTGGCTCTGACCTTGAATGGTCTAGAACTTGAATACAAGTCCTTTGATATGTTAAATCCAGTCAATGGTGAAATGCCTGACTTTAATGGACTTGTATCCTTGCTTATCCATTAAGAAGTGAAATTAGGTTTTGGCTACGAGCTCGAGTAGCTCTAAAAGCAAAGACACAGCTTTTTACTCTAATCAGAGAGGTTGTAGTTATTGCGGCAGAGGTTCTAGTGGAGCCCCGAGAGGAACACCAAGGAAAAGGGAATTCTCTTGCAAGAAAATCTATCTTGTAACATCAACAAGCTTGTTTATCATGTTTCATATGATCACAATGAAGAAAAGAACACCAGGCACAACAAATCTTCATGCAGCATCATGTAAATCTCCCACGGATTTTAATAGAATCAACCATATTCTTCAACATCTTCACAAAATCCATCAATAGAACAAAGAAAGCAAAGAAGTACACCATCTTTGAATGGAAATACATCACATAGTATTCATCTTCAATATCTTCATAGTCTTCTCTCTCAATCTCTCATATACAATCACTCTATTTCAATAGAATTAGCTATCTCTGACTCTCTCTCTCACACTCCATCAATAATACATCATATCCTCACTACAATCTCTCAAAAATTACTCTCAATCCTCACTCTTAGATCGTGGATACCCCTCCCAAGAGGTATGTCTGATATGAAGGGTCACCAGAGCCACTACAGTGTCTCTTCACAGCTCACTAATGTCACTTCACTCTAGTCTTCTCTTGAGTCTTTAGCAGCTACTTCTTCCACTTCTTTCAGCTCTTTTGCACTTGTATTCACCTCTTTCCAAAGCTAGAAAACTTTCCCCAAAGTCATACATACATTCCACAGAACACTTACAGAAGCATACAGAACAGTACCAGAACAGTTACAGTACAGAAGCAGAACAGAAACAGAACAGAAGCAGAAGCTCTACAGAAGACCTACAGAAGGTTACAGAAGGTCATCAAAACCTCATAACTCATTCTCAACCCATTCCAAACTCTCACAAAACATTCACTAAGCTTTCACAATATCTCATTCTTCATCAATCAATACTCCATCCCTCCTTACAGAAGACAAAACAGACCAAAACAGAGCAAAACAGAAGGTATACATAACCAATCAGAACATCACAAAACCATCAACAAACATCATGATCTTCCAAAACACAATCATTATCATCTAAAACATTCTCAATCCTCTTCCAAATCAACCAATCATCCCATAAAATCAACCATTCAGCTCTCAAAAACAACAAAAATCAGCCAAAAAACAAGTCATTTCAACACTCAACATATCCCCACACTTAATAAGGAAGCGTCCTCGCGACCCAGGAAAAAGGGAATACAAGTTCAAGAAAAAGCTTCACTGTGATCTTCAATATCTTTTCAAAAAGAATCCACCCACCACGACCCCATTGTATAACCTGTTTCTGATAGAAAAATACAAAGAAAGGAAAACTCTTTATACATTAACACTTCTTATCAAACTAAAAATCACCACAAATTTGTAAAGGATATAAGAGTTTGCTTCTTCTTCATCAGCATCAGCTTCAACTCTCCAACCACGACCCCATCTCTACAAATCTCCAAAACATAGCTCGTACACAAGATCCAATAGGAAACCACCACGTTCGTTTGACATAAATGAACTCACAACGCTAACACAAATACACAACACAACCATCTGAATGACTTCTTCAAAAAGAAGAGTTTGGCATTAAAAAGCTTGCACCATACATTGGAAAGGCATCAATGAAGATGATCCCTCTTAAAAGATTGATGTTGTCGGAATCGATCCATAGATAAGGATTCATCTACAAAGTTTTTAGGAGGATTTTGGAAAAATTGGAGACAACACATCCTTTCCAATAAGACCAAGTATCTGCTAGGCAAACAGAGGGCATGAAAATACAGTATCTCCAGCTGCTGGGAATCAATGCTAACATTGACATTCATGCACAACTTTGGAATAGGCTTTGAATCAATATGAGAGTGCCTATGCATATACGCCAGGTACCAAGCAAAGTGAGCAGTTAATCTCACTGAGGGATCTGCAGACTGTGAATATTGTTGGGCAAAATGAACATAGTTTTGATAAGCTTGACTTGAAGCTGTCCATTCCCCTGGAATTACTGGCCAATTAATCTGCGGTCCTGTAAGGCAATCATCCGAACTCCATCCCCTTCTTCTGGAAATCTGATTATCAAAACCGGCATAGTCACTAACCAACTGAGGTGGTTGAGATATGGAAGTGTTAGGAGAGGGTAATGGAATAAGGGAAAGTGGATGTAGGGAAGGATAGGAAAAATCATAAAAGGAAGAAAAGGTTAAAGAAGGAGTGGCAGAAATTTGTAAGGAATCACTAAGGAACGGTGTTAACTGATAAATAGGAAATGTGGAGGGTACATTTAGGAGGGGTGAAGGACAGGGTGGAGAAGGCGAAAATACCCTATCTTCAATAAAGGAACAGTAAGTGAAAATAGGAATTTGAGGGAAATTGGAAGGTTGGAAAAGAAGGGGTAAAATTACTGTGGAATTAGTTTGACAAAGGGAAAAATATATAGCATAGCGGTGAGCCAATTGTTGGTAATAGAGGAGGGTAGGAACAGAAGGTCCTAAAAGAGATCGTCTCTGATAGGCATCAAAGAAAGTAGCATCAAACGGATTATGTTTGGAAAGATAGGTTAAGAGATCCATCCTCAGTTGGTTAGTATTCTGTACAAAGGTAGGAGCTGTGTTTTGTCTTTGATTGAGGACCACCAAATCAATCATGGGATGCCACGAACTATCCTGACAATCAGCCACTTTGGAGGAATAACTCTGAAACATATCAGCTATGCGCAACTCCAAATGATTGACATATAGAACAGCCTGTAAGACCACATCCCCCACATACCATGCCATATCCACCTCATCTGGAATTAACAAATCTCCTCGGAGATACATGTATGACATCAACATGGTGTCTGGCGTGACAGAATCTTCAAAGAGCATTCTAACTACCTCTGTCAACAACTCAGCAGACCAAGCCCCACTCCAGCCATCCTCGGGAAAAGGTAAATCCATCGTGGAAAGCTTCATATAGAAGACCAACTTCTGCAAGTGATAGTGGACAAAGAAAGAATGGTCTGGTAAGACATATTCCTGAAATTGTTCAAAGGTAGACCATAACAAGTCCATTCTGGACTGCAATCTTTCCACTTTGTCTTGGAATAGAGGGCACAAAGTAGCCTGTCTCTGTAAGGCAGCCAAATCCTGATGTGAAAGAGAAGGAATTAATGGAACAGGAGGGCTTGGAGGAACAGAGCGGGACTTTGCAAGCTGATCTTGCAACTGCTGGATTTGGGAGGCTTGGTTGGCCACTGTGTCATTAGCCATCTGTAAAGCTGAAAGCTTGTCATCTAAAAGAACTTGGAATTCTTTCGCTTCGTTGGACATCCTCTCCTTCTCTGCTGAAAGGCTAGTAACCTGTGACTGAGCCTCGAATAACTGGATCTTTAATGAAGAAATCTCATCGCTTTGAGTGGCAACCAGTTGGGTTTGCTGTTCCATTTGCTTAAATAGATCTGCTAGGGTATCCTTAGCAGAAGCTAACTCAGATGTTGCCTTATGCAACTGGTCTTTGGACTGCATGAGCTCCTCATAGAAAGATGCGTACAGCTGTTGAACAGAGGCTGTCACTGACAACTCAATGGAACTTTGAATATCCTTGCAGAGGAAAGGAATGGCATCTTCTGAGACGAGACTGTTCAGGGAAGGAACTGAGATCTCCAAGGATCCTTCTCTATGTGCTCGAAACAGATTATTGCAAGTGAGATACCCAGGGAGTTCACTGCCAGAAGTAGCAGGGATAGGCACTGAGGGAAGTACAGCAGGGGCTTTATCCGCTACCCTCTTCAAGCATTTGCGCTGTATGACCAGGGGAGGCGGAGAATCATCATCTTCAATGTCAATAGGTGCTGACTCTTCTGAAGGTGGAGGAGGAGGTACTGGATCTGATGGAGGAGGTGGAGGCGCAGTCTTCTGTAAACCTGAATAGGTCAAGAAGGCAGACAAATAGGATCCGTAGGTAACATTGGTAACATTACCCCTCGTGACTTTAACGAAATGCTGATCCATCTTAGTAAGGAGGTAAGTGCTCCAATCAATGGCAACTCCTTTCAGCACCATCCTGGAAGCTGTGAAAAGCTCTTTGGACAAATAGTGGGATGGCGTTTTGGCAGGCATGAACATGTCCTAAAGGAACTGGCACATCGTCTTCCAGACGGGATCAGTAATCATAGAAAACGAAACTCCTGAAGAGTTTATCACTTTTTTAACATCAAGGACTTCCCTTGTCTGCTTCTGCAACAGTTTGAGAATCTCTTCATTAGAGAAGAGCTGACGAGTGGTCACAAAAGGTTCTCCTTTGAAGGGTAAAGACAGAGCCTTCCTTAAGCCTCGAGACGTCAATGTCATAGACATGCCTTGGACTACTCCTGTCTTCTTGCTGTAAGAGGCCAGGAACTCATCACATACGGACGGATCCTCTGGAAGTAATGGAAAAGGAGTGGCCACAAAAGCAGCAAGTCCTGCCTTCGTGAGGGGCTCAAAAGTAAGTAGGGACGAGTAATCCCTACTAACTAGTGGGACGTACTGGATAGGGGGAGGAGCATGAGAAGGCGCCATTCAGATGGTTACACACACACCACAAACACAGACGATCAAGGAGAATGCCTGCAAAGCAACAGACAAAAAACCAAGGATAAGAGAATTACCAATCAAAACGTGACACGACCTACTAACCCCAGGCAAACCACATCCTAGAAAAAATTTGACATGACCTTGAGACAAATGCGACCGAAAGCTTCATGCGATGCATCAAACAAACACCCTGAACCCCGTATCAGGCAATAAAAGAAAAAAACTACATACCGTACCCGTAACCATTACTAAGACATGAAACCAAAACCAGACCATATCCGACACATATCAATACGACATCTAGGATAGAACCAAGTCTGGACCATGGAAAATAACATTAAGAACTGCGTATACCCATCCCACGAAACGCTTCATTAGAAAAGGGAATTAAGTGCAATGAGGGGGGATTTAATTTAATTAAGGGTTGATTTTAATCAATTATTAAAAATGGGTGAAGTTTTATTAGGTGATAAACCTTAATAAGAAAACGGCGGTTCCTTATTATAAATTTATTTACCAATTATTAGGTTAAACCGGTGCTTTTATTCGATTCCCGGACTTCGATTCCCGACTGGGTCTCTAAATGCAATTCATTGATTATAATTAAAGTGATGTGGAGCGCTTTTTTGCCAGCGCGTGCTCATGTGACGGCTGGTTCTTTTTTAATTAAAATTTTAGAGTGCCTCTTTAGCGCACGTAGCGCGTGCTAAGTGAACGGCTGGTTTATTTTAATTTTAAAAAAAATGTGTGTTTAGCGCGAATGCGCGTGGAAACGGTGGGTGAATGAAAGAATTTATTTTAACAATTAATTGTGATTAAGGGGGAAAATAAATAAATAAATAACAGAAAATAAATACCTGGAAGGGTGTGTATGTAATGCAGGAATGCGCACGGAAGAGTCCCAGTAAAGGAAAAGCAAAAAGCACTGATGAAACAACAAACAACACCTTAGTAGATGTGTTAATTTGATTTATGTTGGGGTTTTTTTATTTTTATTTATTTTATTTTATTTTATTTGTGATTTTTTTTAATGTTTAAATAAATGGAAAATGAGCAAGGGAGGTGAGGGAAATTTTTTTTGAAGGTTTTGAGAATTTTTTAGAATTTTTTACAATTTTTTAAATGATTTTTCCATATGTTTTGGCAATTTATGGGTAATTTTAGGAAAGATGGATTTATCTAAAATGATAGGAAGGGCAATTTCCAGCAGACAAAGGTCCAAAATTTGGCAACTGGCAGAAGGAATTTTTAGAAATTTTTTTGAAATTTTTTATGGAAAAATTAATGTAGTGATTAATTAAGTCACATTAATCACATTAGTCATATTAGTCATAAGTCAGGTTAGTCAGGTAAGTTAAGTTAATCAGGTAAGTCTACCTAGGTTAGTCTGGTAAGTCAACCTAGGTTAGTTAAGTTAGGTCTACCTAAGTTAGTTAAGTTAGGTCTACCTAAGTCAGTTAGGTAAAGTCTAACTAAGTTAGTTAGTTAAGTGTTAACTAGGTTAGTTAGTTAAGTAGGTTAGTTAATTAAGGGCTAACTAGGTTAGTTTCTAACCTGAGGAGGAGGTGGGGGTGAAGGAGGTGGAGGTTGGAGGGAGGCGAGGGGAGGTGGAGTCGGCGAGGAGGCGGCGGGCGGCGGACTGGACGGCGACGGCGGCGCGGCGACGACGACGGCGGCGTTCCGGGCGATCGTGGCGGCGGCGGCGATCGTAGCGCTGCGATGGCGGCGACTGCGGCCAACGGCAGGAGGCGACGACGCTGGGTCGCGAGGAGGCGACGGGGGTGCTGGCGGCAGACTGGGGGGGAGGAGGAGGTGTGAGGGGAGGAGAAGGAGGAGAGGGAGTGGAGCAGGCCGTCGGGAGGGAGGAGAGAAGGAGGGAGAAGGAGAAGAAGTGGAGAGAGAAGGAGCAGGCGTGGGGAGAGGAGAAGGAGGAGAGAGGAGAAGAAGGCCACGGCGGGGGCGCAAGGAGGAGAAGGCGCTGTGGAGGAGGTCGTCGGGAGGGAGGAGAGAAGGAGGGAGAGGGAAGTGGAGATGGAGAAGGCGCAGAGAGAGAGAAGGGCGTCGTGAGGGAGGAGAGAGAAGGAGAAGATACGCAGAGAGAAATGGAGTGGGGGTGGAAGGAGAGAGAAGGAGTGAAGGTGGAGATGGAGGGAGAAGAGGGAGGTGGTCGTGCACGCACAGAGAGAGAGAGAGAAAGAGAGAGAGAAGCAAGAAAAAGAGAGAGAAGAGAGGAGAAGGCGGTTGAGAGTCAGGGGGGAAGGGTGGCCGTTGGGGAAAATTTTGTTTATTTATTTTTTTTCATCTTGCTTTTTTTTTTTTTTTTTAAAGGAGGTAAGGGCAATGGGCGGGGGGTAAGATGGATAGGCAGGGGCAATGGCGGACGTATCCCCGTCCCGCGCACGTGCGCGGGGCGGGGTAAAAAAAATTTGCCGTGACGGGATTGAAACGACGCTGGGATGACGGTACGGGGTACGCGGACACGACCGGGGCGCGTGGAGACGCGTTAAATCGAAAACGGGCACGTTCACGTGCAAAACGAGCGCGAGAAAAAACGGAAAAAATAAAGAAAAATGAACAACTCCCAATCCGGACGTCAAAACGAAATATCGTAAAAACGAAAAGTGGGTAGGACGACAGGGGGGAAACAAGAAAAATATGGGACGAGGGTTCCGGGAGGGATAAAGGGCGGTCACGTGCAAAAAACACAAAAAACGAATCAAAAACGCAATTTAAAAATTAATATCGAAAGATCCGTGCATCGAAATGAAGTGCAGAAAAAAGGAAAACTGTGCAAAAAGATGTGCCCGACAATCCTATTACGTCAAAACATAATTCTGACTGAGGTAAGACGCGTTCACATGGAAAAAACCCAAAAAACAAACCCGAAAATGGGATCGGAAATTAATATCGGACAAACCGTTCACCGGAATAACATGCAGTAAGAAGAAAAAATGTCCGCAGGAAGGAGTGGCACAGGGTTATCATGTGAAAACGCAGTTCCGGCGGAAGTAGGAGGGGTTTACTTTCAAAAAACTCCAAAAATACTCCGGAAAAGTCATTTAAAAATTAATAAGTAAAAATTCGGAGGTCGAAAAAGGGTGGAGGAAAAAGGAAAAAGGTAGGAGAAGGCACAGGGGACACGGCTGTCAAATCAAATTGGAAGTCCGATGCAAACAGGGCAGGTTCTCATGGAAAAATGTCAAAAATACACACGAAAAAGTCGTGAAAACCCGGAAAATTAATAACGGACAAACCGTGTATCGGAATGATGCGGAATAAAAAGGAAAAATGTCAGGGGAAAAGTGCTAGTCAGGGCTATGATGTCAGATCACGGTTCCGAAGCAAGAAAAGGACGTTCACATGGAAAAGCGTCTAAATTACGTAAAATGCGCCAAAAATTAATAACTCAAAAACCGTACACCGGAACAGGGGTAGGTAAAAAGGAAAAATGGTCCGTTCAATGGGAGGAACAAGGCTATAAGGTTGGATTGGGACTTTAGTGAACGTAAGAGGCATGCACATAGCAGGACCTCAAAATCAGGGAATGAAGGAAAACTGCAAGGAAATAGCCCCAAGGGTGGGTGGAACATAACCGGGTGGGTGGGAGGGAACCCCAGGAGGGTAAAAGCAAGGCAAGGCATTCATGCATGAGCAAGATAAGGCATATGCAGAAGGGTATGCAATGTAGACGCGCAGGGACGCGTCCCCACACTTAAGACCTTAACGGATAGCGTTAACCGAACAACAGGGACCTAGGACCACGCCATAGACCATCCACTAACGTCCCCACACTTAAAACATGACCATCACTAAGAAACAGAAGGTGTAGGGTTAGAAAAACTTGGCCCGTTTCGTCAAGAATCAAGGTTGAGTATCGATGGCACGTCCAATGTGGTTCTTGGCGCTGGAGGAACCAAGGCATCTCTACAGCACACACGTCCATCATGGAAGGGACCACGCGGCAGCACCCAGGGAGGTAACTGATGGAAGGAATCGCAGGAAATTCGTCGATGATGAGGGATATTACACTCAACTCACAGTCACTCAAATGAAATGAAAGAACAGTCACTCGCCCCATGACTAATATCATTCGTGGAAGAATGATTAAAACCCATATCTCATACCCGGTTTAGGAATCGAAAAGGGGGGAATGGTGCAGAAGGAGTATGCCAGGGTGCACGGTTGATGGTGCATTAGTGCGTCCAACCCGTCTGGCATAAGTGCAAGGAGGAAGGCAAGGGAGCCTTATGGTGCAATGTACAGAACAGGGTGATGTGTCTTATGTTGACGGTAAAGACCCATCCCGTGGGTGCATAGGGAAACGGGAACATACCTGACTCCAAGTGTCGTAACGTCCCTCAATCTCACCTCTCGGTAATTGATTGAAGAAACTCCAGTCACACTCAACCCACCCTCTGTCTCACGCTCCGTTGATGGATACAGGAGGGCAGCCTTTTCCTGAAACCCATTGATGTAATCCTCACAATCACTTGTGCAAAGGGTGTATGCCTTGTGCGCATTTGATGGTGCAACTGTGCATCCCGCCCTGTGCCGACATACGGTGCAAGAAGGAAGGCAAGGGAGCCTTATGGTGCAGTGCACAGAAACAAATCGTGCTTTGTGCTTTGAGAGGCCCATCCCGTGCGTGCAACACTCCATTCACACTTCTCACCCCTCATTTGATTTGAAGGGAAAAGACTGGTCTCTCGCCCCACCCTCTGTCTCACTCTCTGTTGATAGATACAGAGGGCAACCATACTCACTTCCCCATCCGGTTAGGATGAAAGCTCACATCACTCAAGGGGTTGTCGATGAAGATCGCGTCAGCAGTTGTGGAAGAGGCGTACCCAGGGAGGTAGCCATCAAATTCGAACATTGTATTGGATAGGAACATGTTGTCTGCTAGAGGACAGGTAGTCACTTTGTAAAGAGACCCAGGACACAGCGTACCAAGGGAGGCAGCTTCGGAATTGGATCCGAGGGATATCAATCAATGAATCCACTTTCTGGACTGCTGGGTGTTACCACCTTTTCCACAGCCAGCTTCTCGCCCAAGGGTGTTTATCACCTTTTCTTGGCACGAGGCCTGCTATGACAGGGAATTGCTTCCTTTTCTCTCATAACAGATTTGTTTTGTTTTTTTTTTTCCCTTTCTTCTTTGGTTTTTTTTTTCTTTTTTTTTTCTTTTTCGTATTTTCCCCTATTCCCGAGGGTGTTTCCACCTTTTCTCGAAGAATAGGTCGACATGACAGGGACCTAAGTCCTTTTCTCCCATGACCGATATGTTTTGTTTTTGTTTTTTTTTCTCTCTTTTTTTTTTTCTATATTGAACAAGGGAATGGTAGAAAGACCATTTGTCAGAACCCACCTCGCCACTGTCGCTGGTGGAAAATAGAAGATAAGAGATCAAGGCTGAAAGGGGGTTTTGAGGGGACAGAGGGTTGCGTCCACTTCATCAGGACTGACTGAAGAACGGCTATCAGAAGTAGCATCATAAGAAGTACGGTGCCGTGCCAACGAGGGGAAGGATCAAATGTCCGTAATTGTCAAGATCCCCAAGGAGGGAAGTACTTCTTTAGGCGATATCCATTGATCAGAAAGGGATCATCAGAGGCATCAACGGTCTGTATTTGGACAGAGCCATTAGGGTTGACTGCAAGTACCTTATAGGGGCCCATCCACCGTTGTTGGAGCTTGCCAGGAAACTTGCCAAAGCGTGAATCATAGGCTAGGACCAAATCACCTTCTTTGAACTCCTTGTGCTTGATGAAGCTGTCATGGTAAGCCTTACGTCGAGCTTGCGTGGCTTCCATGCACTGTAGAGCCATCCTACGAATTTCGTCCAAACATTCCAAGTGCAGGAGACGGCGTTGCAGTGAATCATCATCCCCCAAACGCTCTTTGATCGCCACTCTCAAAGAGGGTAGTTCCAGTTCAACAGGAAAAACAGCTTATGTACCATACACCAATTGGAAAGGTGTCTGTCCCGTTGCTGCTTTATGGGAGGTTCTGTACGCCCAGAGGGCCTCTGTAAGTCGATCGTCCCAATCACGACGATGTGCGGCAATTGTTCTTGTCAGAATCGAGCAGAGGATGCGATTCGTGACCTCGACTTGGCCGTTGGATCTGGGGTAATAAGGAGTGGACTTGCGATGGCGGATCTTATACAACTCTGTCAACTCTTCCATGACTTTGTTAAAGAAATGAGTGCCTCTGTCACTTACCAGCTCTAAGGGACTGCCAAAACGGGTGATGATATTCTCATACATAAACAGGGCTACGCTGTTACCATCGTCCCGCTTGAGGGCTTTAGCTTCACACCACTTTGTGACATAATCCGTACATACGAGGATGTATCTGTTCTGTTTCCTTCTGGTAGGAGGATCGATTGGACCTACGAAGTCGATGCCCCACTTCTCAAACGGCTTCAAAGGAAGAATAGGTTGCAATGGCATGGCACTTGTCTTCGTGGGTTTCCCCATTCTTTGACAAGCATCACATCTTTTACAGTAATCATAGGCATCTTTATGAATGGTAGGCCACCAATATCCTGCTAGTAGAGCCTTCCTGGCTGTAGCTTCTCCTGCAAAGTGACCTCCACATGGCTCGTCGTGGCAAGCCTTCAAAACGATCCCAATCTCATCTCCGGCAACACATCTTCTGAGTACTTCATCTTTGCCTTTCTTGTACAGTGCACCACCTAGCAGGGTGTAGGGGGATGATTCTAGCATGAGCTTCTTCCTTTCCCGACTAGAAATACCAGGAGGGTATTGTTGGGTTGCCAGCAGATTGCCAATGTCTGCATACCAGGGAGTTACAGTTTCTACCAAGAATAGGGAAGCATCAGGGAGGTCTGGATCATCTTGCTCCTCGTCTGCAGTTTGTGGGATATGCGACAGATGATCAGCCAGAACATGGGAACGACCAGGCTTAGTAATCACCTCAAAATCAAACTCCTGGAATAAAAGGAGCCATCTCATCATTCGTCCTTTCACATCTGCTTTGTTCATCAAGAAGGACAGGGCCTCATGATCCACATAAAATTTAAAGTGGGTGGATAGGAGGTAGTGGCGAAACTTCTCCAGGGCAAACACCATTGCCAAGCACTCCAGCTCTGTCACTGTATAGTTCTGTTCCCTATCAGTGACTTTTCGGCTTGCGTAATAGATCGGTTGATCCAGCTTCAACGAGCCCTTCTGGCATAGGACTGCGCCTAAGCCTTCAATTGATGCATCAGTGTGTACATGGAACTCTTTCGTCCAATCAGGAGGTTGCAGGATGGGTGCCTCTATCAAACACTGCTTCAGAGTGTGGAAGGCTTTGTCACATTCTTCCGTCCAAGTAAACTCTGCATCTTTCCTCATAAGCTTGTGCAAGGAGGTTGCCTTTGTTGCAAAATGGGCTATGAACCTTCTGTAATAACCCACATGGCCTAGGAATCCCCTCAACTGTTTGAGGTTGGTGGGTGCTTTCAGAGCTGCAATCTTTTCAATCTTTGCAGGGTCTGTTGATATCCCTTGTGCAGAGACAATGTGGCCCAACAGGACTCCAGAAGAAACCCCAAAGATGCATTTGTCGGGGTTGAGGGAAATCCCATACTCCCGGCATCGGTCAAAGCATTGTTCCAGGTGGTCCCAGTGTTCACTGATCAAACTATAGACACAGAAGTCATCCAAATATACTTCAATAAAGTCGTGCAGATGATTTTGAAATGTAGCCATCATGACTCATTGGAAAGTAGCAGGGGCATTGCAGAGCCCAAATGGCATCACTCGGTAAGCGTAGGTCCCCCATTCTGTGGTGAAGGTTGTTTTGGATTGGTCTTCTTCTGCGATTTGGACTTGGTTGTATCCACTGAATCCATCCAGAAGAGAATAAAGTTCATGTCCTGCCACTGTGTCCAACAGTTGGTCTGTGAAAGGGATAGGAAAGTGATCCTTCTTTGTCTTGGAATTAAGCTTTCGGAAATCCACACATATTCGCAATTTGCCATTCTTCTTGGGTACAACCACGATGGGTGAAACCCATTCACTGTTTGCCACTGGATAGATGAACTCGGCTTCCAGAAGCTTCAGCAGCTCCGCTTTCACCAATGTGGAATAATTCGAGTTCATTCGCCTCTGTCGTTGCCGTACTGGCTTGGCATCAGGCTCCAAGTCAATATGATGTTGACATATTGTGGGATCAATCCCCTTTAGGTCTTTGTAAGACCATGCAAACACGTCCAAATTTTCTTTCAACAAGTTGTACAAAGTTGACAACTCCTCTTCTGGGAGACTGCTACCCACCTTCAAGTGGCGTTCAGTGCCTTCTGCATCCACAAATGTTAACTGCCTTTCACCTTCTACTTCCCGGATGAAGGTCCCGCGGACTGCTTCTGGATATAGATCCGACTCCTTCAAGGGAGTGGTGTCCTCTTCTGATGTCCCACTAGAACCAATTTCTTCTTTTGGTAGAGACTTAGGTTGCTCCTGAAGACGTTGGAATGGGATTAGAGCTGTTTCGGGTTTGGTTTCAAAATTAATTACATCTTGGCTTGAAGACTCATCTTCTGATGATACATCCAGGAACGTCACATAACAGGGACCCTCGGATGCTTGTTGGGTTAGTTGGATTGGTGCTTGTTGGCACGGTGCATCATCATCATCTTTCTTTGGCAAGGATGAGTTAGGACGGCATGAGCCACTCTTGAAAGACGGCTTGTTCTTCTTAATCCATCCCTTATAAAAGTTTTGCATATGAGAAGATCCATTTACTAGACCAAATGGTACCAGCACCATTCTGTCCCGTAGCATGAGCTCGTCGGCTTCTGATGCTTCTGGAACTTCTTCCGCAAATGTATCCTCTTCAGGTGGGATAGACTCTTCTGGCTCACTTTCATAATCTTCTTTGTCCATATCATATCCATCCTCTTCTGTCTCTGTCTCTGTTTCTGTTTCTGTCTCTGTTTCTGCTTCTGCTTCTGCTTCTGCTTCTGCTTCTGTAGGAGCTCTGTAACAGAAGAACAGATTCTCTGGTTCCTCTCCTGCTTCTGTCTCTGGCTCTGCTGTGGCCATGTAACAGGGAGAGCAGTACATCCATGCCTCTATCTCACTATCAGAAGTGACTTCAGAAGTCATTCCCGACTCAGGCAGGAAGTATTCACCCATTGATAATGCCTTTGCATCCTTTGGAAGTCGGCTTACTGTATCCACTGTTAAGGAATGTGCCACTGTTTTCTTGGGAAGGATCTGTTTGACAGCATCTTCGTCTGCTGACGTTCCATCTGTAGCCTCTTTAGGGGAATCAGAAGATAATTCCAAGGAGGTGGATCCATGTCCTTTTTGAGAACCATACAGTTTCAGCACCACTTTGTTGGGTCCTCTGCCCAAGGTCAAGGTTCCTTTGAACAAATCCGTCCTTGCTCGGGCTTCAAAAAGCCATGGTCTACCCAGTAACAGAGGATAGGATGTACCATAAGAGTTTGGCTTCACCACCAAATAGGTCAGCCAATAATCTTTTCCAGCCACTGTAGTCTTCACATATGGAAGAATGCCCAAAGGCTTGATTCTACTCTGATCCGCCAGTCTGATGAGCCATTGGGTTGGTTGCACACCTTGTAAGCCTAGATCCTTCATTGTCACATCCGTCATAATGTTTACTGATGAACCACCATCAATTAGTGCATTTGCAATAAAGCAGCCTTCTATCCACACACCAGTCTCTGGAGTACCCGGATCTAGAAAAGCATTAGCCACGTCCACTTCTTTTACAGGCTCTGGAGCCTTGTTGGACTTTGTTGCTGTTGGGGGAGCAATCCTTAAACCACGTCTTTTTGTCAGTATACTTTTGAACCTTTTCCGGCAACTGGGGGACAACATCAATAATTGTCGGAATGTGAGGTTTGGTTTAAAGGTATCTAGATCTCTAACTAGATCGTATTCCTTAATAGGATCCACTAGCTTTTCTAATCGGTTAGGGAATGGGGCAACACCCATTTTCATTTTTCCTCTTTCTTCCAACAGAGGCATCATGGGAACGTCTTCTGCTTCTTGTGGCACTTCCTCCTCTTC
Organism: Lygodium microphyllum; assembly: GCF_053477565.2. NCBI lineage: Eukaryota > Viridiplantae > Streptophyta > Polypodiopsida > Schizaeales > Lygodiaceae > Lygodium > Lygodium microphyllum. The sequence goes on along the minus strand of NC_141143.1, from coordinate 22,696,897 downwards.
TGTCTCCTGGACCTCTGGTCTTGTCTCTGTAACTGTCTCTGTAACTCTCTGTGGCACTGTAGGGCCCTGTACGGCACTGTTAGGCTCTGTTCTGTTTTGTTCTTCTGGTGGAAGATTGAACTTCACTATTCTGGCAGGAGGGTTATTTTCTTTCTGGATAGGTGGTTCCTTCTGCTTTGCACGAGTGATGGCAGCAACTTCCAATTTCACTAAATTGGAGGTAGGCTCTTGGGCCTTGGACGGACTATCAGTAGCACTGTTTTTCACTGGGGCTGGGCTTGGACAGTCTTTTGCAATGTGGCCTTCTCCTTTGCATCGACTGCATAAGGGCTTGTAATCCACTGACCTTCGAGGATTTGGACAATTTGGTGAGATGTGCCCCTTTTCTCCACATCTGTAACATTCCACTTCTGATCTCTGACCACCGCCAGACTGTCTTCCTCTGTAACTTTGAGAAGGAAATCTTCTGGGTCCAAAATTAGGACCAAACTCTCTAGGCTTGGGTCCAATATCTTGTGTTGTCATTTTGGATTCCAACAAGTTAAATCTTGCGTCTTCTTCCTTTCTTCTCCTATCATGCATCTCCTTCAGAGAGCAAATGTCCTCTGTATGATTCTTCCGCAAACAGTAGGAACAGAAGGCTCCAGGGATGGTTGGTTTCCGTGTACATTCAGTGGCTAAATGACCTGCTTGATGACACTTACCACACCAAGTATTTGACCGCATCACATCTCTTCCTGCTCCCGCAACATTGGATATGCTTGCGGTATTCACTTTCAACGTCTGTAGTTGCGGTATTCACTTTCAACATCTGTAGTTGTTCTGTAATCACATCCATCAACTCCTTTTTGATGTTTGCAACTGAGTTGGATAAATAATCCTTCAAGCTTTCTCCTCCGGACGTACTGGTAGGAGGGTTTTGAGGAGTCTCTGTAATCACTGCATAAACTGGTTGGGCTGGTACAGAGGGGTCTCTGTTCTGGTTCTGATTCAGTGCTCCTGTTTGAACTGTTGGCTGTTGACTCCAATTGGTAGGGTTCCACTGTTGCTGCTGATTTTGCATTGAGGAAATTGGTTGGGACCATGGTTGTTGTGGTGGAACCATCATTTGAGGCATGGATTGTGGCCACTGTGGATTTGGTGCACTGTACTGTGATACCGGGGGCATCTGTTGGTAGGGGTAGGGAACAGTCCCTGGAACTGCATTTGGTGGATACATCATTCCTGGCATCAGAGGAGGTAGGACTCCTCTTCCTGTATTCATCGCTAATCTAGCTTCCACTTCATCGTACAGTCTTGCTCCTTCTGTTGTAGCTTGCAGGGTGGCTGGTCTTTGTAGCTCCACAAACTTACGGACTTCTGGTTGTAATCCTCTGAGAAACACCCCCTTCTGTATGCCATCATCTAGATTGTGGTTAGTCCATCTCTTCAGGATGGATTCCATTCGTGAGACATAGGCTTCTACTCTTTCTCCAGAGGACTGACTTAGATTCATAAATTCCTCTCTCATCCGCTCTTCAAAACCTTCACGCCTGAATTTAGTAAGGAAGGCCAACTTCAGGTCGTCCCATGTACCAAAAGTTCCTGTTGCTTGTCTCTCATACCACTGAAACGCCGCGCCCTTGAAAGTGGCGGGGAATATCGCTAACCAATGCTCAGGGGTTCTGGCATTGTTAGCCACACATGCTACCATAAACTCTGCTACATGAAGATCGGGGTCTTCATTATACTCTCCCTTAAAAACTGGCAATGGGACTACATTCGCTGGTCTGTCATCAATATTTCCAGGACGGATCTGGCTTGGAAGTGGACCTCCAGCAGGAGGAGGAAGGGCTTGATGTGCCATTGGGACTTCTGTAAAGAGTTCCGCAAGGGCGTCAAAGGCGGCTTCTGCTGCGAGCTCGCTCTCGGCTCTGATTCTTGCTTTCTCTCTTCTCACGTACCTCTGGACTCATTCTAACGCTTGCCTTTTTATTGCGTCATTCATCAGGGGGTTGACTCCACTATGTTGTTAGTGCTCCACAGAGGGTTAACAGAAGGCTTCAGTCTCTGGAGGACTCTCTTGCCAACATTTCTTCTACTTCTTTCTTTTCAACGTCCCTGAATTCTGCTTTCATGCCACTGCACAGAGGAAGGTATTCGGTTCTGAAGGTGTCAAAATGCATACGTCTGAGCATTGTGGTGGTGCCATCATCATAGTAATGCCAGCTTCTGATGGTTTCAACAGTGTATGTTGTGAAAAACACTCTGTCTACCAACTTCCAGTGGGTTGCTAATTGAACAAACAGGAGATTATCAGTACACCAAGCATCCCATGTATCTTGCTGTTGAGCATCCACGAACAAATTCCAACTCTTTTCCTTCTTGTCCCTGTGAACCTCTACAGACCAAGACTCCTAAAGCTTCTTCACAATCTCCCACTTGATGTTGTCTGGAAACTTCTCAATGAATGCCAAATCTTCCATGGATGTTCATTCTCTCTGTTTCTGCTCTTCAGTTTGTTCCCAAACAGTTTGCCACCAAGATGCAAGTTTCTGCTGCTTCAATAGGAAGAGGAAACTGTCCACCACATAGAGCATGCATCATGATGGTGATGTGTTTCCGCCATTGTGGGATGAACTTCTTGTGGAAAGTGGCTTTGATTATGAGGAATTCCAACTCTTCAGTGGAAGAAGGAACTTTACAAACATCCATTGAATTCTTCTCTTCTTGGCAATGCCATTTCCTTCATTTTCAGCCTCTTTTGGTGCTTGTTGATGGCAAGTTTCCCTGGCTGCGCACCAAAAACATGGAGCCCCGAGAGGAACACCAAGGAAAAGGGAATTCTCTTGCAAGAAAATCTATCTTGTAACATCAACAAGCTTGTTTATCATGTTTCATATGATCACAATGAAGAAAAGAACACCAGGCACAACAAATCTTCATGCAGCATCATGTAAATCTCCCACGGCTTTTAATAGAATCAACCATATTCTTCAACATCTTCACAAAATCCATCAATAGAACAAAGAAAGCAAAGAAGTACACCATCTTTGAATGGAAATACATCACATAGTATTCATCTTCAATATCTTCATAGTCTTCTCTCTCAATCTCTCATATACAATCACTCTATTTCAATAGAATTAGCTATCTCTGACTCTCTCTCTCACACTCCATCAATAATACATCATATCCTCACTACAATCTCTCAAAAATTACTCTCAATCCTCACTCTTAGGTCGTGGATACCCCTCCCAAGAGGTATGTCTGATATGAAGGGTCACCAGAGCCACTACAGTGTCTCTTCACAGCTCACTACTGTCACTTCACTCTAGTCTTCTCTTGAGTCTTTAGCAGCTACTTCTTCCACTTCTTTCAGCTCTTTTGCACTTGTATTCACCTCTTTCCAAAGCTAGAAAACTTTCCCCAAAGTCATACATACATTCCACAAAACACTTCTAGCCATGGCAAGGGAACTCAGCAGCATGCATCTTAGCATGGACAAGTTCAGCATCAGGGATTTTCTGGTAGAGGTGGTGGATACTCCCTTGAGAGGGGGAGATCTCAATCTAGGGATAGAGGATCCTAGCATACTCAGTCTAGTCATGAAAATGCTAATAAGAATAAAGATTGTCATTACTGTGGTAAGCATGGCCACATTGCAAAAGAGTGCTCGAAAAAGCAAGTTGATTTAGAAGGGTAGAAATCAGGGACACTATGCATCTTCTAGTCATGCAGAGCTTGAGAGTGGTGAGAGACTGTTTGCTATGACTACTTATGTATTCATCAAAGGCAAGCATCAAGGAAAGTCTGATGATGTCTTGTATATAGATTCTAGTGTCTCAAACCACATGACACCACATGGCGAGTGGTTTGCTAAGCTAAAATTAGGTGCTAATGGCTATGTATGTATTGGACATGATTCTCAACATGACATAGCACACAGAAGGATTGTTCCTTTGGTTATTCCTGATGGCAAAAAAACTCCAAAAAAACACTTGCATGGTGTATTGCATGTACCAGCGATTACCAAGAATCTGTTGTAGGTCAGATGGTTGAGCAAAAGCTACAGATATGATTTAATAGAGATGGCTACTTCATAGAGGAGAATGGCAAAGGATGTACATTGGTTGCTAAAGGCTAGAGACATGGGATGATGTTTATAGTGGATACAAACATACCTAATTTGAATGGTGCTATGTTTGCTCATGATGAGGCAAGTATCCGAGACATTGATATATAGCATAAATGGACTGGACATATAAATGTTCAAAAGGTGAAAAATATACAACATAAGGAGCTTGTTACAAGTTTACCAAGGTTTAAGTATGCCGATTTGGGACATGTATGCTACGCATGTTAGTTTGGGAAATAAACTAGGTTTCTATTTGCCAAGAATACACGGGATAGCAACAAGCCTTTATAGCTTGTGCACTCAGATGTCTAGGGACCTGCACATAATGCATCACTTGGTGTGTCAAGAATCACCTGGTGGGGGACTTGCTCAAGATGCTACACCGAACACACACAGAATGCACATAGAGAAGCTCACTCAAGAGACAAGAAGAGAGATGGAGGCCAAAACGTTTTCTTGTTGGTTTTTTCTTCTTCTTCCACACACTTTACAATGTACTCAAAGTATAGATGAGATATAACATAAAGGAAAGTGGCCTACTAAGTCAAACAATGCATAACCGACTACACTGGTCGACTGGCGCTATAACTATGCCAGCTGTAAATAGGTGTAACAACATGAATATAATAAGTAATGAATCAGTGGCCATGTGAGAGCCATAATGACCACCAACATGCTAAGTGTAGACGTGTGGGTCCATCTAACCAGGCGGTCCATCATTAATGTCTGCATGAGTTGAGCTTGTCATCTCAACACTCCCCCTCAAGCTCAACTGCATCTCTGCAACTCCAAGTAAGCTTCAAAACTTTCGAAGCTTCTCTACACCCAATGACTTTGTGAAGATGTCCGCTATCTAATCCTGTGTGCTGACATACACCAAGTCAATCTCACCTACTAGTACCTTCTCTCTCACAAAGTGGTAGTGTACCTCAATATGTTTTGTCCTGGCATGGAACATAGGGTTCCTAGCCAACTATATGCTACTCATGTTGTCACAATAAATGACAACTGGACCTTCCACCTGCGCATCTAAATCAGTCAATAACTTTTCTAGCCATACTACCTCACATGCTGCAACACCAACACCTCTATACTCAGCCTCTGTACTCGACAAAGCAACTGTAGATTGTTTTTTGCTTCTCCAAGCAACTGTTGCACTACCAAGAGAGAACATGTATCCACTGGTAGATCTTCTATCAGACATACTACCAGCCCAATTTGCATCTGTGTATCCAAACACATGTACATCTGTACCTACCTCATAGAAAATTCCATAATGTAATGTGGATTTCACATATCTCAATATGCGTCTGACTGCATCCAAATGTGGCTTTCTAGGTACTTGCATAAACTGACTCACAAGACCAATAGCGTAGCTCAAGTCTGGCCTTGTAATGCTCATGTAGATCAAACTCCCCACTATCCTCCTGAACATAGTAGGGTCTTCTATCTCATCCCCAACATCAGTACTCAACTTTACATTCTACTCCAACGAGACTGAAAGTGGTTTGCATGCTGTCATACCACAGTTGGACAACATATCCAAGCCATACTGTCTTTGGGACAACCATATACCATCATCACATCTGATCACCTCAATTCCAAGGAAGTACCTTAGCTCACCTAAATCCTTCATCTCAAACTTCTTCTTCAAAAAGTCCTTGACTTCAGCAATCCCACTATCACTATCACCTGTAATAATCAAGTCATCCACACAGATGACTATGATTACCAAACCTGCATCTCCCTTTCTCACATAAAGTGAGTGATCAGCATTAGAAACATAAAAGCCAATATTGGCAAGATACTCTCTGATCTTGTCAGACCATGCTCTAGGTGAGCTCGTAGAGCGCCTTCTTCAACCTGTATACATACGTGGGATGCTCTAAATCTTCATAACATGCTGCTGATCCATATACACTTCTTCCTGCAAATCACCATGCAAGAAGGCATTCTTCACATCCATTTGCTGCAACCTCCAACCTTTGGCTACTACCAAAGCAATCACACATCTAACAATTGCCATCCTAGCAACTGGACTGAAAGTTTCATCATAATCTATGCCATATGTCTGGGCATAGCCTTTTGCAACTAGCCTAGCTTTGTACCTACTAATAGAACCAACTGCATTGTGCTTAATCTTATAAACCCACTTACATCCAATAGCTTTCTTGGCCTTCGGCAATGATACTAGATCCCAAGTCTTATTAGCCTCTAATGCAGCCATCTCCTCATCCATTGATACATCCCAATGAGTATGACCAACAGCATCCTCAAAACAAGTGGTCTCAACATCCTCAACTAGTTTCACCATATAAGCATAATGGTAAGCTGCATAACCTTCAAAACCAAATCTTTTAACAGGGTATCTGACCTTGCTAGATCTGCGTACCACCGGATCACTCAATTGAGCCTTTACATTACTATGAGCTCTCTATGCACCTGGTGTCCAGACAGAAGGAATGCCAAGCTCATCATCCAAGCTCTCTGAGCCACTGGAGTCTCCATCAAGAACTGCATCAATGCCATTTGACACTTTATTCTTTCCTTTGTCTTTACCTGTAGTGCTAGTAGATGCACCTGAAGACGTAGAGCTACTCCTTAGTCTCCCAGACCAAGGACTACCAAATGATGTCTCTGGTCCACTAAGAGTCCGTGATTTTTGCTTTTCAAGCTACACATCAGTGTCATGATCATCATCATCATCCAATGTATCACCACTAGATGCATACCAACTGCTCATTTCATCAAAGATGACATCCCTGCTCTCTGAACTTACATGTGACAGGGTTATAACAACGATACCCTTTCTGCTCTAAAGAGTATCCAATAAAGACACATTTTTTTGCCTTTGGATCAAGCTTCTTCCATAGCTCATCTGCCACATGAACATATGCAACACAGCCAAATACCTTCAAGTGCGATACATCAGGCTTCTTGCCAGTAAAACATTCTTCAGGAGTCATCCCATGAACTGCAGCTATGGGAGTTTTGTTCATGATATAAACAGTAGTATGAACAGCCTCAGACCAAAACTGCTTAGGCATATTCTTTTCAGCCATCAAGGCATGTGCAACTTCTGCAATATGCCTGTTTTTCCTTTCTGCAACACCATTTTGCTGTGGGGTATACTTGCATGTGAACTATCTCTTTATCCCATGAGACCTCAGAAAATCACTGAACTCATTCGAGAGGTACTCTCCCCCTCCATATGACCTCAAGTACTTTACTTTCAAGCATGTTTCTCTTTCAACTGCAGCCTTGAAAGTTCTAAAGTGCTTAAACGCTTCACTCTTTTCCTTCATAAAATATACCCACAGCTTTCTAGAACAATCATCAATGAATGTGACAAAGTATGAACTACCTCCAAGAGATACATTTTGTATAGGCCCCCAAATATCTGTATGCACAACATTAAGGATATTTCTGCTTACATCTCTTTCATGTGAAAAGGGTTGTCTTACCTGCTTACCAAACTGACATGCTTCGCATACCTTATGAAATTCTGCAACTTTAAATGTAGGCAAACATCTAACCAACCCTTTGGACTACATTAATTTCAGCCTTTGTACATTTGCATGTCCAATGCGTTTATGCCAAATTTCAATATCTGCAACAACACCTTTTCCTTTAGCATACATAGCAGCATTCATAATAGGAATTTCAGTATCTAGAGTAAACATATGTCCAACTCTACTTCCCTTTGCAACCAACCTGCACTTGTCATTGAAGTCTTCTACAAAGCAACCCTTTGCATTAAATCTGACTTGTAGCCCTTGCTCTACCATCTGACCGCCGACTAACACCAAGCTCTTTGTAATAGATGGCACATGTAATACATCTGAAAGACTCTTTGTCTTACCATCATGCAAGGATAAGGGAACTTTTCCAATATGTGAAATTGGGTGGCATGAATCATCACCCATCTGCACATAACCTGTATTTTGCAAATCCTGCATCTCTCCAAACCATTCTGTATGACTGGTCATATGATTGGATGCACCTGAATCAACATACCAAACATCATCATGTGTTCCCTTTCCTATAACAGCATTCAGCATATGCTGCATAACAAACAGACGTTCATTTTTTTCTTCATTCTGTCGTGAAGACGATGCATAGTTTCCTTGCTGCAACTTACCACTGCGAATATCATCTTTCTTAGCATAACATTGGGTTGCAATATGACCTATTTTTCCATAGTAGTGACACACAATACCAGAGTTGTTAGAACCTCTGTTCTGCCATCCACCTTTTCCTCTAAATCTCCTTCTACCTCTAAAGTTACCACAACCTCCTAAAACCTACATATCGCCAAATTGCTGATTCAATCTGTTTTGCTGGTTGTCACTACCATGTCCTATACCACGGCCTCTTGAAGAGGACCTGCCATGTCCCCTTCCTGAATTGGAGTAGAAAGCTTGGACTTGTTCACCACTTTTTTCAGATGTCTCACTCTGCATGTTGATCTCTTCAGTGATCATAAGGGAGACCAACTCATTGAAATCTAGAAATGGCTTTCTGACATATACGGAAGTTACAAAAGACTTTCAAGCCTTTTCATTGTTAAGTCCACCCAAGGTAGACGACACCAAATCATCATCATCGGGCATTGCATCAATCGCTGCCAAGGCATCTGCAATGCTCCTTACCTTCAGTGCATACTCATTGATAGTCATCTTCCCTTTCTTCAATGTATTCAACTCTTGCTTGAGTTGAATCTTTCGTGCCTTTGTATTTACGAAAAACATACTTTCAAGTATGGTCCAAGTTGCATATGAATTCTCTGCATTTCTAATATGTCCCAACATATTATTGTCAATTACTACAGACAGCCAATACATAACCTTCTTGTCTTTTGCATTCCATTCCTTCCGTGCCTTTGTCTCTTCTGCAGTTAGAGGATCACTCACCTCCGGCTCCTTTTCTTCACCTGAAACAAACTCATAGAGGCCTTTTCCAATAAGGAAGTTCGTAACATGGAACTTGTTGAGATATTGAGCTCCACTCGTGATATGCCAGGGTGACCATTGTGCATTTATGTCACTGACTTGTCAGTTGCAGATGCGGTTGGTACACCGCCCATGAATAATAGCTAGATGATAGCTATCTTTATCTACTCTAGTTCGTGGCTCAGTTAGTATGCCACCTTAGTTAGTTGAGTTTGGTTTGAGACCCATATATAGGGTTATTCTATTTCTATGTACTTGAGTTCTTTTTGGCTTACACAACTAAGAAGAGGAAAACTGTTTTCAGCCTCCACCTTTGTGTGTATTCCCCCATTGTGCAAGCAAGAAAGCTACAAGTGAGACTCCTTCCTTCTCTTCCACAATCTTGACATGGTATCAGAGCCTTGTTCGTGGTAAGGAGCTCAAGAAAGCAAGCCAATTTCGCGATGTTCTGGTAAGAGGACCAGTGTTGCTCTCATTTTTCTGTTTTGGGAGCAAGTCTCTATAGGTAGCACAGCCCGAAAGTGCAAGAGTGCATTGTCTCAGATTGAGACGCTCTTCAAGGTGTAGCAAGAGGGCAGTATATGCTGCGGGAGGAGGCTTTAGCCCTCGGTTGCAATTTCGAGGCCTATTTTGGAGGCGGAAGTTTTCTGCATGCACTCAGGAAAAGGCCATGTTTTTTGCTGTGCGACCACTGTTCTATAGGTCGGTGAAAAGTTACTATAGAAATTGCATCGTATGCCTGTGCATAGAGACATTGGGAGTTACAGAATCATCCTTGTTGCCTGTTGATACAAAATCGTCACTAGGAAGTGACTGTGTGGTCAAATACCACTTTCGTCAGTTTTGCAGATTTGCCCTTGTGAGGCTGAAGCTGTGTTCTTTGCAGTGACAGAATTTTTTACAGTGTTCTGTAATGGCATCTGATTCTCTTTCATAGATTGTCACTAAAAAGCTTGACAAGAACAACTTCCAAGCATGGAAGTTTAGAATGATGAATTTCCTTATGGGAAAAGGATATTGGGAATTTGTTGCAGGAAATGAAGAGGAACCAGTTCTTCCTGATGTTCCCAATCAACAGCAAATGCAGGCATTTAAATCATGGCATGAGAGAGCCAGAAAAGTTATGTATTGGCTGTCTATTAGCATTTCAGACTCTATGATTGTGCATATTCAGGATGCAAGTACGCCAAAGGAGACATGGGATACTCTGTCAAAAATGTATAGCACAAATACTCAAGCCAGGAAAATGCAGCTCAAGTAAGAGTTGCACAATGTGTAAAGAGAAAATATGAGCATCAATGACTACCACATGAAGGTGAAGAAGATTGCAGATGCACTTGCTTCCATAGGGTCACCAGTGGAAGATGATGATTTAGTTTCTGTGACCTTGAATGGTCTAGGAAAGGATTATGCACAGTTTCGGACATCCATTTCAGTTTGTGAAAGATTTCCTGATTTTGAGGAGTTGATTGCTCTTCTAATTTTTGAGGAGCAGAGAAATGGTGGTGCATCTTCTTCAGGAGGAACTTCAAAAGAAGCTGTCTTCTACTCAAATGCTGGAAGAGGTAGAGGCAGAAGTAGAGGAGGCCGATCTGGAGGCCGTGGTAGAAATTAGAATATGCAGCAGACTCAAGAAAACCAGTCCTATGGAGGAGGACGTGGTAACTCTAGAGGCAGGGGGAGCCAAAGAGGTCGTGGTGGATGGCAAAGAGGGCAAAATGCAAACAGCAATGTTGAATGCTACTACTGTGGTAAAATGGGTCATATGGCTAAAGACTGCTATAAAAAGCAGAATGACATCATGAATGGAAAATTGCAACAAGGAAATTATGCATCTTCTAGTAGACAGGGTGATGGCAAAAATGAGAATTTGTTTATAGTGCAACACATGACCAATTCTGTGACAAGTGCAGAAGAAAGTAACGATGTGTGGTATGTTGACTCAGATGCATCAAACCACATGATAGGTCATGCAGAATGGATGCAGGATGCAAGGAAAATGGAAAAACCAGGATTTGTGGAGACTGGTGATGATACTGCACATCCTATTGTGCAGATTGGAAAAATTCCTTTGTCTATGCAGGATGGGAAAAAGAAATACCTATCGGATGTATTTCATGTCCCGAATATCACCAAGAACCTGGTTTCTGTTGGTCAAATGGTTAAGCAGGGCTTGCAGGTCAGATTTAATTCCTATGGATCCTTTGTTGAGGATATGAAAAATAAAGGTCACTTGATAGCAAAAGGAAAGAAGAAGGACAGAATGTTTACATTGGATGCAGATATGCCTGAATTGAGTGCAACAATGTTTGCACATGGGACCAGTGTAGTTGCAGATATTGATATTTGGCATAAACGCATTGGTCATGTTAATGTACAACGACTTAAATCAATGTAGGCCCAAAATATTGTTGCAGGATTGCCAAAACTCAAGGTTGCAGAAATACATAAGATATGTGAAGCCTGTCAATTTGGAAAACAGGCAAGGAAACCATTTCTTAGACATATTCAAGAGAGTAAGACGCTATTGGAATTAATCCACTCTGATGTGTGGACTACTAAAGCTGTATCTCTTGGAGACTATCATTATTTTGTCACTTTTATTGATGACTATAGCAAAAAAGTTTGGGTGTATTTTATGAAAAAGAAAAGTGAAGTTTTTGGGCATTTCAAAACTCTTAAAGCTGTGGTTGAAAAAGAAAAGCAGCAATATTCATGCAGTCATACCCCACAGCAAAATGGAATTGCAGAAAGAAAAAATAGGCATATTGGAGATGTATCTCGTGCCATGCTCAATGAAAAAGACCTGCCAGACTTTTACTGGCCTAAGGCAGTTGCTACAGCAGTCTACATAACGAACAAGACTCCCACTGCAGCAATACATGGCATGACTCCAGAGGAGAGGTATACTGGTAGGAAACCAGATATTTCTCATTTGAAAATTTTTGGTTGCATTGCCTATGTTCATGTGCCAAATGAGTTGAGATCCAAGTTGGATCCAAAAGCTGAAAAGTCCATCTTTATTGTTTATTCTCTGCAGCAAAAAGGGTATAGATGCTATAACCCTTCTACTCGTAATTTTATAGTGAGCAGAGATGTTGTTTTTTATGAGATGAGTAGCTAGTATAAACCAGTAAATGTGATTGATAATGTAGATGCACAAAATGGTAATGCTGCACAGAATTCACAGCAGCAGTCACAAGATATTAGTGGACCTGGAGCGTCCTCTAGCAGTGGTTCACATTCTTCGCCATGGACAAGCAGATTGAGATCAGGAGAATCTTCTCAAAGCAATGCAGATAGTGGCATGCAGGTATCACGAAAAGGAAAAAAGAATGTATATTAGCCCATGTTTGATGTGAATGCAGGTAACTCGTATGTGGATGGTGAATCCAGTGGCTCAGAACAGAGCATTGATGATGAGTTGGGTATTCCTTCTATTGTTACACCTGGAGTAAGGAAGACCAAGGATGTTTTGAGAGCACCTAGGAGTGAACCTACTTTACGCAGGTCTACCAGAGCTAGGTATCCTGTGGATAGGCTGAAATATGATGGATTTACAACCATTCACTATGCATATATGGTCAAAGTGATACAGGAACCAAAACCCACTTCTTTTGAGCAAGCCATGGGAAAAAAAAAATGGAAGAAAGCCATGGATGAAGAAATGGATGCCTTGGAAGCAAATGCTACATGGGAATTGGTACCTTTGCCTAAAGATAAGAATGCAATTGGTTGTAAGTGGGTTTATAAGGTGAAGCACAATGCAGATGGTTCTGTGAACAGATACAAGGCAAGATTAGTAGTCAAGGGGTATGCACAAACATATGGCATTGATTATGAAGAATCATTCAGTCCAGTTGCAAGGATGGCAACCGTAAGAGCGGTCATTGCTATGGCTGCATCAAAGGGATGGTCTTTACATCAGATGGATGTAAAGAATGCCTTCTTGCATGGTGATTTGCAAGAAGAGGTCTATATGGAGCAGCCACCAGGTTATGCGCATGTTGTTCATCCTGAGTTTGTTTGCAGGTTGAAGAAAGCCTTGTATGGCTTGAAGCAAGCACCTAGAGCATGGTCTGACAAGATAGGACAGTATCTTGTCACTATTGGCTTTCAGATTTCCAAGGCAGATTTTTCACTTTATGTGAGAAAAACAGAGAAAGGTATTATGCTACTTGTCATTTATGTTGATGATTTGATTATGACAGGTGATAGTGATGAAGATATCCTTCATGTGAAAATGCTATTGAAGCAAAAATTTGAGATGAAGGATTTGGGAGAGCTGCGTTATTTCTTGGGCATTGAGGTGATTAGATCACCAAGTGGGATATGGCTCTTGTAGAGGCAGTATAGATTGGACATGCTATTCAAATATGGGATGACAGGCTGTAAGCCTATTTCAGTTTCTTTGGAGCAGAATGTGAAGTTGAGCGCAGATGCAGGTGAGCTTCTCGAAGACCCTAGTATGTACAGACGCATAGTAGGAAGTTTCATTTATATGACTATTATCAGGCCAAATTTGAGCTATGCTGTTGGATTGGTAAGTCAGTTTATGCAAGCTCCAAGGAAACCACATTTGGATGCGGCTAGACGCATACTCAGGTATGTGAAGTCCACATTGCAGTATGGGCTATTTTATGAGATTGGGATTCAGATACAGCTGCATGGATACACTGATGCTGATTGGCCTGGTAGTATTTCTGATAGACGATCTACCAGTGGATATGTGTTCTCTTTTGGGGGTGCTGCAGTCACTTGGAGCAGTAAGAAACATCCTACAGTTGCCTTGTCGAGCATAGAGGCTGAGTACAGGGGCGCAGCAATGGCTGCATGTGAGGTAGCTTGGTTGCATAAGCTACTTTATGATATGCATCAGCCTACAGATGGGCCAGTTGTCATTTATTGTGACAACATGAGCAGTATACACTTGGCAAATAACCCAGTCTATCATGCTAGAACAAAGCACATTGAGGTGCATTATCACTATGTGCAGGAGAGGGTTTTACTAGGTCTTATTGATCTAGTTTATGTCAGCACAGAGGATCAGCTAGCTGACATATTTACGAAGGCATTGGGTGCAGAGAAGCTGCGCAAGTTCAAAGACCTGCTTGGTGTGCAGGAATTGGGATTGAGCTCGAGCGGGAGTGTTGAGATATCGAGCTCCACTCGTGATATGCCAGGGTGACCGTTGTGCATTTATATCACCGACTTGTTAGTTGCAGATGTGGTTGGTACACCGCCCATGAATAATAGCTAGATGACAACTATCTTTATATACTCTAGTTCGTGGCTCAATTAGTATGCCACCTTAGTTAGTTGAGTTTGGTTTGAGACCCATATATAGGGTTTTTCTATTTCTATGTACTTGAGTTCTTTTTTGCTTACACAACTAAGAAGAGGAAAACTGTTTTCACCCTCCACCTTTGTGTGTATTCCCCCATTGTGCAAGCAAGAAAGCTACAAGTGAGACTCCTTCCTTCTCTTCCACAATCTTGACAGAACTTTCATGAAGGGTAGTTGTTTTTGTCGAGATTCTCAATGATGGGGCTTCCATTGTTCTCTACCATTATCACAAAACTAATACCAAACATCAAGCACATCTTCTGCAACCCTCGACCTATAAGTGCATAGAAATACACCAGATAGCCTTTTTCACTGTCTGGTCAACAATACATGCAATCTGCAACCTGTCTTGCAAATAAACCTTATGTTTGCTTTTTGCAAACACCTCAAAAATTACAAATTTGCAATCTGTAACCTACGCACCCACTTTCGGTAAAAACAGCCGAAATCACAATGTACCCTAAAACTGCTGTCAGCAACCTTGCGGCTCTAAAACGGAGCCTGAAACGGTCTCAGATGCCCAAAATATACAGTACTCTCCTTACACGCCAAATCTCACAGCAATCTGAGATTTTTTGCTCGACCCTGCTTCTGGTGCCTCCACAGGCACTGTCCAAGAGCAAGGCATCTGCAATGCTCCTTACCTTCAGTGCATACTCATTAATAGACATCTTCCCTTTCTTCAATGTATTCAACTCTTGCTTGAGTTGAATCTTTCGTGCCTTTGTATTTACAGAAAACATACTTTCAAGTATGGTCCAAGTTGCATATGAATTCTCTGCATTTCTAATATGTCCCAGCATATTATTGTCAATTACTACAGACAGCCAATACATGACCTTTTTATCTTTTGCATTCCATTCCTTCCGTGCCTTTGTCTCTTCTGCAGTTGAAGGATCACTCACCTCCGGCTCCTTTTCTTCACCTAAAACAAACTCGTAGAGGCCTTTTCCAATAAGGAAGTTCGTGACACAGAACTTCCATGATGGGTAGTTGTTCTTGTCGAGATTCTCAATGATGGGGCTTCCACTGTTCTCTGCCATTATCACAAAACTAATACCAAACAGCAAGCAAATCTTCTGCAACCTTCGACCTGTAGTGCACAACAATACACCAGATAGCCTTTTTCACTGTCTGCTCAACAATACATGTAATCTACAACCTGTTTGCAAATAAACCTTATGTTTTCTTCTTGCAAACACCTCAAGAATTATAGATTCGCAATCTGTAACCTGCGCACCCACTTTTGGTCAAAACAGCTGAAATCACAGTGTACCCTGAAATTGTTGTCCGCAACCTTGCGGCTCTAAAACGGGACCTGAAATGGCCTCAGATGCTCTAAAACGGGACCTGAAACGGCCTCAGATGCGCACACCAAATCTCACTGCAATCTGATATTTTTGCTCGACCCTGCTTCCGGTGCCTCCACAGGCTCTATCCGAGAGAGAGAGTGGAAGAATGGGAGAGCTTCTTACCCGTGGCTTGCTTGCTCGAACCTTGCTTCTTCTCCTTCGCTTCAACCTTCAAAATCAACCTCTCTCAGTGGTGCGGCTCTGATACCATGTCAAGAATCGCGTGGTGGGGGGACTTGCTCAAGATGCTGCGCCGAACACACACAGAATGCACAAGGAGAAGCTCACTCAAGAGACAAGAAGAGAGATGGAGGCCAAAACGTTTTCTTGCTTGTTTTTTCTTCTTCTTCCACACTCTTTACAATGTACACAAAGTATAGATAAGATACAACATAAAGGAAAGTGGTCTACTAAGTCAAACAATGCATAACCGACTACACTAGTCAACTGGCGCTATAACTATGCCAGTTGTAAATAGGTGTAACAACCTAAATATAATAAGTAATGAGTCAGTGGCCATGTGTGAGTCATAATGACCACCGACGTGCTAAGTGTGGACGTGTGGACCCATCTAACCAAGCGGTCCATCATCAATGTCCGCACGTATTGAGCTTGTCATCTCAACAGATACAACATAAAGGAAAGTGGCCTACTAAGTCAAACAATGCATAACCGACTACACTAGTCGACTGGTGCTATAACTATGCCAGCTGTAAATAGGTGTAACAACCTGAATATAATAAGTAATGAGTCACTGGCCATGTGAGAGTCATAATGACCACCGACGTGCTAAGTGTAGATGTGTGGGTCCGTCTAACCAGGTGGTCCATCATTAATGTCCGCATGTGTTGAGCTTGTTATCTCAACATGGTGGGTATTGATATTATGTGAAATTTGTAAATGACTATAGCACATACACATGAATATACATTTTAAATCATAAAGATGAGATGTTGGATAGCTTTATGGATTTTAAAGTTCATGTTGAAAAAGAGCTTAACTATTATGTCTCATGGTTATGATATGATGGTAGTGGAGAGTATGTCTCAAAGGAGTTTGATAGATAATTAGCAAAGCATGGAATCAGGAGGCAATTAACTAGTAGCTACACTCCACAACAAAATGAAGTTGCTAAAAGAAAGAATAGGGTGATTATGGAGGCAGCCAGGGATATGTTAAATGAGAAGGATATGCCTTTGTGGTATTGGGCTCTGAAACAGCACTTACGACTATCTATATCATGAATAGAACACCTACTACAGGAATACATGAAAAGACACCTTATGAAAAACTATATGGCTATGAGCATAACATACAACATTTGAAAGTATTTGGTAGTATTGCCTATGTTCATGTTCATGATGACAAACATAAGAAACTTGACCATGAAGTAGTGAAGTGTGTTTTCCTCGGATATTCATAGGAAAAAACACATATAAGTGTATTATTCCAACTACACGAGAGATATTTCTCAGCCGCAATGTTGTATTTGATGAGTCCTTAGACCAAGCAGGCTATGTAGTCATGGGTCTGTATCCACCACTAACATGGATACATTAGTGAGGGGGAGAGAGATAATAAAAGAGAAGGTTTTTAATGTTGTTACAAGTCCATTGACTTTAGGATATGACTCTAGTGAGAGTCTTGATAGTGAGTTTGGCATACCTGCAGTGGTTACACTTGAAGTTAAGCAAAGATATGTACTGCCTCTCATGAAAGATTGCATTCAAAGATCGTAGAGAGAAAGGAAGCCTATGGATAGGCTTGCCTATAGTGGATACTTGGTGAGACACTATGCATATGAGGCTTTGTTGAGAAATAGAACATGGGATTTGGTTGAGTTGCCTGAGAGTAAAGTCCCTATTGGATGCAAGTGGGTCTATAAAGTAAAATATAAGTTTGATGGGGTGGCTAGCTTGAGAGGTACAAAGCCAGATTGGTAGTGAAAGGATATGCCCAATAGTATGGGCTGCATTATGAGGAAACTTTTAGTCTAGTTGCTAAGATGGCAACTGTATGGACTGTTATAGCATTTGCTGCATCCAAAGGCTAGAATCCTTATTAGATGGACGTTAAAAATGCTTTCTTAAATGGTGATTTGGAAGAAGACGTTTATATGGATCAGTTAGAGGGCTATGTGGATCTTGACTATCCATCGTATGTATGCATATTGAACAAAGCACTCTATGGATTAAAGGAAGCTCCATGAGTCTAGAATGCTAAGAACTTCCTACTTGCACACACTTGGATTTCAGCTAGGCAAAGCTGATCACAGCCTATTTACCAAGAAAATAGAGATAGGATATGTAATTTTGGTGCTCTATGTAGATAATCTAGTGATCATTATAGGTGATGACATATAGAGCATTGATGATATAAAAGCTATGTTGTAGAAAGAATTTCAAATTACACACTTTGGAGAGCTAATTTTTTCTTAGGCATTGAAGTTATGCAGAGAGGTCATGAGATATGGATGATATAAAAATGATATGCATATAATATGTTAGAGAAGTATGGCATGCTAGAATGCAAACCCATGGACACACCACTAGAGCAAAATGTAAAGCTGGCTATTGATACATGAAATGTGATAGAGAATTTGACTATGTATAAACAAATGGTTGGTTGGTAGTTTGATCTATCTCACTATCACTAGATTGGACTTGAGTTATCCAGTTGGTTTGATAAGCCAGTTTATGCAACAGTCAAGGAAACCTCACCTAGATGTTGTGAGGAGGATTTTGAGAAATGTGAAGGGTACATTGTCTTATGGCACTACTACTGCTTGAGGCAATTTGACCCATTGATATGAGTTTACTTCACTTCCCTTTGATGGTGTTCTATCGAATGATATACTAGGCCTAAAAGGTTCTACGTTTCAGTTAGACAAAGCATCTACCCCTAGATTCAATAATGCATTTACCCTCTCAAGCTTTTCTAATAGCCAAGCCTCTTGTCGTGCCGCTCATTGAACTCTAGCTTCATTTTGTTGCCTTTGCCTCTCCTCCGAATTCAACCACAATTACTAAAATAGCTATTACTATCATACTCCAAAATTTTGCACGTTTTGTTTGAAGCTATAAAGTTAGGTTTTTGCTTGCATGGGTGCTTAGAAGGTTTAGAATGATTGGTAACTCTGGGTCTATTTCTCCATATGGAAACTTTTCTTCTTACTCATGGATTATGCCTAAAATTTTAGCGATCTCTCTAGCGTCTTTTGTGTTGAAAGTGACTTTTAAACCTCTGGATACACATATCCAATGCCACACATCATCCCGTACCACCCTTCTAAAAGTTCGATAAGCATTACAATAATACCAATCGAAGTGGTACGATACACTGATTGTATTTATTTATACTGAATATATTAAACCAAAGTGCACTGCTAATAAAACTATGGTTTGCGTGCAATTGTTATAGCCGCAACTCCAGGAAGATAATTGTTCTATGTCCACAGTTAATTGCGGGCCAAAATACTTGCCTCCCTCTACTAATTCAATGTCTCTTGCCCAACCCAATATTCTCCTTTGGCAATCTTGGGGCAAATTAGGAAAATAGTCCCTTAGAAAAGAAACCTCATGTTCACTCATAAATACCTAGGATTTAATTATCCTAGTGAAGTCAATCACCCATTCGAGTGCACTTGACTCCCTTGCAAACGCACCAAAAAATGATCGAGCCACTTTTAACTAGGTTGTCAAGCCAACTCCTGCGAGTTGTTGCACTAAATAGGTGATATTGGCAACAAATTCTTATGATCTATCTAGCCTTCCTCAATAGTTACGAAACTCGTTTGTAGTAGTCCAACTAATTTAATGTCTAAAACTCAGTAAGCTTGCTTAATCTTGCACTTCATCTCTTCATGGCTAGATCTCTATACTGGACACTAAAATACTAAGCCTAGAATTTTTATCCCTTAGGGAAGTTGATCTCAGGGCAGCATAGATCCAATGGATCTATCTACACATTTTCATTTAAATTCCTTTTAAATTATCTCTTCTCTACCTTTATATAATAAATTTATTTTAATATTTATTAATCATTTTTTCCTCCCTATGTCGTAAATTAACACATCACATATACTCTTAATTATGTCAAATAAAAAATAGCATGTTTATATGGATATTTTTTTAACAAAAATAACATTAAATTAGTTTTAATTAACTAATTGATTAATTAATTCCTAAGAATTTTACTAAAGCATAAAAAATTCAACTTTCACCTTTTCCATGGAAAAATCATACTTTTTATTGATGCAAAGTATATTTTTTAAATATAAAAACTAAAATTTTTACTAAAAAATAATCATTTTTAAATTTTTCAACATGTCAAATAATCTCCAAATATTATTTATAAAATTCAGTAAACTTTTAGCCTTATAGACTTCATGGAAAAAATATTATGCCATTTTAAAGAATTTTTGGCTATTTTTTATTTTTAAAATATAAAATCAAACCTACATAAATTCAAACAACCATTCAGAGTTGAAAATAAGATTCAAAGACATTTTATAAAAATTATAAACCAAAGAAATATTTTTTCTGTATCACTTATTTCTGTTAAACGAGGTAAGGTACTTACGTAAAGTACGAGAGTTGCAAATACGCTTTTGGAAGCCGTGTCCTTTGTAGTTTGGCCAAGATCTATCTTCGGCCCAATCGTCTCACACACGAGATCATCATTTTTTTTACTTCCTTGCCTTCCTAGCTAAGTGATTGACTTATCACAATATAAACAGCCTTTAAAAGTTTTAAGCTATTAAGCTTTAATTAAGAGCTTTAAACCCATGGTTATGGCTTCTTCATAGTCGACATCCAAATGAGGAGAATTTTACTAATTCCATATCTTGCCCATCTCTCCAGCAAACTATGTGCAAAGTAGAGTGATTTGAAGAGAGGAAACTCTTCTCCAAGCATGTAATCTCAATTTGGGTGGGTACATTGAAGCTCCCATTTCCATGTTCAAAGGAAAGGCATGGCGATGATAATGTACAAGGCATCCATTTCCTGGTTTTGATTGGGCTCAAAAAGCCTCTTCCTCTCTCCCTCTCTCCAATGCGCCTAAGAAGATGGCACCCTCTTCATCATGTTCTTTCTCTTTCTCTCTCTCAAAGAGTGACAATGTTTTCCTTTGCCAAAGGTGCCCAAGTTGACAAATGCTTATACTAACCTATACTTTTAGTGTGACTCAACTTGGGGGTGGTCAATCTTGCTTTTTCTCTTCAAATGCGTTCTTAATGTAACCATGTCTATATGTTTTAAGTCTTGGAGACTATGGCTTATATAGCCTTTCCCTCTCCCCCCCTTGTTTAGCAAATTTTGCTCCCTCCGCATCCATGTCTATGCTTTGCTTCCTCGGATCAATTGGGGATTTGTATCTTGACTTTTTGGGCTGATCGACGTACCTTCCCTTGCTTGCAATCTTTGCTCAATATTATCGATCAATCGATGCCTCTTCCTCTTGTTCACGACCCCTCCTTTCCCCATAACATCCTCCAACGGCCTCCCCTCTTTCTAATTTTCAATTTTTCTTTTAATTCATTTCCTTCCCCCCCTTCTAAACCTTGATAAAACCATTATTATGGTTCTTGTGTTGATTGATGTAGCATTGCCCACATGCATTTTTTGCATAAAACATAGTATTAACCTTATATTGATAGTTCTTCCTCATTTGTTTAGATTTGATTTTAAATCTTTCCCTCCATGTCAATTTCTTGTCCTTCTCAAGTACCACATCTTTCAGAATGCTTGCTAGGATAATGTTATTATAGAAACTAAACTTCTTTGTGTTTCTATTCTTCTTCAAAAGAGCCTGATGCTCATGACGAACTCCACGGAAAACTCCACTAATTGGAGCTACCACAATATTTACCAGGACATATCCAACAGTCGCAACAAGAGTGATAAAATAAGCCACTACATAGTTGAACTCAACAATATCCATAACATACATGACAAAGCTCCAACCTTCTAGCGACACAACCTAAAAGAGTGTCAGGATGGATAATGGAAATGTGTCAAAAGACTAAGATCCATAGCCGGGGTTTCCACCAGCTTTCTTGCATACTAAATTGCTTGGGAACTTAAGTCCTCTATCTGAGAAATGTGAATAGTATATTACAGGGTAGGACATTTGGCCATCTAACTGCCTTATACACCTATATGCAAGATCTGACCCAAAGAACTAAAGTCCAACTAGTGAATAGAAAAACAACATAACAAGTGCAAGTAACATCACATCTTCAAGTGGCTCCATACTTCTAGAGAGCTTCAAAGATTGCTAGTACATTGGTGAAAAACTCGATGTCACACAACCAATCTACTGACATTGAAACTGCCCCCAAATGAGCTGTGCTTTGCATTGCGGATTACGAGGGGCATGCAAGTGTTACTTAGGCGATGTGCTGAACCACCACAAAGCTCCTAGACTTGCTTCATTTCATTAAATCAAAATCAAATTTGGTGTTTGAAAGAGAGGAATCATGGGAGAGAAGACAAAATCTTATCTTCTCTAGATGATAAGAATTCCCTATGGGAAAATTTTAGTTTGGTCATAGTTAGGATTCACCAAGGAAATCTACCAAATTTTATCTATAGCACCATCTTTCTCCCATACAAAAACTTCCTTGTAACGACATCTCTTGGTCAACAAACTACAGAGACACGGCCTCCAAAAAAAGCAACAACGAACACCGCATCTACATCAAATTAATGTAAAAAGCTGGTAACAATATGCCAATTGTGTACAGTTTTGTTTAAAAAATTTGCAATATTAAGCATTGTTTCTAGGTGTTGTCAGTGCTGCCTGTATCAATGAGAATATGAGCAACCTTTGAATTTATAGTACCCTTGAGCCAAAGTTTATTTTTACCTTTACAACCCATCCATGCATCCTGAGATATGGAACATAACATGGGCTAACAAGAAACCATAGAAGGATCATCAATCTCTGATCCTCCAGGATCAAATTGACCACCTGGATCATAAGGAAAACTATTAACTGGCTCTAATTCCTCCTATGTGTCCTGATCATCATGCTCATGCATATCATCAGTCACAAGTAGGAATTGTCTCTACTTGCAAAAGATTTCCTTCTTGTGTCTCCTCTTCATGAGAGTCTTCAATATTCAACATATTAGACTTTGCCATATATCCTTTGCACTTCTGCTTGTTCTTAGGAGACCATTTCTCCCCACATTTATATCATAGACCCTTGGATTTGTCATTGGGAAGTGCCTTGTTGCTGTTGTTATTGGGATATTGCTTAATTGCACCTTCAACCCTCTTGAATTCTTCTTTCGGATCAACATTATATCTAAAATTATTGCCTTGTTTTGAAGCATGTGATGTAGGGTAATTTGGAACCTTGTTGAAATTATTTTGAAACCTATTTTCAGCTCTAAATCCCTCTCTTTGTTGACTAAACTGATGTCCAAATCTGATAGGTTGATTTGATTGATAATTCATTCCTATTTTGGGCTAAAATGAAGTCAAATCTCTTGTATATTTCTGGCTACCTTTCAGCATATTGAATGGTTGCATGGACATTTGTAGGCTTGGTTGCCCCAACTTCAGCTGAAAGGTTTGGATCAAGACCAAAAATATATTTGTTCAGTTTGGTTGAATCGGAAATGCCTTCCACATACATAGAAAGGTTTAAGAACTGGTTGGAGTACTCCCTCACGGTAGAACCCCTTTGCCTAAGATCATACCATTTCCTTTCAAGCCTTTCCTTCTCCATCGGTGACATGAACACTTGAGTCATGGCTAATTTGAAGTCATCCTAAGACTGAAAATTCTCCCCAATCTTGCTCATGTATCTCCACCACGTATGCGCATATCTCTCTAGGTGTAGGGATGCATAACAAATCTTTGCTTGATCATTGCATGCGTAGAGAGTGAAATACATTTCCAATTTGTTGATCCATTCCTCAAGTTCGGTTGGTGAAGGGTTATCTCCTTTGAAATTGGATATATTGATCTTGTCCTTGTATTCCTTGTCATAATGATAATGCTGCCCATTATGATTGGTATATCCAAAAAATTGCTACCTATTAAAATGATCACTCATTGCTTGCTATCCATGATTAGGAGTAAATGAATATTGTCCATTTCAATAATTTTGAAAAGATTGACGACTAAACAATGAGTTTCCATGTGATTGTTGGTTATGAGTGGGTATTCCATGTGGCAACCCATCATCATGATCTTCAGCATGCTAGAAACTGTCTCCATTCCTTGCTTTATCATGTGCATATTGCCCTTGATCATCTCTTACATTATGAACTTGAGCATGTTGAGAACCAAACTCTTTATAGAAGGGATGGCATCCATGTACAAACTCATTTATGTCATCATGCAAGGAATAATCTTACTGTCCCTTATCTCTTGAATTAGTGAAGTTTGGCTTGTTTTTATTCCAAGAGTTGGTATGAGGTTGAACTGTTTCATTCACCTTAGAAGGTCCTTCATGTTCAAAAGTGGATGGTATATGCTGGTGGGCTGGTGTAAACCTCAAATTTCCGTAAGTAATAGGTACATCTTTAGCATGGGAAGGTGGATTGATATGCAATTTGTTATTATCCAAGTTGTTGAATATTGTAAATAACCAGTTGTTCAAATTTGGCATCCAACCTATGGTTTTGCTGCTCCATATGTGTAATCATCTTGCCAAACTTGTCATCCATTGAATGGGTAAGCTAGATTAGACCTTCATTCATATTACCAATTTGCTTTGATAGCTACTAGAAATCATTGGAGTCATGAGTAACATTTACTTCAGTTCTAGGATCATTGTCATGAGGAATCCTTGGCCATTGGATCTCTTCATTAGTTGTACTATTGCTCACAAATTCCTATCCTTGATTTGTAGCCCCTATGGTAGGATTTTCTTCAACATTGTAATCTTATAAGTCCTCATTAATGTGCTCGAATACCTGGTCCTTGTTCTTTTTCCTTGCCATCATGGAAATTATAGTAACTCAAGACTGCTTGTCAAATAATGGTAAAATCTAGTGCTATACTCCTCCAATCCAAGTGCTTGATAGCTCTAAATGAAGCTAATAACACATAGATATACCAAATTTACTAAGTTTACAAGTTTGGAAGAGGTATATGGTTGCTTCAAATCAAAACAGTGTACCCTGTCAACCTACTACAATGACCACTTGTCACTAAAATGACCATAATTTTTGAATTGTATGTCCAAATGTGGTGCTCTATAGCTAGGGTCAAAGCTATCTTTGTCCTCTATGCATAGAGTATAAGAACCAAATTTTTAGAATAAAATATTCTACTTTTATAATTGATTCTTTATGACTGTCCAGGATGAGACAGCAATCTACAACAACCACTTGTAAACTCACTGTTTGGACCCTGTTTTAACTGAAGTACAATCTGTAGGCTCTGTCACCAACCTTGATCACCTTCAAAGTACCTGTAGAGTTGTTTCTCTGTTCAAATCTATCACCTACTACCCTGTTTGGTACCAAAAGCCTTCAAGTCTTTGTCCATTCTTTCCCAAGTGGTATTCCATGGTCCACCACCTGTGGTGAGGGATAAAATAGTGCACAAGTACCGGCTCTAAAACTTTGGAAGGTGTGCAAAGTTTCTTTCAGCCAGGTTGTGCATCCCTACGGAGTCATAAATAGCAAGGGAGGGTCACCTCACTATCATCTTGCTATCTCGTCTGGCTTCGACCTTTTTTCTCGATCGAAATATATATGGAAAACCTAGTGTTCTAAAAATCGGAGCATGATATACATGGCAAAATCAAGATTTTGATATTTCCATGATATGTAAGAATTGGAAGGTAAAATGTATGTTAATGAGGATGAGAAAGGTTTACCAATAGTAATTAGTGACTCACTGATTTACTATGCTCACCTTTTACAAATTTCTTGGGTATTCTCAATAGATTGAATCAGCAAAGGACCCCAAAGTTAGAGGTTAAGCAATCTCTTAGAAAAATTGAAAGGAAATTGTATGGTTAATGCTATGGATTGATCAATCAAACGATGCAAAGAGTAATGATAACCTCAATTTCAACTGGTTGATTTCAATGGGCTAATTCTTCAATCAATTCATGCTTGGGATTCAAGATTCAATGCTTCAATACTTGAGTATTATGGTTCATCAATGCTGAGATTGAAGCTCAATGCAAGAGTTCTCTACTTAACCTATCTTTCAGTAATAGGAAATGCAACAATAGTTGAATGAGGAATTGGAGAGATTAAAGAAGAGTAATAGAAGTACCTCTTTCAATGATTGAAGAAGAAGATGTTGCTTGAGTCAAACTTCAGCCATAAAGGTTGATAGACCTTCTTCTTAAATCCAACAAATGATTAAGAGAACAATAGACTCCATAATACCACACATTAGCTCCAAATATGATCCAAGAATGATGTCTAGATCAAGTCTTTATCTCCAATGAGTAGTATAGATGAAAATCCCTTGAATTTGAAGCCTCTTTGAAGGAAATTTCAAGGAAATTCTTCAATCCCTATCATACTTGTAGTTCAAAAGAAGATTGGCCTTCAATCTTGAATGCATTACTTGGATTCTTTAAAATTTTGAACACTTGAAGTAGAAGAGAAGTCCTTGGAGTGATTTAGAGAAAAAGCTCCATGGAATGGAAGAGAATAATCCAAGAATCTAATGCCTAAAGCTTGCTTCCCTATTTTGACTCCATAGCCAACTATCCTTGAAGCTTCATGTTCAAGAATGGTTTGATGTTAAACCAAACACACATTGTATACACAAGAGGAAGCTCACTCAAGAACACAAGAAGAGAGATGGAGGCCAAAACTTTTTCTTGTTGGTTTCTTCTTCTTTTTCCACACACTATACAATGTACACAAAGTATAGATAAGATACAATATAAAGAAAAGTAGCCTTCTAAGTCAAACAGTGCATAACTGACTATACTAATCAATTGGCGTTATATCTTTGCCAGCTCTAGGTAGGTGTAACAAACTAAATATAATAAGTGGTAAGTCAGTGGCCATGTGAATATCATAATCACCACCAACATGCTAAGTATAGATGTGCAAACTCATCTAACCAGGTGGTCCATCATCAATGTCTGCACATGTTGAGATTGCCATCTCAACACTCCCCCTCAAGCTCAAATCTATCTCTGCAACTCCAAGTAAGCTTCGGAACTTTCAAAGCTTCTCTACACCCAATGCCTTTGTGAAAACATCAGCTATTTGATCCTGTGTGCTGACATATACTAAGTCAATCTCTTTTGCAAGTACCTTCTCTCTCACAAAGTGATAGTGCACCTCAATGTATTTTGTCCTAGCACGGAACATTGGATTCCTAGCTAACTGTATGCTGCTCATGTTGTCACAATGAATGACAACTGGACCATCTCCCTGCACATCCAAATCACCTAATAACTTTTGCAGCCATACCATCTCACATGCTTCCATAGCAGCACCTCTATACTCAACCTCTCAACTCAATAAAGCAACTGTAGGTTGCTTTTTGCTGCTCCATGTAACTGTTGCACTGGTGCGCAGATCGGATGCCGTATGCTTGCGTAGTGAATGCCGAAAGGTCCCCAAGAACAAAAAGAACTCTACTTTTTGCACAAAACTCAAGGTAAAAAGCATGCACGACATAAACAAGAGACCAATTGGGTGCAATCTCCCCCCATGCCTTGTGTGAGCGCTCCACAAAGCATGTATTTTATGTATTAATCATCTTCAAGCTCAAATAATAGCCCCAATTACAAAATAGCACGCTTTTGGCTTTTGAGTTTGCTTTAGCACAAAATAGAAATAAAGCTAATGGGCGGTGCCCAAAGAGTCAGGCATACCCAATACAATGTCCAAGTACAAATAACATAATCGTGCGTCCATGGCATACAAAATAATAAATAAATATCCAACGCCTCAATAAATAGGCGCGACAAAATATAGGCGCCATACCTAAGATATGCACCCATCAAAATATAAGTGATAACTTGAATACTCACTATCCTTCAATGCTTTCCTCCGCCACTGCTGCTATCTCTACACATCAACTAAAGCATTCACAATCGTTAGTAAAATAATACAATTAAACCAACAAAAGTGAATACCTAGCAGTCTTCAGCTACATAAATAAATCAACTAGTTAGAAATCAATCCTTACGAGTGCGCACTCTAAACTCATAAACATTTATTAATTTAATATGCATTTTGCGGAATCACCCGCTATGGAATCACCCCATGTGCACACTAAATTAATGAAACGCCCGAAAAGGATAGGCGTCCCCATCAACTTCTCGCACAAAGAATCCACTTTGTGTATGAGCCCCGGTCATCAAAGTTTATGGAATCCACCGTGGCACGGAATCCACCGTGTAATATGCCTCCTGGCATCATGCACTACCAAGGAAAAATATGAATCCACTCGTAGATCTTCTATCTGACATGTTACTAGCCCAATCTGCATCTGTGTATCCAAAGACCTGTACATCCTTACCTGCCTCATAAAAAAGTCCATAATGTAAAGTGGACTTCACATACCTCAATATACATCTAACTACATCCAAATGAGGCTTTCTAGGCATCTGCATAAACTTACTAATAAGGCCAATAACATAGCTCAAGTCTTGCCTTGTAAATAGTCATGTAAATCAAACTCCCTACTATCCTCCTGAACATAGTAGGGTCTTCTATCTCATCCCCAACATCAGCACTCAACTCCACATTTTGCTCCAATGGTACTGAAAGAGGCTTACATGCTGTCATGCCATACTTGGATAGCATATCCAAGACATACTGCCTTTGGGACAGCCATATACCATCATCACATCTAATCACCTCAATACCAAGAAAGTATCTCAGCTCACCCTTCTTCAAGAAGTCCTTAACTTCACCAATCCCATTGTCACTGTCACCTATAATAATCAAGTCATCCACATAGATGACTATGATGACCAAACCTACATCTCACTTTCTCACATAAAGTGAGTGATCAACATCAGAAATACAAAATCCAATATTGACAAGATACTCTCCAATCTTGTCAGACCATGCTCTAGGTGCTTGCTTCAACCCATAGAGCGCCTTCTTTAACTTGCACACATATGTGGGATGCTCTAAATCCTCATAACCTATTGGCTGCTCCCTTTACACTTCTTCTTGCAATTCACCATGCAAGAAGGCAATCTTAACATCCATTTAGTGCAAACTCCAACCTTTGGCTGCCAAGGCAATCACACATCTAACAGTTGCCATCCTAGCAACTGGACCGAATGTCTCTTCATAATCTATGCCATATGTTTGAGCATAGCCTTTTGCAACCAGCCTAGCTTTATACCTGCTAACTGAACCATCTGCATTATGCTTGACTTTATAAACCCACTTACAGCCAATAGCTTTCTTACATTTAGGTAAGGGTACCAAATCCCAAGTCTTATTGGCTTCTAATGCAACCATCTCCTCATCCATTACCACATCCCAATGAGCATGACCAACAGCATCCTCAAAACAAGTGGGCTCAACATCCTCAACTAGTTTCACCATATAAGCATAATGGTGAGCTGTATAACCTTCAAAACCAAATCTTTTAACAGGGTGTCTGACCCTACTAGATTTGCATACCATTGGATCACTTAATGGAGCCTTTACATTACTATGAGCTCTCTGTACACCTGGTGTCCTGACTGAAGGAATGCCAAGCTCATCATTCAAACTCTCTGAACCACTAGAATCTCCATCAAATCCCAAATGACTGGTAGATGCATCATTACCATCCAGCACTTTCTTCTTTCCTTTGTCCTTTCGTGCAACGCTTATAGATCCACCTGAAGATGTGGGACTACTCCTTAGTCTCCCAGACCAAGGGCACACTATAGGTGTAGTACCAGATGATGTTTTTGGTCCACTAAGACTCCATGATTATTGTTTATCTTTCTTCACATAGCTATCTTGATCATTATCATCATCCAAAACATCACCAGCAGGTGTATACCAACTTCCCATCTCATCAAAGATAACATCCTTGCTCACTCTGAACTCACCTGTGATAGGGTTATAATAGCAATACCCTTTCTGCTCTAAAGAGTATCCAATAAAAACACATTTTTCTTCCTTTGGATCAAGCTTATTCCGTAGCTCATCCGGCACATGCACGTATGCAACACAGCCAAATACCTTCAAGTGCGATACATCGGGCTTCTTGCCAGTAAAGCATTCTTCAGGAGTCATCCCATGAACTGCAGCTGTGGGACTTCTGTTCATAATGTAAACAACAGTATGGACAGCCTCAGACCATAAATGTTTGGGCATATTCTTTTCAGACATTAATACATGTGCAACTTCTGTAATATGCCTATTTTTTCTTTCTACAGCACCATTTTGCTGTGGGGTATACCTACAAGTAAATTGCCTCTTTATCCCATGAGCCCTCAAGAAGCCACTGAACTCATTAGAGAGGTACTCTCCCCCTCCATCTGATCTCAAGCACTTCAATTTTAAGCATGTTTCTGTTTCAACAGCTGCCTTAAAAGATTTGAAGTGCTCAAACATATCACTCTTTTCCTTCATGAAGTATACCCATAGCTTCCTTGAACAGTCATCGATAAATGTGACAAAGTATTTGCTGCCGCCAAGAGATACATTCTGTGTAGGCCCCCAAACATCAGTATGCACTACATCAAGTATTTTTCTACTCACTTCTTTGTCATGTGAGAAGGGTTGTCTTGCCTGATTACCAAACTAGCATGCTTCACAGACTTTATGCAATTCTGCAACTCTAAAAGAAGGCAACCCTATAACCAATCCTCTGGACTGCATTAATTTCAGCCTTTGCACATTTGCATGTCCAATACGTTTATGCAATATTTCAATATCTAAAACTACTCCTTTTCTTTAGCATACATAGCAGCATCCATTGCAGGAATTCCAGCATCGTGAACATTCAGCCAACTCTACTTCCTTTTGCAACCAACCTGCACTTATCATTAAAGTCTTCTACAAAACAACATTTTGCATTGAATCGGACGTAGAACCCCTGCTCTACCATTTGGCCAACAGACACTAGATTCTTCATAATTGATGGCACATGTAATACATCTGTCAGACTCTTTGTCTGGCCATCATACAAGGACAAGGGAACCTTTCCAATGTGTGAAATTGGGTGGCACCGTCTACACATAGCTTGGATTTTGTAGGTCCTGCATCTCTCCAAACCATTCAACATTACTAGTCATATGGTTAGATACACCTGAATCCACATACCATACATCATCATGTGTCTCCTTTCCTGTAATTGCATTCATCATATGCTGCATAACAAACAGACGCTCATTTTTATCTTCATTCTGTCGTGTTTACCACTGTGAATATCATCCTTCTTAGCATAACAATTGGCTGCAATATGTCTTGTTTTGCCACAATAATTGCAAACAATAGCAGAATTTCCAGAGCCTCTATTCAGCCATCCTCCTCTTCCTCTAGAGCTCCCCCTGCCTCTAAAGTTTCCTCAGCCTCCTGAAATTGCATTTCACCAAATTGCTGATTGAACCTATTTTGCTGGTTATCACCAGCACATCCCATACCATGGCCTTTCAAAGAGGATCTACCATGTCCTCTTCCTAAACTTGAGTAAAATGCTTGAACCTATTCACCATTTTTTTCAGATGAGTGACCCTGCATATTGATCTCTTCAGTAATCATGAGAGAGATCAACTCATCAAAATCAGGAAATGGCTTCCGTATATATACTGAAGTAACAAATGATTCCCATGCCTTCTCATTGTTAAGGCCACTCAAAGTGGATGAAACCAGATCATTATCATCAGGCATCGCATCAGTCACTACTAAAGCATCTGTAATGCTCCTCACCTTTAACACATACTCATTGACAGGCATTTACCCTTTCTTCAAGGCATTCAACTCTTACTTGAGTTGAATCTTTCGTGCCTTTGTATTTACTGAAAACATATTTTCAAAAATTTTCCAAGCTACATGTGAAGTTTCTGCATTCCTTAAATGCCCCAACATCGTATTATCAATGATTCCAGATAACCAATACATCATCTTTTTGTCTTTTGCATTCCATTTTTTCCATGCTTTTAATTCATCTGCAGTCAAAGGGATACCCAGCCTCTGGCTCCTTTTCTTTACTTGAAACAAACTCATAAAGGCCCTTTCCAATGAGGAAGTTTGTCACACAGAACTTCCATGAAGGGTAGTTATTCTTGTTGAGCTTCTCAATAATGGGATTTCCACTATTCTCTGCCATTATCACAAACAAGGATATAACACAGCAAGCTAGTCTTCTGCAATCTTTCACAACACGTGTACAACAATACACCAAGCAATCTTTTTCACTAATTTCTCAATAGTATATGTAATCTGTAACTTGTTTGCAGATAAACCTTATGTTTGCTTCCTGCAAACACCTCAAAAATCACAGATTCGAAATCTATAACCTGTGCACTCACTTTCGATCAAAAACAACCAAAATCACAGTGTACCTTGAAACTGTTGTCCCCAACCTTGCGGCTCTAAAACGGAGTCTGAAATGGCCTCAAACACCCAAAATAACTGCTCGCACACCAAACCTCATAGCAATCTGAGATTTTTGCTCGACCCTACTTCCGGTGCCTCCACAGGCACTATCCAAGAGAGAGAGTGGATGAATGGGAGAGCTTCTTACCTGTTGCTTGCTTGCTCGAACCTTGCTTCTTCTCCTTCACTTCAGCCTTCAAAATCAGCCTCTCTCAGTGGCACGACTCTGATACCATGTCAAGAATCGCGTGGTGGGGGGACTTGCTTGAGCTACTGCGCCAAACACACACTAGGTACACAAGAGGAAGCTCACTCAAGAACACAAGAAGAGAAATAGAGGCCAAAACGTTTTCTTGCTGGTTTCTTCTTCTTCTTCCACACACTATACAATGTACACAAAGTATAGATAAGATACAACATAAAGGAAAGTGGCCTTCTAAGTCAAATAGTGCATAACGGACTACACTAATTGGCTGGTGTTATATCTTTGCCAGTTGTAGGTAGGTGTAACAAACTAAATATAATAAGTGGTAAGTTAGTGGCCATGTGAGTATCATAATGACCACCAACGTGCTAAGTCTAGACATGCAAACTTATCTAACCAGGTTGTCCATCATCAATGTCTGCACGTGTTGAGCTTGCCATCTCAACATTAGGAAGCTCCAAGAAGCTTGATAGAGTAAAAGCCATTTGATCTCTTCAAGAAATTTCAAGAAATTTCACTCCCGTCATACAATTTGCCATAGCCAAGGTTTGGGAGATCAAGAATGATCATGAGAATGAGAAGTATCCATATATGCTTGCTGGGAAGCTTGAAGAATCCTTATAGAAGCTTGCTTAAGTCATAGCCAAGGCTTATGTGGCTGATTTTTTTTGTTGTGGTAAGGGAGTGTGTTTTCAGTGCAAACAATGCAAACACATACCCCTACTTCAAAATGAGAAGTGGTCAAAGCAAGCAATAAGATTACTCTATGGAGAGCTTATACTTCAAAGATATCAACTATACAAGTTACTTTAACTTCAAAGTCCTGGAAGAAAAGAGAAGCCTGGATCCACCATGAAAGCTTGAGGAAAGCTTGAGAGAAAGAGGAGAGAGAAGCTTGCTCCAAAAGTAACCAATGTTTAACTCTTTTAATCCCTGTTTAGACTCCAGTTAGAGTCTAGAACCTTCAAAATGGGCTTCCATTTGATCATGATCTAGTATTTTGGCAAAGAACCTCCATCTTCCTCAAGATCTCCTTCAAGAAACCTCCGAAATTAATCCCAACATTTTGCAGAGAACTCTGACTAGTCACTATTTGAACTGTACCAAACCATGTGACCAAGTCTTGGTACTCCAGTTACCTACTACCTGTCCCTATGACTAAATTCTCTATGAAAGTGATTCTTACCATGGATCAAAGTCCATGCTCTGATACCAATGTAATTAAAGTTGCCTCTTCAATGGAAATTACAAGAAGACTAACAAGAAATGCTAAGAACCATAGCTTGCCACTTCTTAATTCAATATGTCTTACAACCAAGAATTACAAGAGATGTTGAAGCCATGGTAGCTTGAGAATCAATTTATGACAGCTGCCATAAGGAACTCATCCCTTACAATGGTGGGGAAGGAATAACCTTCAAGCTCCAAGAAGTGGAGTTTTGAAAATGATTAACAAAGATAATTTACATTGGCACCCTCTTGCCTTTTATACTCCAATTTAAAATAGGCTAATTACCTAACTAAGGTAGCATGAAAATCGCTTTATTACAAAGCAAGCCAATCAACTCTTCAAACATATTTTCTTTGCCTTTATGCAATCTCCCCCTCACTGACATATCCATGTCAATGGATGTAGTAGCATGATTATGGATTCATCCTATCTAAGGACCAACAGTGGATGAACCATCACCTATCGGCGGTCCACTCATAGACGTACTAGCTAAATGATAATTTTCAACATAAGTAGGGCTGGCTGGTCCATCAGATACCACTACATTCGGATTACCATAACATAAGGCCAGCTCATCAAAAACTACATCCTTGTTGATCAAGGTTTCTCAAGTGGACGGATCATAGCATTTATAAGCCTTTCTCTCCCCTATGCATAGCCAATAAAAATAATTTTGACAACTTTCAAGTCTAGCTTCTTCCTCTTTTCATCAGGCACATGTATGTAGGCAATGCAGCCAAATACTTTTAGGTGACTAATGTCCAATACAGTTTCTCATACGGAGTCAACCCCAGCTATAGATATTTGGTTTAGCACATAAATTGGAGTAACCATTGCTTCATCCCAATGAGCATTTGGAAAATGCTTTTCATTAAGCATTTTCCCGACAGCTTCCATAAGCACCTGATTTTTTCTCTCTCCACACCATTCTATTGAGGTGTGTAATTGCATGTGAGTTGTCTTTTTATGCCATATTTAGCAAGGTACATGTCAAACTCTTTGGATACATATTCTCCACCTCCATATAATCTCAGATATGAGATGTAACAGCCAAGTTCATTTTTAGCATGCTTCTTAAAGTCCTTAAAGACATTGAGCACCTCATCCTTGTACTTCAAAATGTATACCCATGTGTATCGGCTGAATCATCAATGAAAGATACATGATACCTAGGAACACCAAAAGGCACATTATGGGTAGGACCCCATACATCCGAATGTATCAACTGCAAAGGCCGATAATTGTTTTTGATATGTCTCATGAATGGGAATCTCACTTGTTTTCCAAACTGACAAGGAGAGCATACATGTCCAAGATCAGTGTACTTGAACTTTGGCAAGCCAAGTACAACCTCTTTCTGTTGCATATTTTCTAGCTTCTATACATTAACATGACCAATGCATCTGTGCCAAATTTCTACATCCCAAATTGCTCCATTATCATGGGCAAATATGGCTACCTTCAATTCCGAGATAGATGCATCCAAGGTAAACATTCTACCATCTCTCTTGCCTTTGGCAATCAATTTACAGCCATTGCCGTATTCTTCAATAAAACAAGCGTCCTTTCTGAATCTGACTTGCAGATTCTGTTTTGTTGTCTCTCCAACTGGCAGTAAATTATTAATAATAGAAGGTACATGTAGTACATCATGTAGGCTCTTCTTTCTGCCATTAGAGCATGAGCAACGGAACTACACATGTATGCTGAATATCATGTTGTGTATCATCACCAAAATATACAAATTCATGAGATCTTGCTACTAGCTCATCAAACCATTTGCCATGAGGAGTCATATGATTGGATGCTCTTGATTCTATGTACCATTTCTCATATTTGCCTTACTTAGGCATATTCTTTGATGTCCATGATGCATTCCTTTTGCATTCATATTAGCTTGCTTTTTATGGTAATCCTTTGCAATATGCCCATATCTTCCGCAATAATGATAGTATTTATCCTTGTTAGATTGCTCATGCGACTGCTAGGAGCCACTTCTGCCTCTAGGTGATCTCCCCCTATCTCTAAAGGCTCCAGATCCTCACTGTCCTTGCATATTTGAGCTATGCCAAGCATTTTGCTACTACTATCCATGTGTGTTTTGAGTGTCTCCTTGACCCCGAAAAGCTCCACGATTTCTAACACCTCTAGCTCATTGACTAGAGTAAAAGGCAATGTCTCTGCCCTGAGATGTACTTGAACCTTTATTCAAGCCAAGCTTTACTTCTTCATATAGCAGTAGTGCAAGTAACTCATCCTAGTCAAGGGGTTCTGCTCTCACAAAAATGGACGTATCAAATGCCTTATACTCCTTGCCTAACCCATTCAATGTCACTGCAATCATATCATCCTTTGAAACACGAGATCCAATAGTAGCCAGCTAGTCAGCTATGGTCTTTATTTCCATCGTGTGTGTTTGAATGCTCCTGCCATTCCTAGACATGTTGTTGGATTGCTGCTTTAGCTGCATCTTCCTTGCATGCGTGACACTACCATAATTCTTCATCATGAGTCCATCCCAAGCATCTTTCAGGGAATGGCAACTGGTAATCTGCATAGCCATCACATAAAAAATGCACAAAGAAAACCAATGCAGTACTTTACTAGCTCTTTTCGACCACTTTTGGTGAGCTCTCTATTGTTCTTATGTCAAATTCCATTCAGGAAATTTGGGTTCAGCTTTAGCGCCTATACACAAATCACAAGAACCTCTACCAATCAAAAAGTTCTGCATTTTGAACTTCCATAGAGTGAAGTTTTTTTTGTCGAGCTTCTCACCAACAATTTGAGTGATGCTATTAGTGCCTTGAGCATTTGCCATAGTTGTAAATTTAGTGCCCGACTCCCTGCACACCCCTTAGATGTTTATGACAATTTTAGTTCAATAAGCTGTCATAATAAAAACCAATAGTAAACAGTGTATTTCAGCTCATATGTATGTCAAATACATCCCCAGTCATGTGGCAAAACATCTGGATGTAGTGGCATTCCAAATAGACAGCATGTGTCTATATAGCAGACATATAGGTGTTCATGACAATCAATAGTCTGTAACAACAACAATCTATGTATAAGCAACAGTGTTTTCTCTATCAAAACAAGAGTATTCAGACCTCAAAACAACCCCAAAACATTTCATACAGTTGCCACTCTATGCAGGAGTTGATACACGTCCAATCGGTCATCAGAATAGATTGCATGTATGTCAAGTGAATATGATAGGTATCCTTCCTACAAACAATAACCAATCAATACCCTAGTGTAACCAGCAACAAATCAATCCAAAGTTTAGGCTTTCAGCACTCACAATATCCTAAAAAGCATCTACCACTCAAGTGGTATGATCCATTAGGAAAAAAATGAACTCAACAAATGGGCCCTTACAAATAATATAGTTTAAGATGTGGGCCTTTTGGATTGTCCAATAGGAAGGCTAGATGTTGACATCCATGGAGGGTGAATCTTCTCTCTCCAAATCTTGGATTTTCTATTTAAAAAAAGGGGTAGTGGGGGGTTAAAAAAAGGGAGAATGAATAGCACACAAAATTTGAGTTTCTCTCACCACATATTTCCCCCCCTTTTTTGAAAAATTTTCAATTTCGATTTTTTTCCTCTCATGAAATCAATTTGACCCAAAAGTTGAGCAGCAGACCACTTTCCCTCTCTTCTCTATACTCGTGAATTTTCGTCTCCATTGAAGCTCCCTGCTAAGAGTAATTAGGGTTTTGAGCGTTTTGCTTACCTCTGCACTTTCTTCTCCATGCAGCTCCAGATTTTGGGCAAAACACAGGTGCCCATCTCTCTTTGCATTTTCTCTTGTTTGCTATTTTTTCAATAGGGTTTGATGTCGTTTCTTACTGTTGTTGTTGTTTTATTGCAGAGGTTGTTTGGGGCAAGAGACAGAGGTGCTCGCCTCTCTCTCCTTTCTTTCCCCCCTCTCTCTATGTGTTGTTTCTCTTTTATGTTGTATTTTCAATAGAATTTGATGTTGGTTCTAATTGTTGTTTTCTTGTAGAGTTTATTTGGAGCAAGAGGCAAAGGTGTTAATCTCTCTCTCTCTCTGTTTGGTTTTTTTTTTTGCTAATATCTTTTCAATACAACACAATGTTAGATCTAACCCTTGTTGTTGTTTTGTTGCAGAGATCATTTTGGGTGACATTGCATAAGTGCTTATCTCTCTCTCCCTCTCTATTTCTCTGTCTATGTTTCCTCTTTTCTACTATTTTTTCAGTATACCTTCATGTAAATACTAACTCTTGCAAAATTGTCTTTTGCAGATATCAATTTGGGCAAGATTGGATAGGTGCTCATTTCTTTCTCTCTCCCGCGTACTCACACAAACTATCTCTTTCTTCCTCTTTGCATTATCCCTTTTCTACTATGTTTATAATAGGATTTGATGCTAGTTCTAACTTAAGGATCAATTGTTGTTGCAGCACTTAACACAAGGTAGAGCAGAGATTCTGTAGCTCAATTTACAGGTAAATCTACCATATTTTGTGGTGCCAAAATTTATTCATTTAATTAATGACTTTTATATTTGATGGGATTGATGTTTTCTTATATCCATCATTTGCAATGGGTTTTGATTAGCAATGATTCAATCTTATCCTCAGCAAATCAGCTTAAAGGTAAATTGGCCATGTTTTGTATTGCTTCTATTCATGCAGATATCTACATATTTTTTGCTAAAAGGGATTCATGCAAGTATTTTTGTTAAAAGAGATTCATGCAGGTGTTTTTTTGTACATGCAGGTATTGTACAAGGTTTAGGTGAAGCATATAATTCTCCATCAACTATTTTGATGTGGTGAGTGATTCCTTTGTGTTGGATGATATGGATCTGTTGGAAGTCAATGGTTCAAAAATCCTCTGCTTTATTGGTCCTATGTGTCCATTTGGATCTCCATGCCAATTGGCAATGATCCATGAAACTCTTGTATCATATCATCCATATAACACACAATGTGTTGAGTCTTAGAATATCTCAGGTGTCAATCCAATATGCCTATTAAGATTTCATGCCATGTGGCTACTATCCTTGTAACAACTACTCTATAATACCTGCATTTCATACAATGTATTGAGTCAAATCAGACTCCTCTTCATTATAATAAAATTTATTTTGGCAAAATTCTTTGAGTATTCTTGTGCTATTCTTTTCATTATATTTCATGTAAATGGTATGATTAAAGTGATGTCTTGAAATTAAATCTATACTTTTGTTGATGTATATATCCAGATGCGTTTCGATATCGATGTTTATGTTTGTTTACAAAAGTGTAAACATCTCTTAATGCCATGTTGAATTGTATGGCATATTGGTGATTATTGGACAGACTTAAAATGCTTATTATTTAGGGGTTAATACATACTTCTTTACATTTAATGCGTAGGTTATAATGCCTGAGAGAAGAACAAGCATTCTCTCGATAGAAGTACATAACAAAAAAGATGAAGAAGGGAATCAGATCACTGATATGTATCATTGCTCATCTTGGGTACATATGCATCCAAGTATGAAGGGAGCTTTCAGGGTAAAAGCATCTGCAATTGCAGATGTATCAAAGCACTGGAAGGGTAAAATTTTAGCTCTCATACAAAGGAATGTTGATTCTCACCTTGTAACAGAGGCGTTTGTACAACATGTATTCATGCAAAAATAAATACACATTGCGCCCACTGTGCCCTTTCAACGAAACATTGCAAACAGTAAGTATTTGCAACTCATTGAGAATGAGAAGGTTCATGATACCTATGTAACAACTTGTCTTGTATTTATAGAAGTATACCCTTCGGATTGCTGTGAGTGGCAAAATGTTGAGAGTTTCACTAGTTCTTTTAAGTGTTACCACCTCGAAATTAGTAGTTTGCTCTTTGAGGGGCGTACAACTAAGCAACTCGCAGAGGACCTTATTTTTTTCTATGACGTCAAGTACATATTACCCAAGGGGAATCAAGAATATGGAACCCTTGAGTATATGCACATATCAAATCTCAATAGCATAGAATGGCCATTGTGTAGTAGCGACATTTTGCACATGTATAGCACAATAATTTCAGCAAACATATTGAATTCTATGAAGCCAAGCACCAGCTCAAAGAATGTACATCTAACCTGGTTCATACCGATTGCAATTTTTGCACACATCTTCAAGGAATGTAAGGGTTTGAGACATACCAAAAGCACATACGTAATAAAAAATACATTAGAGGATTATGTAACAAGTATTCTAGGTAAAACTTGGACATCAAAAATAACTCACAGTCCTGACACAGTGGAGTGTCGAGTCACAACAAGGGGCATGGCTTTCAGGTAAAAAATTTCTCTCTTAGTTGACTATTATCTTAATTTGGGATGAATCAGATAGCTTTCCTTTCCAATTACAGGTACTTTGTCGTAAATGGTTGTGCCTTAATCAAGACATGTGTGAAAGTGCAGTTGTGGATGTTACTGTCATTTGTGAGGGCCACGAGCCCCAAGTGTTGCAAATGGAGGATGATTGGCCCTTGAGTATAATGCGCCAGGAAATTACAATGTTAATGCAAAATCCACCTGTTAGCTTCTATTTTAAACTAGATGGTAGGAAAATTCAAAGCCGATCTGAGGATACTGTTACCAGCGGAAAGTGTGTGCCTCCACATATTTTAGAAATTGTAGAGTCTCCCTAAAAATCCCAGCACCACAAGTTGTAATATCCAACACTTGTAAATTTTTGGATTTTTTTTTCCAATAGAATATTGTCCCTTACAAACTTGTAATATTTAAACATTATGATATTTATGCAAAATCATACACTTGTTATACACTTTCCACATCAACACATTTACATATGCATGTAAACTTTACAAAGATGTAAGTAAAGACAACTAAATTTCATATGCGAACAACCCTTAATGGTTTAAAACTTAATTAGGTTTTTAAGGTAGAACTAGTTTAGTTCTTGTTTCATTGTTTCATTTCACACTTTCTCTCTTCATCTCTTTATATCCACCACATCCCTTCTACCTGCTATGATGGATGCTCGCGCACACTTTGATGAGTGGATCCACGAGACTATCTTTGCCAACCAAGGTGACAAGATATTTCAGGTTTTCTCTAAGAACTTCAACCTTCAAGGCATGCTCTCATCACTGAATCCCCCCCTTCAGGTTTTGAAAGACTTTGTGAGAACCATTGCTACATGCACATACTCCATCGAGGGATCCGACATGACTTGGGTGCCTCTGGAACAACTCATGGTATTTCAGGCAGGGAAGAATCACCAAAAAATGGTGAGTAGGTGTCTGGCCCATGTGGATCCTTCGCATAGAGTATGCATTGTTCCCATGGAAAGTGCACCAAGTACATCACCTTTGGATCTCGTGGAGTGTGATTGCTGTCAAGATTGTGGGAGAGAAGGAAGGAGTCTCACTTGTAGCTTTCTTGCTTGCACAATGGGGGAATACACACAGAGGTGGAGGCTGAAAACAATTTTCCTCTTCTTAGTTATGTAAGCCAAAAAGAACTCTAGTACATAGAAATTGAAGAACCCTATATATGGGTCTCAAACCAAACTCAACTAACTAGGGTGGCATACTAACTAAGCCACGAACTAGAGTAGATAAGGATAGCTATCATCTAGCTATTATTCATGGGCGGTGTACCAACCGCATCTGCAACTGACAAGTCGGTGACATAAATGCACAACAGTTACCCTGGCATATCACGAGTGGAGCTTGATATCTCAACACTCCCCCTCGAGCTCAATCCCAATTCCTGCACACCAAGCAGGTCTCTGAACTTGCGTAGCTTCTCTATGCCCAATGCCTTCGTAAATATGTCAGCTACCTGATCCTTTGTGCTGACATAAACTAGATCAATAAGACCTAGTAAAACCCTCTCCCGCACATAGTGATAATGCACCTCAATGTGCTTTGTTCTAGCATGATAGACTGGGTTATTTTCCAAGTGTATACTACTCATGTTGTCACAATAAATGACAACTGGCCCATCCGTAGGTTGATGCATATCGTAAAGTAGCTTATGCAACCAAGCTACCTCACATGCAGCCATTCCTGCACCCCTGTACTCAGCCTTTGTACTCGACAAGGCAACTGTAGGCTGTTTCTTGCTGCTCCAAGTGACTGCAGCACTCCCAAAAGAGAACACATATCCACTGGTAGATCGTCTATCAGAAATACTACCAGCCCAATCAGCATCAGTGTATCCATGCAACTGTATCTGAACCCCAATCTCATAAAGTAGTCCATACTGCAATGTGGACTTCACATACCTGAGTATGCATCTAGCCGCATCCAAATGCGGTTTCCTTGGAGTCTGCATAAACTGACTTACCAATCCAACAGCATAGCTCAAATCTGGCCTGGTAATAGTCATATAAATCAAACTTCCTACTATGCATCTGTACATAGTAGGGTCTTCCAGAAGCTCACTTGCATCTGCGCTCAGCTTCACATTCTGCTCCAAAGGAACTGAAATAGGCTTAGAGCCTGTCATCCCATATTTGGACAGCATGTCCAATCCATACTGCCTCTGTAAGAGCCATATCCCACTTGGTGATCTAATCACCTCAATGCCCAAGAAATAACACAGCTCTCCCAAATCCTTCATCTCAAACTTCTTTCTCCGTTTTTCTCACATAAAGTGAAAAATCTGCCTTGGAAATCTGAAAGCCAATAGTGACAAGATAATGTCCTATCTTGTCAGACCATGCTCTAGGTGCTTGCTTCAAGCCATATAATGCTTTCTTCAACCTGCAAACAAACTCAGGATGAACAGCATGGACATAACCTGGTGGCTGCTCCATATATAACTCTTCTTGCAAATCACCAAGCAAGAAGGCATTCTTTACATCCATCTGATGTAAAGACCATTCCTTTGATGTAGCCATAGCAATGACTACTCTTACGGTTGCCATCCTTGCAACCGGACTGAATGTTTCTTCATAATCAATGCCATATGTTTGTGCATACCCCTTGACTACTAATCTTGCCTTGTATCTATTCATAGAACCATCTGCATTGTGCTTCACCTTATAAACCCACTTACAACCAATTGCATTCTTACCTTTAGGCAAAGGTACCAATTCCCATGTAGCATTTACTTCCAAGGCATCCATTCTTCATCCATGGCTTTCTCCCATTTTTCTTTTCCCATTTCTTGCTCAAAAGAAGTGGGTTCTAGTTCATGTATCACTTTGACCATATAGGCATAGTGAATGGCTGTAAATCCATCATATTTCAGCCTATCCACAGGATACCTAGCTCTGGTAGACCTGCGCAAAGTAGGTTCACTCCCAGATGCTCTCAAAACATCCCTGGTCTTCCTTACTCCAGGTGTAACAATAGAAGGAATACCCAACTCATCATCAATGCTTTGTTCTGAGCCACTGGATTCACCATCCACATAAGAGTGACCTACATTCACATCAAACATGGGCTGATCTACCTTCTCTTTTCCTTTTCGTGATACCTAAATACCACTATCTGCATTGCTTTGAGAAGATTCTCCTAATCTCAATCTGCCTATCCATGGCAAAGAATGTGAACCACTGCTAGAGGACATTCCAGGTCCGCTAATATTTTGTGACTGCTGCTGTGAATTCTGTGCAGCATTACCATTTTGTGCATCTACATCATTAATCACATTTACTGGTTTCTACCAGCTACTCATCTCATCAAAAACAACATCTCTGCTCACTGTAAACTTACGAGTAGAAGGGTTATAGCATCTATACCCTTTCTGCTGCAGAGAGTAACCAATAAAGATGCACTTCTCAGCTTTTGGATCCAACTTGGATCTCAACTCATCTGGCACATGAACATAGGCAATGCAACCAAAAATTTTCAAATGAGAAATATCTAGTTTCCTACCAGTATACCTCTTCTCTGGAGTCATCCCATGTATTGCTGCAGTGGGAGTCCTGTTCATTATGTAGACTACTGTAGCAACTGCCTCAGCCCAATAAAAATCTGGCAGGTCTTTTTCATTGAGCATGGCACGAGATACCTCTCCAATATGCCTGTTTTTCCTTTCTGCAATTCCATTTTGTTGTGGGGTATGATTGCATGAATATTGCTGCTTTATGCCATGCTCCTGCAGGAACCTTGCAAACTCATTTGAGAGGTACTCTCCCCCTCCATCTGACCTTAGGCATTTTATTTACAGGCCTGTTTCTTTTTCAACCATAGCTTTAAGAGTTTTGAAATATCCAAAAACTTCACTTTTCTTTTTCATAAAATACACCCAAACTTTTCTACTATAGTCATCAATAAAACTGACAAAATAATGACAGCCTCCAAGAGATGCAGCTTTAGTAGTCCACACATCAGAGTGGATTAAATCCAATGGCTTCTTACTCTCTTGAATATATCTAGGAAATGGTTTCCTTGCCTGTTTTCCAAATTGGCAGGCTTCACATACCTTATGCATTTCTGCAACCTTGAAGTTAGGCAATCCTGCAACAATATTTTGGGCCTGCATTGATTTAAGTCGTTGTACATTAACATGACCAATGCGTTTATGCCAGATATCAATATCTGCAACTACGTCGGTCCCATGTGCAAACATTGTTGCACTCAATTTAGACATGTCTGCATCCAACGTAAACATTCTGCCCTTCTTCTTTCCTTTTGCTATCAAGCGACCTTTATTTTTCATATCCTCAACAAAGCATCCATGAGAGTTAAATCTGACCTGCAAGCCCTGCTCAACCATTTGACCAATAGAAACTAGGTTCTTGGTGATATTCGAGACATGAAATACATCTGATAGGTATTTATTTTTCCCATCCTTCATAGACAAAGGAATTTTTCCAATCTGCACAATAGGATGTGCAGTATCATCACCAGTCTCCACAAATCCTGGTTTTTCCATTTTCATTG
The DNA here is from genome assembly GCF_053477565.2 of Lygodium microphyllum. Classification (NCBI taxonomy): domain Eukaryota; kingdom Viridiplantae; phylum Streptophyta; class Polypodiopsida; order Schizaeales; family Lygodiaceae; genus Lygodium; species Lygodium microphyllum. The sequence continues at coordinate 22,652,297 of NC_141143.1, read as the reverse complement.
CATCCTGCATCCATTCTGCATGACTGTGTGGTTTCATGCACCTGAGTCAACATACCACACATCGTTTCTTTCTTCTGCACTTGTCACAGAATTGGTCATGTGCACCATAAACAAATGCTCATTTCTATCATCACCCTGTCTACTAGAAGATGCATAATTCCCTTGTTGCAATTTTCCATTCATGATGTCATTCTGCTTTTTATAGCAGTCCTTAGCCATATGACCCATTTTACCACAGTAGTAGCATTCAACATTGCTGTTTGCATTTTGGCCTCTTTGCCATCCACCATGACCTCTTTGGCTCCCCCTGCCTCTAGAGTCTCCTCCATAGGACTGGTTTTCTTGAGTTCGCTGCATATTCTGATTTCTACCACGGCCTCCAGATCGGCCTCCTCTACCTCTGCCTCTACCTCTTCCAGCATTTGAGTAGAAGACAGCTTCTTTTGAAGTTCCTCCTGAAGAAGATGCACCACCATTTCTCTGCTCCTCAGAAATTAGAAGAGCAATCAACTCCTCAAAATCAGGAAATCTTTCACGAACTGAAATGGATGTTCGGAACTGTGCATAATCCTTTCCTAGACCATTCAAGGTCACAGAAACTAAATCATCATCTTCCACTGGTGACCCAATGGAAGCAAGTGCATCTGAAATCTTCTTCACCTTCATGTGGTAGTCATTAATGCTCATATTTTCTCTTTGCACATTATGTAACTCTTGCTTGAGCTGCATTTTCCTGGCTTGCATATTTGTGCTATATATTTTTGACAAAGTATCCCATGCCTCCTTTGGCGTACTTGCATCTTGAATATGCACAATCATAGAGTCTGAAATGCTGATAGACAGCCAGTACATAACTTTCCTAGCTCTCTCATGCCATGCTTTAAATGCCTGCATTTGCTGTTGATTGGGAACATCAGGAAGAACTGGTTCTTCTTCATTTCCTGCAACGAATTCCCAATATCCTTTTCCCATAAGGAAATTCGTCATTCTAAACTTCCATGCTTGGAAGTTGTTCTTGTCAAGCTTTTCAGTGACAATCTGTGAAAGAGAATCAGATGCCATTACAGAACACTGCAAAAAATTATGTCACTGCAAAGAACACAGCTTCAGCCTCACAAGGGCAAATCTGCAAAACTAACGAAAGTGGTATTTGACCACACAGTCACTTCCTAGTGACGATTTTGTATCAACAGGCAACAGGGATGATTCTGTAACTCCCAATGTCTCTGCGCACAGGCATACGATGCAATTTCTACAGTAACTTTTCACCGACCTGTAGAACAGTAGTCACACAGCATAAAATAGGGCCTTTTCCTGAGTGCGTGCAGAAAACTTCCGCCTCCAAAACAGGTCCCGAAATGGCCTCAAATCAAAAAAATAGGGTCACCAAGGGCTAAAGCCCTTACCCGCAACATATACTGCCCTCTTGCTTCACCGCGAAGGGTGTCTCAACGTGAGACAATGCACTCTTGCAATTTTTGGTTGTGCTACCTGCAAAGATCTGCTCCCAAAACAGAAAAATGAAAGCAACACTGGTCCTCTTACCAAAACACCGCGAACTTGGCTTGCTTTCTTGAGCTCCTTACCACGAACAAGGCTCTGATACCATGTCAAGATTGTGGTAGAGAAGGAAGGAGTCTCACTTGTAGCTTTTTTGCTTGCACAATGGGGAAATACACACAGAGGTGGAGGCTGAAAACAGTTTTTCTCTTCTTAGTTGTGTAAGCCAAAAAGAACTCTAGTACATAGAAATAGAAGAACCCTATATATGGGTCTCAAACCAAACTCAACTAACTAGGGTGGCATACTAACTGAGCCACGAACTAGAGTAGATAAGGATAGCTGTCATCTAGCTATTATTCATGGGTGGTGTACCAACCGCATCTGCAACTGACAAGTCGGTGACATAAATGCACAATGGTCACCCTAGCATATCACGAGTGGAGCTCGATATCTCAACAATTGCACATTGGAAATTTACCTCCTTGCATTGGATACACCCCTAGAGGAGGAGAGTGATGAAGATACAACTCCATAGGTTGTTTCTATCACATACACGGGAGAAGAACTGATTGAAGAGCTCATAAATGTTGTAGAGGTACATCGAGTGGTGACAGAGCAAGGGTTGGCTCTCATGGTTCCATCTCCTTCAGAACAGCCACAAGTTGACAAACCCAACCTTGCCTCCTTGATACCCATTGAAGTAGATGGTGTACAATACTTACTTCTATCAGATGTACTGCAATACTTGGAAATGAAGGAAGAAGAGTTGTTTTCTATCCTAGTCAAGGATTCAATGGAAGACCTGATCGATTATGATTACATGGATGTGCATCCAACAATGGCAGAGATTGGAAGATATGATGGCATAAGCTTAGATATTGTGAGTGAGATCATAGCAGCACAGGAGCATATAACCTCGATTGAAGAAGATTACCTTGTGCCCGATGCTAAATTTGAAGCACTATAGCATGATTTGTTCGGACCAAGGCCCCAGCTTCCTACCAAGGAATTTGTAGATCCCTCTGCCCAAAGAGATGCCTCCCTGACACACGAGGAAATGAAGATACAAGATGATCTCAAGAAGATAAGATTTCTAACTACCATATATTTTTATGCAATGAAACTTGATGGTAGGGTGTGTCGGGTCCCCTGGAGTCCACCGGTGAAATCTTGGCCAAAAATGATGCCTGCAGCTGCCCTGTTCGAAGTCTGGCATCCCAGACTTCGAACAGGGCAGCTGCAGGCGTCCTAGACTTCGAACAAGGCAGCTGCAGGCATCATTTTTGGCCAAGATTTCACCGATGGACTCCGAGGGACCCGACGCACCCTACCATCAAGTTTCATCATTTTTCGATAACTCTAGGTTAGTCGCTAAATATATTGTTTGATTTGACTTTGTCATTCAGGACATATTGTATATAGATGACTTTGCATCAAGGCAAGGAGGAGCTGGACATGCGGAGCGACGCAAGGATTCAGCTCTTAAGGAGTATATTGACAACCCTGTTACAGATTTGGTGGTCTTCCATAAGAAGTTCTCACCAGGAGGGAAAGAAATAATTATGAAAATTCAAGCTTTGACCAAGTTTGGACCTTTTTGAGCGATACCTGTGACATCTAGCTTAGAGAAGGTGGTGCTAATCAGGCGATCAATGTTTCTTTATTTGTTTGATCAAATGCGGGGTGGAGCTATGTGTGTGCTTGTGACATTAGACGACCTCGCTACAGTGTCGGATCCACTTCTCCTAGAAGAAGAGCTGAACGGGGAGTGCATCATTTTTAAAGCAAAGAAGGAACTTATAGTCCAATGCACTAGGATAACACTATACTAAAAAAGATAGCATTGCAAACTCTGTTCATTCCATTGGAACGAATGCATCCTTCACTGCTTGAAGATTTCTTACAAGTTGGAAGTCCTTGGGAATTACAATGATGTGCTTTGCATGTATTGCACAACGTTGAGCATTAGTCATCAAGTCAACTAAAAAGGCCTCTGCAGCACACTATAGAGCATGAAGACATTCTTTTGTGAAGCGATCAGGTCTATCCTGACCTTGTACCAAAAACCACCTCCTGATTTCTGTGTGGTAGAGGTCTTACACAATCTCGCGAACAAGTCTTGAGAAGCTCACCTTCGGAATGATGAGATCAAAAGAGTGTTAATACCTTCTAATTTCTCTCAAGGCCATTGTACCTCGCTTCCACTTGTGTTTCTTGTGGGGATGCTGAGGAGGACCCTTGTGAGTGCAACTTGAGGAAGGTGGATTAGGTTGAGAAGGGTGTGGATCTGAGCTAGTAGATGCTCCAAGGGGTTGAACATGATATGGGGCTCTGAGCCCAAGCTTATTTGCAACTGCCTTAGACCTAGCCATCTTTCCTGCACAAGAGATGTGAGAACTCAATGAATAAGATAGAAAGTGAAACCCTCTTTTATATAGCCCTAAACTATGAGACTCTTTCACATAGATGCACACTCTCTTTTCTCTCTAAAACTATGAATTGCATTCACACTAACTCACATTGTTCATCTTACTATCTTAGCTCTTTTCAAACCCATTTGTTGCCTTGTCGAAGCCTTGTTTCTAGCCACTTGGCACGGTTTTCTTTGGCACTTGAGGCTTCATAACGTACTCTTTTAGTGACATGATGTGATTTCATCATATTTGCAGCCGATTCATCAGTACTTTCATTTGCTCTCTTTTGTGAGAGTTTAGCTTCATCTGCTACTATAATCCTATACCACCAAGATAGAAATTGGATCATTGGATTGCTACCATTCACCCCTCCACCATGATCAGTTTTTCTTTGGTATGCACCACCCGCTATCCAATGTGAATTTTCCATCCCTTATGTGGACCAAATTCCAATGCTTCCCTTTTCTACAAAGTATGGCCCATGTGCCTCAAGGATATGCTACAAAGACACATATCACACATGAGTAAAATTATGCTCAATAGTTTATACAATTCATACAATTTTAAAATATTAACTTAGTATGCACAATGTAATGTGTGATGATAGAGCTTTTGCCCTATGCTTCCACCATGTTTTTGTAGAAGCTATGCACAGTATTGATAAATTCTTGCTTATCTTCATTGTTAAACACCATCTTGCAAAGTAAGGGATCCAATTTGTTAAGACTTATCCAAACCTTAGCTTTGGCCAATCTTGTTTTTCCTCCATTACTTCGATCAGGAACTACAAAATGTAACTTTTTTCGCCCATCGTAGTCTTGCGGCCTACGAACCATGACATTCCCTTCCTCATTGATGGGTACTGAGAGAAACTTCCTAGCCTTTGCTCCTCCAAAGCAAGGCTTTTTTGGCAAGTTATCATATTTTCTTGATCTCTTCTCGTCTTTTTAAATCGTCACTTGATGCTTGTGTAGCCCAATTTTTGATAGCACTCGCTCCACATTCCTACACATTGCAATAGCTTCTTTTTTTGGTTGCATCCTATAAGCAAAGAAAATGTATTCATATACAAGTTTCTCCATGATTTTGACAAAAGCATGCAACGAACAAATGTGGATACAATCCAAGGGAATATTGAAGATGGGCTTCTAAGTGGGATCTTCTCTATTGCGCATCGGTGCAGCACTTGTCACCTTTTGCTAGTTCTTCTTTCCATCCTTTCCTTCCACCCTCTCTATCGAGCAATATAGGCATGGATTCTTTGTATTTGCACCATTGGAGATTCCACACATGCATTTTAAAGTTTTCAAGTCTCCTACAAGATGCCATTCAAGTATTGACCATACCCTTCAACCGAGAGTATCTCACCATGTTCCTGACGATCGATGATGCTTGGAATGCTTGTGTGTATAAAGAATAGTTGGAACACCTCAAATGTTTCCTTAGGAACTTCAAATTCAGCGAGCCACCAGACATGGCACTCAGATTGAACACTAAAGTTCCCTGGGTTGTTCTTGTCAAATTGTAAAGCTCTATTCATCAAAGTTACACTAACTCTTTCAAGCTTTACTCATTTGATGACCTCACTTTCATCTATTTTTATAACAAACTGCAATTTACAATTACATTCCTCAACAACATATTGTAGTACATTACCATTACTGACTGCACCTTGTTCAAATCTAAATAGTAATTATTGAGTTCGGTGAACTTCACCTCATATGCATTTTTGGTCCCAACCTTTAGTGTTTCCACACATTGAACATACATGGGATCTCCTATCAACTCCAAAACCTTTGTATTAAGTTGCTGTCGGGCCTCTATTAACTTTGAAGGTTGAGGAAGAGGCACGATTCTATTTCTCTTCAGCACACGATCAAATCCAGCCTTCACACCTTTGAATATCTTTAAGTCGTTATGCTAATGCCGGCCCTATCACAAATAGATTGTGCATCCACAGCTGAGAACTCATTTGACACATCTTTTAATGTGCACTCAATCACCTTTTCCTTCACAGCCTTAAACTTAAGATTGCTCAAAGTGTTTTCCAGTGTACTTGCCTTTAGCAATCTACTAATACACGATCCAACCTCACCCTCACCTAGGTTCTCTTTTTGACCTACCTTACATGCTTTGATACATCGCTTCCACTGGTCACTATTCACAATGAACTCATTGATTGGCTTCTTCTTTTGTTTGCGCTCCTGTGTTACTTTGCTGTTGATCTTTCTCAAGTCTTCCAATTGTGCCTTTGCCTCCTCATATGAGATACCAATGTCATGGATAGTGTCTTGCATTGAAATAATTTGATTGTTTTGTTGAATTACACCATCATTCAGTTGTACCACTTGTCCTATGAGCTGTTGTATATGAAGTTGATGTGCAGTGATCACATCATGGCAATTTTTTATGGTTGCTTGGCAAGTTGTAAATACTTTGAACACCTAATCATTGAGTCGCCTAGTATAACCAAGTAACCCATTTTCACCCTCGCACACATACTTCAGCAAATTTGTGATTCCTGAGAAAGTTGGAGGTCTATTGTTTAAGGGGTCAATTGGGTAGATTCCCCCATCAACCCACAAATCTAGATGTTTCAATCCCATTGGCCTGTAACTCTACAAAACCTCAGGGTTGACATTGGTATGATGGGTTCTTTTGAATAATGGGGCATATTCAATCTCTACCTCAATATGCAGCTCCTTCTTTCCTGTATTCATTTTAACATTAATAGAAACGGGGAGCCTACGTGGTTGCCACAAGAGGTAGAGTGGAGATGCACAGAGAGGCACACAAAGGTGCCAAGGAAAAGGAGAGTGTAAGTAATTCACTTTGTTAATGAAGGTTGCATAAATATAGAGAAGAGGTCACAATAGAGCCATGAGAGAGTATAGATATGGGGGGAAATAGCTCAAAGGGTAGGGATGTCCAAGACTTTTCATATTTTAGATACTTCTATTTTGCCTCCAAAAACATCTCCAAAAAACACGAAATTTGACCAATTGGTTTGTTTTTTGACCAAAAGCTAGGATATAAAAAATCCCCAAAATATCTTAAAAGGAACTTCCGAATTTTCATTTTCCTTGTTCTCGATTAAAAGATCGATTACCTCGTATCTACTAATCATTTTGCATTGAAAACGAAGCACCACACTCCCATAACTAACTCCTTTTTTAATATAAAATTTGGTTGAAAAAGACTTCTTCAATGAGGAGAGAGAAGGAATCTGAGTATATCTTTGTAGATAATATAAAAAAGGCAAAACAAGATTGCAAAAGTGGAGAGAGAGGAGGATTATTTTACTATTCTTCTCTCCTCTTTTCCTTGTTTTAAGGAGGAGAGAGGAGGGGCTAAAAGGCCCATTTGTGAGTTTATTTTTTTCCTAATGCAAGCATTTGTCATTAGCAAATAAGTGTCACATATACTTCAACCCTGTAGGCATACTATTTCCAAATTTAGGACAACAACCAGTTCACTATTTCTAGCCTACAAATAAGCTCCAAAACTAAGCATTTAACACTCCAATATCATGCCCATATATAGATAAGTGTTGCTACAACAATTACCAAGCATCCATGATGATTGTCTGCATCATTCTCAAGCATTTCTTGATCAAACAATGCCCTATTTTAGTGTTGGAAGTTCTAGGATAGATTTTAGCATGTCAAAACTTTCCAAAGTTGAGCATTTGACATTCCAAACCAATGCTTAAATTCATGAGAGATAGCCCATATACTTTCCCAAGCATCCTTGAAGATCAAGTGTGACATTCATGAAGCATTCACTACTATTGTAGTAAACTTATCTACTAAGAATGCAGGTACCAGGCACATTTCTCCTTCCACAGACATGTCAAATCATTGCTGAATGTACTGATCTAGATGGAGGCTCAATTTCTCATGACCAAGTGTTTTAGCATGTAGCTATTGCTCAAGTAATGAGTGATTAATCATGGGTAGATCTGCTAACTTCTGTGCTTCAAGAAAGCAGTCGTAACGGACAAATCACATTTCTATATCTATTGCTTATGCTAAACATGAGTGCTTGCTAATGCAAGTTCTAATGCTTGATAATATTCCCTAATACTTCAAGCATCCCATCAAGAATCACATCTATGATGGTATTCAGCTGCCATACTTGGTGTTCAAGCCTCCATAAACTAGACGCATTTTAGCAAGTCATGTTTTTGCATCTAGGCCACGTTTTTTTTCATATCTGCTTGTTGGCATTCCAATCAGCATTATTGTTAATTGATAATGTACCCTGGAGCAATAGGCACAACCAATAGGTCCACGTTTTTGTTGATGGCTCATGTTTTTTTAGATTTGTTGATGCTAAACATTAGGAGGCACATTGATAGGCTCCATTACATGCCATTAACCCTTTGAACCACCTTCCACAAGCTCTATTAGTTGTAGAGACTTCAACTAAGATACATACCTTCTAGATGAGAGTTATGACTACCAACACTACAAGCTTACTTCAATCTTCGAGCTCCAACTTCTCCTGTAACTTCACTGTAGGCTCTCACACTCTAGGGATCCGCAGTTTCATGGCTCTGATACCATGTCAAAAGATAGGGAGAGAGAGATGAGGCAACAGGGAGTAGTGAACTTCCATATTCTTCATTATTCCATGTACTTCATAAACATACTAAATGACTAGAACGAACTAGGTCTAAGTGACCAAATGACTACTCACACTAACTAACTCTACCAGATTTAAGTGTATGCAACTTATTGACTATGACTCACATGCTAGAGATAGCAGGACACTAGTTAACATGTTGGTGTACATGAGTTGAGCTTGAAGTCTCAACAAAGGTTTCAATCATTTGACTATGTCTTTTGTTTGCCGATGCCTATAGTTCCTTCTGTGCTTCCTAGGTTTCGAATACGAGTTCCTAGTCTTGCAAGGTCATGAGTGTGTGCTTTTAGGTGGAGGCACTTGATGTTTAGGCATCCATTTGATTTGTGGTGCATGGGACTTAGTTTTGATTTTGGTGATCTGTTGGCTTTGAGGTTTGGCGAGTTGTGACGAGTTACGACCCCCCTCCTTAGGCTAGGTGGTGGGTTGCTCTACCGGTGGCTTTGTAGGCTTTGATGGAGCTGCACTACCCTTGTTGAAATGCATGACTATACGTACATTCCCGATGGCTAGATGAATGCACTATGATTGGTAGTTGACAGTACAAAGTGTTTGCTTTTTGTCTTTTAACCTACATCATCCCAACAATGATTTTATACCCACATCCTTTGCATTTGGCAACACATAAAATATCATCAATATGCTTTTAGAATGGATAGAGACTGAAATCTTGCACTTTCCTAGAAGTGCATATGAATGACTCCCAAATGGTCTGATTTTGGCATTAGTGGGCTACAATTGTGATCTGCTAATTTGAATCCAATGATTGTGAGTCAAGATATTAAAGTTAGCTACTCATCAATCAATGCATCAAATGTATGTGTTTGCTAGGCGATGATAGTCATGTGCAAGCAAGTCGGAGCTACGGCTTTTTCATATTCATTTTCAATTTTTGTAATAGTGGTCACTCGTACATTGATAGGGGATTCTAGCATTGGAGGATCATGTAGTGGGTGCATGGGCATATAGTACCTACCATTGAAGAAGCCTATGCCCTTACCCTCTAGGGTTTTGAGTTCTACATTACCGATTTGGCTGATGGTATGAACTTTGAAAGGTCCTAGCCCTCTAAACTTCATCTTCTATTTATGACCTTTGATTAAGTACAACAGTAATAAGTTTCCTTGTTTGAAATCTTGCTGCTTGACATGCTTGTCAAACCAGCTCTTTCGTCATGCCTTTTGCAAATCAGTGCATGGGTGGCTAGAAGTCGAGTCCTTGATAAGCGTTCTAGCTTGATTAGGCGCTCTCTCCATGATTTCTTTTCATCCCATCTCTCCTGAAGAGCTATTCTCAAGCTGGGAATGAAGAATTCCACTAGTAGAATTGTTTCAGTTCCATAGTTCAACATGAAAGGAGTTTGTCCTACAGCCATTTTATAGGTCGTTCGGTAGGTCCATAAGGTTGCCATTAGTTTGTTACCCTAGTCACTACGTGAAGCAAATACTATTTTGGTCATGACTTTATTAGATCTTGTTTGTGGACTCAGCCTAGCCATTTTCTTGAGGGTAGTAAGGTGAGATTTTTCAATGGATGATCAGGAAGGTGGATAAGAGGTGACCGATCACTTCATTGATGAAGTGTGTGCCTTGATCACTAACCAATTCAATGGGGTAGCCCAATCATGAGATCACTTGCTTCCATAGGAACTTAACTATGGTCCTAGCATTATTTTTCCTTGTGGATTGTGCTTCCATCCATTTTGTGAGATAATCGATGTAGCAACAATGATGTACTTGGCCTGCGAGTATTATGCTACATGACTAATAGGCCCAATGAAGTCAATCCCCCACTTTTTGAATGGTTGTCTTGCAATGATTTCCATTTTGTCCTTGCAAATAGGTACATTGGTCTATTGGCACTTGTCACAATGCTTGACAAATCGTACTGCATCTCTAAAAAGAGTAGGCCACCATACTTGAGACTGCAATACCTTACAAGCTGTCATGTCTTTGCTGAAATGTCCTCTTGCAATCATGCCATGTGCCTCTACAATACTCATTCATTTCATGCTTGCATACACATCTTCATAGCAACTCATCTTGCCCTAGCCTATAGAGTTGGCATGTTATTAGCTGATAGGGTTGTATTTTAAGGACGAGTCACCTAAGTCGGGCTTTTTTGATGGATCTTTCAGGTAGTCTATGTTCAAGCACTTAGACTATATCATTTTCCCAATATGGCATCAAGTCAGCTTTAGAAAAATCTCATTTGCTAGATAGGTTAAAACAGATGTGTGTCTGGCAAATCATTCGTAATGCTTTGTCCAGTAGTTTCTTGTGTTTCTGGGTATGTGAGACATATGGTCAGCCATGTAGTGCTACTTCCCTTTGCGTACAATCATAGAGAAGTCGAACTCTAGGAGAAGAAGTAACCATCAAGTGATGCATCCCATAGCATAGGGTTTGTTAACAAGATAAAGCAAGGATTCATCCTAATGGGAGAGAAAGCATAATTCCAAATGTGCCCATGTTGCCAGCTTCTCCTAGTATGACCATGCCTATGACTAGTCAAATGGCTCCAACAACTGTTGGAAGCCCAACGATAAATCCTACCATTGTTCCAGGGAATCAACAGCCAATCCCTAATCAAGCTATTAGGCTAATGGAACAATAGGTAGACGATCACGGCTATGAGTCAAGTGCCTTGAACGTCCTTGGTGAAGTTAAGGATATGATGAAGCACTATACTAATATGATTAGCAAACAATATAGACAAATAGCCATTGATGTTAGTTTCCTTAAGAAGCATCAGAATATGATAGGGAGTCGATGCCCTAAAGAGGGCGCCCTCTCAAGATTCACGTGTAAACGGTGTGGCGCCAACATTTTTCCAAATGTTATATGTGACATATGCTACATGTAGGAGTAAGATTAGCTCTCTCCAGAAAGGAAGTAAATAGCCAAGTCCAGTTAATCATCAAGTGCAAGAGAATAATCTCCAACAAAATGAAGGACCGAAACAACATTACCCCCCTCCTAGTTGAGTACCACTGCCATGGCACTTCTGGGTGGTGAGTCGGACGGTGTTGCTGGTGTAACCAAGTGGCTTTTTGAGTTTGTATATGAGCCCAGTTGGAAGGTGTGTTGGAGGGATTTATGGTTCTTAAAGGCCCTTGAGTTGGATATGAGCCTTGGTGTTGGAGAGATTTATGGTTCTAGAAGGCCCTTGAGCTGGATATGAGCCTTGGTGTTGGAGGGATTTATGGTTCTGAAAGGCCCTAATTTGAGCCTTGGTGGAAGTTGTGTTGGAGGGATTTATGCCTTTGTATCATGAGCCTAGCCATAGGGCAGCTATCTATTCCTAGGTTAATGTCAAAAAAGAGTGGGGGAAGGTGGGCTTCCTCAGCCGGCTGGCTTTTGTTGAAGCAAAAACCTAATGGTCCTAAGGTAATTACAAGTAGTTATGAAGACTGGGTTTGGGCAGGAAGAGAAATCCTCGAGGAAGCGGTTGATGGATGGGTGCAAGTCCCTTGCTCTAAAGGTCATGCATTCCTCGGGAGTTGCTGCATTGACATTGTAGATCTTTGGGAAGTCATACCTGCCATGCATCCCCTATCGTAATCCACTCTGTGTTTGCAAGGGTAGGGCATGTAGATAGGATCATTCTGTTCTTCCTGTAGTGTGCCATAGAAGGCCATCCATGTGCATCAAAATTGGTGTCCCAAATCCTCCTCTATCACTTTGGCTACGCCTTGTAACCTCAGACGGTTTTGGGAACCTGATAGACCTTATCTTACCAGTAGTCTGTGGGTTCCCGCCTCCATTGTGTAATTACAATGCTTCGCTCTTTGACCCATTGGTTAACTAGAGTATTGCCCAAACGAATGATCCTTTCCACTACCTCTAGGGGTAAGATTCGGTCCAAGGCTTGTGGGTAGAGGAAGAAGAACTTGAAGAGTTGGGATTGGAGCTCCTACTGCTGCCAGATAGTTAGCTCTTACGGCTAGTTGATGGGATGATGATCCTCGCATAGTGGCATGGGCTCATCAAGTAGTTGTTGTGGCCATGCTTGCGCTCTTTGCTGGGCTTGCTCCGCAAGTTCACGTCTTCTTCTTCTTGCAGCACTAACACCTTGGGAACCTAGGCACCCTCTAGCTCTTCTAGAGGCAGATTAGGCAAGAGCATACTGGGCTCTATGATTTGCGGTTCTTCTTTGAATGCCTGGCTCAAAGTCCGGCTCTTGCTTGGTGTCTTGCTCCATTGTGGGTTGTACTGTGGGTGGATGGGACTGCTCTTGTTCCTCGAATCTAAGTTTCCTAAGCTCATCAGTGGAGAGACCAGCTTGTCGCAAGTAGCTGCATTGCTGCTCCTTGGTTATGCCTGTGCCGGTTGGGAGTGTGCACTCTTGCATGCCATACCTTAAAGCTCTAGTTGTCAATTCCAACTTCCTTTTCATTCTCTCCACCGAATCCTCGCCTTCAACTTGTGTAACGTGAAGCATAGTGCTCAAAAAGGCTTGCCATTGCGTATTGGAGCATGCTTCGGCGGCCTCAGCTTTGGATTCTACGAGCACCCTTTCACACTCCGCCACTGCTAGGTGTTCTGTCAACCCTCGCACTCTTTCAAAGTTGTGCCTCTCCCACTGGTGTGCCTTCTCTTCCAAATCTTCCTTGCCCATTTCCATCTCCTGAGACATCATCATTACCACCTGTTGCTACTCATTCCACACTTCCAACATTTGTGTCTTCTCTTTATCCTAACGGTTCTTGCTCTTCGGCTATTCTTCTACCTTGATCAGCCCACGGAGAATTGCTGGTGGGCCTTTGTGAGCCTTTTTGATAGATCTTTAGTAGTTTGCACATGGCTTTCTAGCTTTGCCAGGTGTAGTTTTCTTTCAATCATGGCCATGGCCATTAGTCCCTCCACTTCCTTTGTTGGGCATGTTGCAAGTTGTCGTGCAAGCTCTTGGCCGCTTCTTCTATGGCCTCTTCCTTCTCCTTCGACATGACTCCTATTTCTCTCTCTAGCCTTCCTTGCTCCTCCATCGCTGACCACAGCTCGGATACCAAGGCATCCTCCCGTTCTTGGCATCATTCTTATGATACCTAGTCTTCTTCTTGTGGGATCTCTTGTAATTTTGCATACATAGCTTTCACATGTGCCATTCGTTGTTGGAGCTTAGCGTATTGTTGGATGAGCAACTTGTGGTCCCGTTGCTCTGCCACTAGGTCTTGGACTTCATCCTCTAGCCTTTCCCTTAGGCAATCTTCATCTAGCCGTAGAGTTGTGGCAACTTCTCTTTCGGCCTCTAGTTCCATAGCCGTGGCCTTGTTCTCTTCCTTAGCCTTCTCTAGCTAGGCTAGGAGTTTAGCTACGTAGGCATCATAGTTCGCAACCGGGGGCATTGTTGGTAGTGTTGTGGTGGTGGATGCTTCCAACCTTTGTCACTTTGGGTCTTGCCTTGACTCGGTGTCTGCTATAGCTGGCCTTTTGGCTCCTGCCCTTGGAGCTATCTCTTGTACTTTCGTGACCAAGAACTGCATCATGGACATGAGCTAAGTGGTGTCCATGGCAGGTCTAGCTCTGTGTTGTGGAGGTGGTGGTCTAAGGTATGAGAGTCGAAGGGAGGGGATGCAATGGGGCTTTGCCCTTTCCTGCAACAGCTGGGGCTACTTTAGTGCTGCCATTTGGTTTGCCTTCGTGCCATGGGCTCAAACTAGCCATTTCTCTGGGGCAGTGGGTCTCCTCTATAGACGTATGCATGGTCTCTGCCATGTCTTCATCCTCCTTTTTCCTTAGCTCCTTTTCCTCTTCTTCCACTCTCCTTCTCCTCTCCTCCTAAGCTCTTTGTGATTCTTCTCTCACTTCATTTCTTCCTCCTCTTTTCGCCTTTGTTCTTCTTCTACCCTTTTGGATTCTTTTTGAGTCTTTTTAGCTCCGCCCATTCTTCCTTCATCATCTCCTCTCTCCTTTGTTGATGGGACTTCATGGCCTTCTTTTTCTCTTGTGCCTTAACCTCCTTCTAGGTAGCCTGCACTTCTTGCCCTCCCCTATCGTTGATGGTTCTCTCGTTGGATTGCTGTACATCAGGGCGCGATGACTGTTGGGGTGTCTCTCCTGCCTCCTCAACTTCTTCTGCCTTCTTTATGGCCTCTTGGATGATCGCAATTAAGACTTTGCCGAATTTGATCATGGACGCCTTGGAGGCATGCTTCTTATGCCCTAATCTAGCCATTGAGGTTAGGGACTCCCCTCTTGTCCGTGCTGCACTTGTGGCTGGGACGGCGACTGAGGTCTTGATGGCTTTTATGACAAGCCTTCTCCAATCCACTTGTTTAGGGGACCTTGCAACTATGCTCTCCAATAATGGCATGCCAATCCTGTTCATCAATGAGTTGTACCTCTGTCCCAAGAAGAGGGCATGGGCCATATTTGCCTGCATCCTCACTTTTGGGTTAGGGATGTCTGCCAAACTTATACCGTCCACCGTGTATACATCATTCTTATTCATACCCAACATTGTGTACACATCTCTTTGATGGCGTTTTTCTTTCTTGGGGACCAAACCTAGGGCCTTCTCCATTATTGCAGCACTTAGGGGCACCTCCACTTGGCGTTCTTCTCCTCCTGTCATGATTTTAGCTTGAGTATGCGAAAGCAGTGGAAAAGCATTAGATGCATGCATACCATACAATGTAATATGTTTTCCTTGAAATTTAATATTAATTGAATGTGTGGAATAATCTATATTAGGGTTATGCTGATGATGCCAAGGCATACCTAAAATAATGTCACTGGATTGTAATGGTACAACTAGAAAATTTCTTCTTTCAGTGTATTGACCAATTTGAATCTCTAAGTCATGCACTTCCTGTGTACCATTATACCTAGTGTCTAAGAATGCTGCTTTGATGCGATAATGCGTAGGTACAGTCTGTAACTTTAATTCTTTTACTAGCTTTGTAGAAATGAAATCATGAGTACTACCGTCATCATGCAAAATAATCTTTTCCTTTCCATGCACTAAACATGTCATTGTCAATAAAGAATGTGGAGTTGGCATACTTGGTAAAGTATCCGAAGGAGTAATAACGTCGTCTTCATCTTCCGTGAAATCAGGCATTTCTTCATGTTCGTCATCTTCCATTGCTCCAAGGTAGTTGATATGGACAGGTGGCTTCTTCGAATGGCAATTTGCTGCTAGATGTCCAGGTTGGTGGCATTTATAACACACTATAGGCTTGGCTTTGGTTACATTGTTTGCAATGGCAGGAAGTCTAGGGATATTAGGATTTGGCTGTGGAATAGACTTGGGATTTTTGTTGGTATTGGATGGTAAAGCAGGTGGTTTTGCCCAATTCTTACGGAAAGATGATGAAGGGAAACGACCTTGATTAAATCTTCTAAAATTTGAGTTGAATTGCTTAGATCCATAGTTACCATTGGCTTGAAATTGCTGTGGACGTGCCACAATTTCTTGCATCATCAAAGCTTCTCAAGAACTCTACGCACATGCTATAGTCAACTGCTTGCCCTACTTTCTCCATGTACTTCCAAAGGGTGCATTTGTCCACCAACTGCTTTATGGTCGGCTCTTCCAGGATGGCTTCGTCCAAATTTAGCATGTGCTTGAAGGTGAATTGATTGAAGCCCCTTGTTTCTACGCTCAGGACGTATATCATTTGTTCTTCCTCCATGAAGAGGATTTTGCCACCTTTATCTTGCCCTGCCATTGTGGGTACATGTCATTTACCATATTCTAGCATTAATATTCCTCAGATGGCTTTTCGGTGAGTAGGAAATTGATTTTGCTTCCATGAAGAAAATTAACAAGTGGAATTAAAGACACAAAATTTTCGAACAACAACCTATTCATTCCCACTCTTTCCTGCTTTTGACTTTGATTAAGTCTTTTTATTTCCTTCTTGCCTATGTTTACTTAATCACCTTACCCCCCTTGGGAAATCATGAGAATCCTTCCTAGGATTGTGATATGGGAGAGGGAAGGGCATTTAAGTGCCGTATGGTGCTATCTACTTTGGCATAAGACAATTGTAGAAATTAGGGTTGTATTTGAAGTGGGCAAGCATGACGATGGAGATTACGAGGGCTAATGCATACTTGGGTAATGTAAGTTACAACATCGATTAGAAAATCACCCGAGTTAATGCAGCTAGCCGCATGTAGTTCCTCTTTGGTAAGGATGCGATCAATGTAAGGGTGGGTCAAGACCTCTGGTCGTTTAAGTGTTTGTTTCTAGTGATGGCCAAGATCTTGAAAGAAGTTGGTGCTACGTAAGTTGGGTCATATTTGGTCGTTTTAATTGCACATTGCTACTTAGCATTAATCATTACTTGGCAACCTCGTTTCTCCCATTGGAGACATAGGTTACACCATTTTTAAAGGAACGATGAGTCAGATTCAGTGAGGCGCGTGAGTCAGATTCAATGGGTGATGCAGGCATTTGGTGTTTGCGATATGATGTCATTAGCCATTTGATGAGTGCTTGCTCTTTTGAGATTTCACCATTATTTTCAACTCCTTTGTGACCTTGGGAAATTTTACAGTTATGAACTCATATTCTTCCCAAGCGCAGGATAAAGAATGAACATCAAAGGCAAGGGGCTCATCAAGCAAGTTGAGGTCAAGTCTTTCATAGCTCCTAGTGAACGTGGTGAAAGTGTTGTCCAAGAGCTTGATGCATGTCACCAAATCATCTTTCGTATTCTTAGCAAGGTCCTTGGTGATTGCTAGGAACGAACGTCGCTCTTAGGAAGGTCTAAGACCTGTTGGTGGTTGCGGTGGAGTTGAGTTAGATAGTGATGGTTCTAGCAGCAAACGGACTTGACAGTGGTGTGTCTAAGGGTAGCTCTGTAGTCTGATATATGTGTCCAGTGCTGCTATGGGGTACTGAGGGTGGCTCCAGTGGCATAGATGGTGCATTGCCCTCTTTTTGTGTGTAGCCACTGGGGTGCCAAGCTCTTTAGACTTAGATGATCCTGGGGTATCAAGTTGTTGTTTGGGTCAATAGATTGGTTGGGGTTTTTTGGCCACAACCTTCGTGGGTTTTGTAGGCTTTGCAACCCGGATTTTCTGGCTATTCCCTGCCTTAGCAAGAGTGTGGCCTCCTAGAGATGGGGTGGCAAGCAATGGTCGTGATTGGGCTATGCCTCTAGGATTTCCTTTCTTGGACACCCATATCGAGGTTTTGCCTTTATACTATCCTTGGGCTCGCAACAGATCTTTGGGGATCCATCGCGGCTTGATTGTGCGCCTATGTTGATAGCATCGTGTGGGTTTCTTAGGTCTTGAATGATAGTCGTTAGCCTTGCGAGATTGGGTTTGCTGGCTATGAGTAGATCGCTTTTGGTGTTGTGATGCCCATTTAAGCGCGAACTCTATGGCTTTCGGGATGGCCCTTGTTGGCAGTGGTTTTGTAGTTTGGGTGGGTTGTGATGAGTCATGACCCCCCTTGCTAAGGCTTGGTCCTAGACTAGCTCTATTGGTGGCATAACAGGCTTGAGTGGAACCTTGCTGCCCTTGCTGAAAGCTGTCCCAATTCGAACATTGCCAATGACAAGGTGAATACGTTGTAGATTGTAATCTATGTTGCAGTGTACTTGCTTCTTGAAAGTGCATCCTAATAACGATTTCTGACCTGCATCCTTCGCGTTTGGCAATACTTAGAAGATGACTGATAGGCTCTCAGACTTGATATAGAGACTGCAATTTTGCACTTCCCTAGGAGTGCATATGGCTTGCCCCAAATTGGGCTGAGTTTAGTGTTGGTGGGCTGTAACTGTGGTTGAAAAATGAGGGTCCAATGAGTATAAGTCATTGAAGTTAGCTCCCTCGTCAATCAAGACCTCAAAAGTGTGTGTGTGCTGGGTGGTGGCTATGATGTGTAGGTATGCTGGTGCTACCACATCTTCATCCTCATCCTCTAGTTCAGTGATGGTGGCTATGCGAACATTGACAGGGGCTTCTAACATAGGGGAATCATGGAGTGGGTGTGTGGGAGGGTAGTACTTCTTTATGTGATTGCCATTAAAGAAGCCTATGCCCTCACCTTCAAGGGTTTCAAGTTCTACATTGCCTATTCTACTAATGGTGCACACTCGGAAAGGTCCCAACCCTCATAATTTAATTTTCTGCTTGTGGCCCTTTACCAAGTAGAGAAAAACAAGGTCTCCCTACTCAAAGTCCTATTGTTTGACGTGCTTGTCCACATCTTCCGTTGTGCTTTCTCACAAATTAGGGCATGGGTGGCTAAGAGTCGAGTCTTAGTGAGTCGTTCCAATTCCATGAGGTGGTTGGTCCAAGCTTCCTTTCCTTCCCATCTCTCTTGCACTACTACCCTTAGGCTTGGAACAAAGAATTCTAATGGAAAAATTACCTCAATCTCGTAGGTTAGTCTAAAGGGCGTTTGTTCCCACAACTGTTTTATAGGCCGTCTGATATGCCCATAATGTTGCCATAAGTTTGTTGTCCTAGTCAATTTGCGAGGTAGAAACTACCTTTGTAAGGATGTTGACTAAGATCTTGTTTGTGGATTCTGCTTGGCCATTAGCTTAAGGGTAGTAGGGTGAAGATTTCCTATGGATGACTAAGAAGGTTGAGAGCAGGTGGACAATCATCAATTGATGAAGTGAGTACCTTGGTCACTTACTAATTCAATAGGGCAACCAAATCGTGAGATAACTTGCTCCCATAAGAACTTCACTATGGTCCTAGCATCATTCTTCCTGGTGGCTCATACCTTGGTCCATATCGTGAGATAGTCAATTACTACGATGATGTATCTAGCTTGTGAGTATTGTGTTGCGGGACTGATGGGTCCACCATTTTTCAAAGGGTTGTCATGCAATGATAGGGGTCAACTCCATCTTATCCTTTCGTGCATGAACTTTAGTCCTTTGTCACTTGTCGCAATGCTTTATGAACTTAGTAGCATCATAGAATAGGGTGGGCCACCACAACTGAGATTGCAACACCTTGTAGGCTATCGTATCCCCACTGGAGTGCCCTCTAGCAATTCCTCCATGCACTTCATTCAACACATCGTGCATTTCAAGTTTGTACACATAGCGCTATAGCAACCCATCTTGCCCTAGCCTATAAAGTTGATCGAATATCAACTTGTAAGATTGAATTTTTAGAATAAGTCTGCTAAGCTTGGCCTTCTCGATAGGTCTATCGAGTAGGCCGTGCTCTAGCACTTGGACTATATCATCCACCCAGTATGGCGTTAGATCGGCTTTGAAAAAATATTTCTCGCTAGACAAGCTAAAAAGATGAGCGTCCAAATTGTCAGCTATGCCTTGCCCAACAATTTCTCCTATAGGTATTCGGGACATGTGATCAGCCATGTAGTGCTGCTTGCCCTTGTGTACCACCATAGAGAAATCAAATTCTAAAAGAAGAAGAAACCATCTAGCAATGCGTCCAGTAGCACATGGCTTATTCACGAGATACAACAATGTTTGATGGTCTATGAAAAAGGCGAAAGGTGTGGCTAGGAGGTAGTATTGAAACTTCTTTACAATAAACACCATGGCTAGCCCCTCCCTTTCTATGGTGGAGTAGTTCATCTCCATGTTAGTGAGTTTTTTGCTAGAAAAAATCATGGGATAATCCAAATTATGTTCACCAGGCTGGCACATGATAGCTCTAATAGCAAATTTAGACGCATCTATATGCACGTGGAAGGTGATGCTCCAATTTGGGGCTCATAAGATCAATGCAGTTGTAAGAGCCTTCTTCAACTCTTCATACGCTCATTGGCACACTCAGTCCACTCAAATATGATCAAGAGCTTATACAATGGTCTTGCAATCAATGCATAGTTCAACACGAAGCGCCGATAGTATCCGGTGTGACCTAAGAAACACTAAACTCCCTTATAGTCCTTTGGTGGTGGCAAGTCAACAATGACCCTGACTTTTGAAGAGTCAGCGGCTATGCCATTCTTGGACACCACGTGCCCTAGGATGCATCCATGCTTGACCCATAACTGGCATTTCTAGGGGTTCAATGACAGGTTGTAAAGCTTGCATCATTCAAAGAGTGCTTGCGACTTCAAGTGTTCTGCCCAACTAGAGTGCATGCGTAGGTCATCTACAAACGCCTCTAGCTCTTATCTAAGCATATCTTCGAAGATGGTGCACATTAGTCACCTAAAAGGTTGTAGGTGTGTTCATCAATCCAAAGGGCATCACAATGTAAGCGAAGATACCCCACTCAATAGCAAACACGGTCTTGTGTTTATTATTGAGATGTACTTGCACCTGGTTGTATCCTGAGAAGCCATCTAGATAGCTGTATGCCTCTTTGCCTGCTACCCTTTTGTTGAGATTTAGAGAATCACACCTACTAAACAACCTCTTTGTATGGAGCTTCAGGGCTAAGGACATGCAGGCTTACCTATCCCATATGCACAGTGGAGCCTATTGCAGTTTACTACTTTCCTATAAAGCATTGTACTTGCTTCCTTTTCTTAAGGCAATGATAGTACTCTTTTCTTTTCAGTAAAGTATCAGTGTCATTGTCCACACACACAAGATTGTGTTTATGAGTTCAAGTCTCAATCTTGAAACCTAATTCACTTGTGTGACAGTCAGTGTCTAAGTCTATGTCTACATGAGTCTTCTTCCTGTCTTTGAACCACCATAGCCATGCTCTAGATCCATGTAGTTTCACATGGTAACAGAGCCTAGTTGGGCATGGCTTAGCTTGGCTTAGTTCCTATCTGTTCTCTCTCAGCTCGTCTTAACCTCAGGTCAACTCAAGACCAGCTCATGGTTCCATTTCTCATCTTCATCTCTACTTGACATTCCTTGGCAACCATAGCCAGCGTGCACCCTGCTTGCTTCAAGCTCTTGGATCTCTCTGCACAAGTCATATCTCACTGCAATTCCTTCTGGGAAAATGTTCCTCTACTTCCAGAGCTCCTCTCTGGCATCTCACACCTAAGCATTGCACACCCTAGAGCTCAGCATTGTCAATCTTCTCAACTTCTACCTTGGGTGTCCTCCATAGCCAACAAGACCCAACTCACTTGGAGTCATTGGATCTCTCAATATAGAGCATATCATCTGATGATTCCGTCTAAAGACCTCTTCCTCTAGTTAAGGCGTAGTAGCTCAACACCATAGACGCTAACATTAGCCACCTCTGCCCTCATCATTATCAAAATCGTCGAGATCTACCCGATTTGTGCCTATATGCGTTCGTAGTCCTGTGCGGCTGCTGCTCGATCTGATGCTGACGATGGTTATGGGGCAATGAAAGCCCATAAGATTTCTTTCCATAAAAAAAGTTTGGAAAATGATCAAGCATTCAACCCACACAGAGCAAAAAACCAGGCCCCTATCTGAAACCCTAAACTGTCAGCCATAGCCATTTTTCATCAAAGCTCAAATATCTCATCATTTTCTCTCTCCTGCCACCTGGAGCAACCCACTTTCACTCTGATCTACTACCCCAGCATCAAATCAAGGAGGGGAAGGACCCGAAAAAGATCGACAAAGGATCGAAGACCCAAACAGGAAGCTTCAAGCTTAATATCAAGTCAGACATAGTGTGCTTTCACACTACCATTACTTGTGTCTCTTGACACATTGTAATCTGCTCTTTCACTTGTAAAGTCTGAGAATCTTGGAACTGATTTGCTGCTGCTCAAGCTCTCCAACATGGGAAAAGACTTATCGATGGCTTGGTTCAAGGGAGTTAGGTTTCACACCTGGCAAACCTGCATCAAGCTCATCTTGATGAAGAAGGGTCTCTGGGCCATCACAAATGGCAAAGAGAAGAAACCTCGGGATGCGGACCTTGCAACTACTTGGCAAAAGAATGATGACAGAGCCCAAGTCATTATGAAACTGGATTTAGATGACAGCTATATCCACCATGTGGATAACTATGAGACCTCACAGGATACATGGAAGAGACTTGACACCTTGTTCGGTGCACAGTCTAAATCATCACAGTCTAAATCATCAAAGTATGGTCTCCTGATTGAGTTTTTTAGGCTTGAAATGAAGTCCAGCACATCACTTGCCACACATCTAAATTACATGGAAGGACTTCTAACCCAACTTGCAGGAATCAACATTAAAATGGAAGAAGATGTTTGCATTGGTGTTCTACTTAAGAGTTTGCCTCCTGAATATAATAATGTATCAACAACTCTAATCAACATGCCAAATCCTAAACTTGTTGATATCCAGGCATCACTGTTAGAAGAGGAAAAGAAGCTAAAAACTAAGGAAGAACCAAGTATCTCAAGAGATGAGCATGCATTATATGTTGGCAACAGGTACAAAGGCAAGAAGGATCAGCTCTTCTATGACTTCTGCAAAAGGACCGGACACATCGAGAAGTTCTGCCACACAAGAAAGAGGTCCCAAAAGGTATATCTAGTTGCAGTCAAAGAAGAAGAAGAAAATGGAGCAAAGGAAGAAGAAGAAGAAGAAGACCACCAGAAGAAGGACAAACCTCATCAGTCCTTCTATTCAGATAGACTTTTTTAGTTTTGTATTTCCTAGCCCTAATGTCTCAAACATAAGCTTTGTAAACTCCCCATGTAACTTGGCACTACAGTCCCTGTACACTTTGTGAGGCCCTTGTTACAGCCTCTGGATGTCCATCATGTTTTGGTGCCCATACTTAGCTTTTTTGTGACCTTGGTACGATGAATGATTCACGACTAATTAAATTAGGGTCTATGCTCACTTTGGAGGAAATGAAGGACTATGTGTCCTTGATTCAAGAATTCCACGATATTTTTGCTTGGAGTTATGATGAGTTGAGAGGCATCCCTCCTAGCTTGGCTATTCATACAATTTCTTTGAAGCAATGTAGCCACCCTATGCAACAGAAAGTAACGGGTATGCCTTTTGAATTAAGGGATGTGCTATTCGAAGAATTGACAAAACTACGAAAGGCTGGCCTGATATTTCCAATTCAACACACAAAATGGTGTTCACTAGTTGTTATCAGGAAGAAGAAGAACAATTACATTCGGCTTTGCGTAGATTTTAGAGAACTTAATAAGCAGACAGTTAAGGATTATTACCCATTACCATTCATTGATTAGATTTTGGATCAGTTAGCAGGTAGGGAAATCTATTCATTTATGGAATGTTTTGCTAGATATAATCAGATGGCTATTGCAGAGGGAGACAAATTGAAAGTGACATTTATTACTGTCTTCGATACCTTTGCATATCATGTGATGGACTTTGGTCTATGCAATGTGCCTGGGTCTTGGCAATGAACATCTAATAAGACCTTTGGTGATATCTCCCCAAAGGAGTTAAAAGTCTTTATTGACGATCTGGGGGCAGCCACCACAAGGGAGCGACAATTGATTATTCTTAGG
This sequence comes from Lygodium microphyllum, assembly GCF_053477565.2. Lineage (NCBI taxonomy): Eukaryota > Viridiplantae > Streptophyta > Polypodiopsida > Schizaeales > Lygodiaceae > Lygodium > Lygodium microphyllum. The sequence goes on along the minus strand of NC_141143.1, from coordinate 22,628,409 downwards.
AAATATTTTGGTGTTGTAGAAAGTTCTGCATTGCTCTTAACCCTAGAAAGTGTGTATTTGGAGTGCCCTATGGGTTGTTACTTGGCCATGTGGTTAGTATAGCCGGTATTGCAATGACTAACCCTGAAAAGATAAAGGTCATAGTCTCTATGAGCCCAATGTCGCATACTCCAAAAGAGGTGTACATCTTTCTGCATCAGTGGGATATTATCGAAGATTTATCAATACACTGGTAGAAAGAGCATTGCCCTTGACGAACCTTCTATCTTTTAATTGTCTATTTGAGTGGAATGAACCCTGTCAAGTATCCTTTGAGAATGTGAAAAAGGAATTAGCAAATACACCAATCCCAAAAGCACCTAGAAGAGGTGAAGTTTTCTATATATTTTTAGTAGAGCCACAACGCATAGTATCAGATGCTATTTAGCTCAAATTTGGGAGGAGAAATGGTATCATCCAATTGCCTTTCCTAGCAGAGGAAATTGGAGATATATGAAGTTAATTATACGTACATGGAGAAGTTGTGCCTTGGAATGGTCTTTGCGACGAAGAAATTTAGGCATTATATTCTCTATGAGAAGATAGTATTCTTTACGAAGACGGAAGGACTCAAATTGTTGTTGAACAAGTTATAGCCGCTCGACCGTTTAGCAAAGTGGTCAATCACTTTGCAGGAGTTCAATTATGAGATTAGGAGCAAGCCACCAAAGCTGCAGGGTATTGTAGAATGTCTTGTGGATTTTGGGGAGCGAAAGGAGATTCTGGCTGAAGGAAGTGATATTGAAGGTCTATTTAAAATCGATACAGCTTCCATCCCTTCTTGGTTTGTGGCGATAACACATTATTTATCTATAAGAGGATTTGGGGTTGCTTTATCGAAGTTTGAAAAGAGAAAGATTAAGCAACAAGCAATACGCTTTTCGATTATAGCGAGTGTCTTGTATCGGAGAGGAGAGGAGTAGATGATATCTATCATCGTTATGTACTACCTGATGAGGTACCATTTATTCTTGAGGAGTGCCATGATTTAGCATGTGGGGGACATTCTGCTAGCCAGCTTACTGCCCAAAAAGCTCTCCGTGTTGGATATTGGTGGCCATCGAATTTCCAAGATGCTTTTAGTTATGTTAGTGATGTCTGTCAAAGACACGATGCAAGGGAAAATCGTAGGCGACCTCCAAATCCAACTTTGGTTATGTTACCCTTTGAAAAATGGGGTATTGATTTTGTGGGCAATATACCCTTCATCAACTATGCGAAAGTGGTATATCATTGTAGCAACAAAATACTTTACAAAGCTCAAGAAATGGTGAAGGAAAATGCTAAGGAGATGGCTAGTTTCATTATGGAGCAAATTGTGGACACACTTCTTGAACAAGGTTATAGTGGCTCTAACTAAAGCTTTGAAGATTAAATGCAATAAGACTACCTCGTATAATCCTCAAGCAAACTGTACAATAAACAACTGGTGTGAATCTTATCTAAGATATTATCATAAAGAAAGTGCAACTAGGATAAGAAATTATATGTGGCTATGTTAGCTTACAACACGACATTCAAGAGAGCCACAAACCACACCCCGTTCAAGCTAGTGTATGGGGAGGAGTGAGTTTTTCCATTGGTAATAGAGCTCCCCATTGCGCGTTTTGCTCTCAATTACTTGTTTTTGGAGAGGAAGAAGCATTATATGAATGGTATACTTCTCTAGCACATCTTGATGAGATTCAATTGCAGGCTTTATTACATTAGGAGGTAGGGAAGAGGAGAATGAAAGCCCTTCATGATCTTCGGGCTAAGAAGTACAAATTTATAAAAGGTTAGTTAGTGTTGTATTATGATGCTTGAAGGGAGCTCTTTCTAGAAAAATTAGAACCCAAATGGGATGGACCATACACGATTGTACGTTTAGGAAATAATGGCTCTACGGCCCTTCTAGCAGACTTGCAAGGGGTAGAGTTTAAGACTAAAGTTAAATTTAATAAGCTAAAGCCCGTCAACCCTTACTATGTGTAAGGGTTGACATTGGGCTTGTTGCCTATGCAAGTCCTTCAAGATTCATTTTTAATGTGTAGTAGGTACTAAGACGAGCGGATGGGATGCATCATTCCCTATTTGGAGTATCCATATCTTGAGCAACGTTACCACCAAGGTCGAGTGACCTGGTGGAGCAAAGGGTATCAGGTTACTGAGTGGCAAGATGGATCCTTTACGTGGGAAATTAAGGTCTACTGCCACCATTGTCAACGACTTCTCACTAGCATTCCTATCGAGTTCAGTGAAGAAGGAGGGATTGTGCATGTTATACATCCTCTCTCTCGGCTGATTTTGATTATCTTAAGTACGAGTGAGTTGACTATTGTGGTGTGGCCTATCAATGAAGCCTGGGTTTATACTTCATATTTTGATGGAGCTTTCAGAGGGCCCACTAAAAATGGGAGCATTGGTGTGGTCATTAAGGATTCTCGACATAGGGTTTCCATGAATATGGGAGTCTATTCAAGACCTCTTTTACTAATAATATGGCAGAATACAAGGCCTTGATCATGGGGCTAAATGTAGTCCGATGTGGTGATATATGCTGATTATTGGTTAAAGGTGACTCGCAGTTGGTAATCAATCAGCTAAATGGGACCTATAGTGTGCAGGATCACATCTTATGGGCAGTGAAATGCATTGGGATCTGAAGGAATAGAAAAGTTTTTCTTCTTTTTCTTTTTACTGGAAGGATATGCTATTATGCAACCTTGGATATGTTGCATATATTTGAGATGGTGACTTGTTAGTTAGTTCCTCGACAATGGAATTGCTCTGCGGATTCTGTGGCTAACTATGCTTTGTGGAAGATGTCTTTTTCAATTGTGGTCTAGGGGAGCCCTTACAATTACCCCCTAACATTATCCCTAGATTACTTTGGGGTCTTCTTGCTGACACATCATATTTCGGTTGCCGATGGTTAGTTTGGATTATGAGTCAAGTAGCAAGTGAGCACCTTCCTACTATGTCATGGATGCATAGGGTTGTGTATCGTCATATTCATTGAACACCCCTTGTTATTATTAAAGGGGGTTAGCTAATAACCTGATGCACTTAGTGTAGGGTCTAAGATGCCTTATCCTTGGTCTATTTTGTGCTTTAGTAGAGTAATGTTAGGACTAAGGGATTATTTCAACAATATGCTATGCTGAATGGTAGTAAAATGTTTTATTTCATAAGGCCAAGAGGGCTGTCTCTGTCGAGTTCTAATGTTTTATTTCATAAGGCCAAGAGGGTCGTCTCTATTGAGTTCTAATGTTTCATTTCATTAGGCCAAGAGGGCCGTTTTGTTGGTTGTGAAATGTTATATCTCTTTAGGTGGCCAAGAGGGCCATACGTATGTTTGGTGCAGGTACGTTTAATGGTTTTTTGTCTTAGTGATTGCATCACATAGGTTGGTGGACGAAGTGCCTGGAGGGAGCCTTTGCTGCGCGGGAGTTTCTTGTAGCCATTTCAGGTGGGGTAATCACATTTCCTAGTTTTTTCCTTAAGCTAACAGTGTTATACATGTATGTGGGGGTTATTTTCTTTTCGTTTGTGGGAACTGGTAAATCAAGGCATGAAGTCCTAGGGCTTGGTTAGGAATATCTTAGGGAGATTTGAGTAGTTTTCTACCTCCTATTATGACATTGTTAGGCATTAAAGACCTGTTATAGAGGGTAGTCCTTGTGACCCTGTCCTTCCTGCTTGCTAGGTAGCTGTCCTAGGAGTCCTTGCTAGTGTGAGGTAGTTGGAGAAGCTTTCCAAAATAGCAATGAAGAGCAAGTTCAAAATATATCTAAGGTAGTTGCTAGTGTGAGGTAGTTGGAGAAGCTTGCCAAAATAGCAATGAAGAGCAAGTTCAAAATATATCTAAGGATATGTTTGAAAGATAAAATTACAGAGGTGTGTAAAAAGGGGTTCTAACCCCTCAATAAGAAAAGGAAAAGAAAAAGGAAGAAATTTCCTACAAGCAATTGTCACCTTGTGGAGGCCTAGTAGGTTCCTAGGGACAAGTCAACCCAGGACCACCGATGCCTTGTATTCCTAGGGGTATTAGCTAGCCAAAAAATTAGAAATAAGGAAGGTTGGAGCAAAAATGAAAGTGAGCAAAATAGAAAAGGATTAAGTGTCACCTTGTGAGAGCTTGGTAGGTTCTTGGGTACTGAGTCGGGACCTGAGGTCAATGCCCTATTATCCTTGGGTTACTTTACGTCAGCTCCCTTCTTTTTATACACACGAGTATGGAAGCCTTGGAAGGAAAATGTGTTGCAAGAAAAACATGATGACCATGCTATAGGAGTCCTCGCCTAATAGGAGGTCTTGGTCCAGTTAACCTAAGTTAGGTAGGTAGTTTAGACCACCACTAGGATGACCTCTTTGATAGGATTTTTAGCCACTCCATGTTAGAGCAGTTGGTTAGTGACTTGCTCTGGATTTCTATCAGATTACACTACGCCTATCCCTTGTGGATTATCATGTCTTGATTTTGTTAGGGGGTAGGGTGAGAGCTGTTCTTGTGCTTTGATGAGTATATTTTTTGTGTCATCTTGATGCTTTCTTTGGTTGTTGTTTGCATAGATCAGCTTGTGGGATTCGAAGGGCTGAGTTGCTCTATCCCGCGGTCGCCAATGAGAGAAGCTTTTAAAGACCCATGAAGTGTTAAAAGGGAGTGGATTAATTTGAAATTTAGGCAGGAATTTAAAGTTGATAGAAGTGAAACATGAAGATTCAGACAATTTTTAAAGATCGATATGGAAATGCAAACTTTGGTCGTTGCGGTGGTTGCATATTTTTAGTAATTTTTTCGATGGCTGGATTGAAGAGAGAGAGCTTCCCGGTTGTTCGGGATGTCAAGTCGGACATGCAAGATTTAGTGGATCTGGATTTGGGCACGGGAACAGAAGAGATATGAGTGATTGGGCAATTCAAAGATGGAAATGGACCAACAAGAGTGACCAAAGCAATGGGCATGGGCCTTTAGGGGGCCCATGGCCCAAAAAAATTTGTGATGGGGGGGGGGGGGGGGGGGGGGGGGGGGGGGGCGGCATTTTTCAAATGGCACAGCCAGAAATGGCCGTCCCTTGCATCGATTTGTGGAGGAGGGGGATATGGAGCCTGAAAATAAGAAATGCAATAGAAAATGACAACGATATTTTGCAATTTCTCCCTTCTCATTGCAAGTCTCAAATTAGGAAATGGCTGCCCAGTGAAGAAGCTGGAAAACTAGTCTTTCTCTCTCTCCTCCCTCCTCCCTCCTCTTGATGGCTATTCCCATGTGTAATTCTATGGAAGAAGGGAAAGGTGTTGGATGCAAGTTGCTGTTGGAATAATGGAACTAGAGCAAAGGATATTGTCAATCAGAGTTGGAGAGAGCATCAACGGCCTCCCAACCATTAAATACGCACCTCCAAAACCGAGTTTCTATGCTTAAACGATCATTTCATTCATTTTATGAAAGATGTTTGATAAAATTGTCTGTAAATGGATTCCTTTGATTGATAATGCTGAGATTTATAAAAAATCTTAAAGAAAAGCAAAAAATTTAGTCACTTAATAATTTATATTAAAACATGCAAAACTTGTAATTATGTGATTTTCATGAAAATGATGAATTTAGGGGATTTTGTTATGATTTTGGGGTTCATGTGGATTAGAAATGAATATAATATCAATTCTCAGTGATTGTGATCAGTCCTGACCCATAAATTATAAATATACAAATTTTTATTTAAACAAATGAAGAAAAATAGTGAAAAATGAGAAAAATTAGTTTTTTGCGCTAGAAAATTAAGAAAAAATATGGTTTATGTAAGTGAATGTATGGCATGGCTAGAATATGAGGGATAAGCCTTAGTTCAGCCTTTTCATCATGTTAAAGTATGTTTTTTTCACTTTTTACAAGAAAAACACATGAAAAATTTGCTCTTTATACCTATCAACGAAGCATAACCTAAACAGTAGGGGGAAGAGGGGTTTTGATGCTGATTAGTTGCTGAGAATGTTTGAAATTTTGATCTATTTTTTTGTGCATACCATATAGGATGTTTATAAAATAAGTTAAAAGGGGTCAAGCAGCACGAGGATGCTCGGGGCTGACCCTTAGCAATGTAGCATGACGTATAGGTTGAAATCATGGAAAGAAATGCGTGTTGCACTTCACAATGCTGATTTATAAATCATGTTTGAGCACTATGGCATTCATAGTTGCATTGCGCATATCACATGGTATAATCCTTGGAGACATTGCAATTGGTTTCTTATACATATGACCCACGCTGAGTTGTGAGATACCTAAGTTGTAGATTTAGGCATTTGGGGGTCTTGGGAAACTGTTAAGTGAGGAAATATATTATCTCATGGAACATTTTAAAATAAGAGTGGAGTTTGTGATGCCTGTGTTATTTTTGTTAGTGACACACCGAGGGGCCAATCCTCGAGGTGTAGGAGAACCACTGTGTTATTTTTGTTAGTGACACACCGAGGGGCCAAACCTCGAGGTGTAGGGGAACCGCAGTGGGGCCATGGCATTTAGCCGAGGGGTGCCTCCTTCTGTTTGCGATTACAAGGTGTTTGACACCAATTGATGTGTAGGGACTCCCTTTGAGGACTAGGGAAAGAGTTAACCATTGGACTACAATTTAAAACAAACATGAGATGCACGATAGCAGTTAGGGCAGCGTATCACTTAGACACTCTTGGCTAGAGGCTGAGGGGGTGTGTTCTTTGAGTATAAAGAGGCTCGACTAGTTCTTATAGCTAGTGTTGGGCCCATTTTAGGTCCTGATACCTCCCATGGTGAATTACTTGGCCTGCTTTATCCTTGGTTCAAAAGTTGCTTGAGTTGTTCTTTCAACTCAATGACTTTTGGAATGCATATACAATAGGGTTGCTTTGCTATTGGTGTAGCTCGTGGTGTTAGCTTGATCTCATTATCAACTTCTCTTGGTGGAGGAAGTTCTGTCAAATTTTCTCAGAGAACACATCTATACATTCCTTTAGCCAAGATGATTCTTCATCCGCTTTCTTTTCTTGCTCAATCTTATTAAATTTGGTTAGGTAGATAGGAAATTCTTTTCTCATGCCCTTCATGATCCGAGAAGTTTTTTTTATTTGGATGTTACAATTTTTGACTTTTCCGTGAGTGTTTTTGGGGATTAGCTAATCCATTCATAGCAAGCACTCGTAAGCTCCTAAATTTATAACTTTGAACCCCATGTTGGAAAGATTGTCTCCTAAGTTGAATTCCACTCTTCTAGTTTGTTGAGCAAAAATTGCTTCTTTCCCATTTGCCAATTCTACTAACAACTTAGGTACATATTCAATGTTTAATCCCATCCTTTTTATACACTTCGGTGAGATAAATGAGTGGATGCTTCCATAATCACTCAAAATTTTAAAGGTTTTACCTTGCATTGGGACAAAAAATGGGTCCGACACTGACTCTAAGGCTCTAGCCAAGCCTCTATGCTCAGCCAAAACACCCCATGACCTCGCGGCCAAGAGCGTATGGAGGCTATACACACTGATCTAACTTAAACATGCATTTATACCATTTATAGTCCAACGGATCCCTTCCCAAATTCTCATAGGGAGTACCCAAACGCTATTGTGCATAACACCTCGTAGCATATACACAGGGAGCACCCCTCGGGGCTTGACTACCACATGCCCACTATGGCCCTTCTACACCTTGGGGATTGGGCCCAAGATGTGCCATTCAAACATGTAACACATATACGATACATAGTCCTCTCTTTGTAAAAATCGTTTGAGGAGATGAAGTATAATCCTCACTAAATCAATCCCCAAAGAAATGAACTTACTGAATCTACAATGCTTGGGACTTCTCACACTCTCAATGTGGATCAACATTTAAGAAACCAAGTGCTATGCAATCCAAGAGCTGATACTTGTTTGAAACTACAAGAGAATGGAGACATAGCGACGCCGGTTTGTGACGCAAAATAGCAACGTCGTTAAACCTATAATAGTGATGCAGATAGCGAGGCTAGCATTGCTAAACCAATTAGGGAGGGAAAGATAGAGAAAGAGAGCTCCTCACCACCGTGGCCGCTGTATGCGAAGAAGAGAGAGAAGTGCACAAGGGAGAAAGAAGGGATGTTGCGAAGAGGAGGTGGGAAATAATTCATCCTCGAGCCTTTGTGATAGGTACATTGCCTCTTCTTGCTTTGTTTTTGTGTTTTCTTCCTTTTTTTTTTTGTTTTTCTTTGTAATGAGATGCATTGAAAGAGAGAAGGAAGAGAGAAAAGGAGGGAGGGAGAAGAAGAAAGGAAGAGGAAGAGAGAACGAGAGAGGTAACAGAGAGAGAGAGGAAGAGAGAAACGAGATATAAAGGAAGGGAGAGGAAGAGAGAAAGAGAAAGAGAAAGGGGAAAATAGTAACATTAAAGAGAGAGAGAGGAAGAGAGAAATGAGATATGAAGAGAGGGAGAGAGGAGAATGAGTGAGAGAAATAATGGGGGGGAGAGAAACAAAGAGAGAGACAACAAAGAAAGAGAATGATAGAAAGAAAGGGAGGGGGAGAGTAAGAGAGAGGGAGGGGGAGAAAAAGGGAGGAGCTAGGGAGAAAAAGAGAGATAGAGAGAACAAGAAATAGAGAGCGAGAGAGAGGGAGAGAGAAAAACGGAAACCACGAGAGAATTAGAGAGAATTGAATGATAGTAAAATAAAGGGAAACATAAAGAGAGGTGGGGAGAGAGGGTCTTTCAATGTCCTTATTTTATAAGTTTTTTATTTTCTATCTTTGATTTTGATTGTAATAAGATATGTTAAGTGAGAGTGGAGAGGAAAAAAGAGAGAAATAGAGAGAAGAAGGGACGGAAAGGAAAAGAGAGAAGAAGTGAGAGTGGGAGGGAAGATAGGGAAGAGAAAGAAACATTGAGAGAGAGAGAGGGAAGAGAGAAACAAAGAAGGATCAGAAAGAGGGGTGGGGAGAGAAACAAACAAGGATGAAGGGAGAAAAATGGACAAAGAGAGTGAAAGGGAAGTGGAACCCAGGAGGAAGAAGCTTGGAGGTGAGAGCTATGGCGAATGAAGAGCAAGGGCAAGAGAGAGAGAGTGAAACTCAAAGTGGGAACTCCAACGACTATAATGTGTGGCTAGGCCTTCCTTTATTCAAACTGTCACTAAAAGAATAAAGAATAAGTGTCTGTGATGGGCGCCCGCCACCTGTAGTGTGTAGTGGCGGATACTGTTAGTGTAGTAATACACGGGCGGCTAGGCGGAGGTACCTTTACCCCCAACAACCTCCCACTTAAAGGCAAATCTACCCTAGTGAGAGAGAAAAGAAAAGACAGTACAACATGTATACATGTACAATAGGATAAGGAAAAAGACGTCATCTCATCCAATGCCCATCAATCTCTTGAGGAAGGCAAAGCGCTCTATAGTGAGGCTCTTTGTAAGCAAGTCTACAGGATTCTGCTCAGTCATAATCTTGACAAGGTCAACGGACCTATCCTCAATGACCTCACAAATGAAGTGATACCTCACCTCAATATGTTTCGTCTTCACATGGAAGACCAGATTTTTGGCCAACTCAATGGCACTCATAGAATCCAAATGCAGTGTAGGCATAGTATCTGTCATACCAAGGTCTGTAATCAAATGGCCTAACCAAATAGCCTCCTTGCAAGCCTCTATGGCTGCAATATACTTGGCCTTTGTAGTAGAAAGAGCCGTACACTTCTGCGCCCTGAACATCCAAGAGATAGCCCCTCCAGCATAAGTGAACACATAGCCAGAAGTGCACTTCCTACTATCTACATGTCCTGCATAATTAGAGTCAGTGTACCCCATGAATTCTGTATCCTGGCTGCCATAGCAAAGGCACGTATCTGTTGTGCCCTTCAGGTACCTCATGATACCCTTCACGGCATCCCAATGTTTCTTGCCAGGTGTAGCCATATAACATGCCACAACCCCAATTGCAAAAGCAATATTTGGACAGGTGGCTATCATGGCCTGCCAGTGATGCATAGGGAATCTTGGCCATCTCGACCCTCTACTCATTTGCTGTCTGCGGACAATCAGCATGTGAAACCTTCACATGAGAAGGTAATGGACAACCAACAGGCTTAACATCTTGCATACGGAAGCACTCAAGGACTTTATGAATGTACTCCCTCTGTGACAGATAGATTAGTCCCTGAGATCTATCGTGCGTAATGTGCATTCCAAGTATATGAGAGGCATGTCCCAAATCTTTCACCTCAAAGCTCTTCTTGAGCTGAGCCTTAAGAGCATCTAGCTCCTCATGAGTTGTCCGTGCTAAAAGCATGTCATCCACATAGAGTACCAAAATTAGTAAAGAACCGTCACAGGCTTTCTTTTGTACAAGCACGGATCCATAGCACTGCGGCTGTAGCCCTGTGACTACATGAATGCATCAAACTTAAGGTACCATTCCCTAGGTGCTTGCTTCAAGCCATATAGACTCTTCTTTAGCTTGCATACTAGGTGTTCCCTACTAGGGTTTGCAAAGCCCTTAGGCTGCTCCATGTAAATCTCATCATGCAAGTCCCCATGTAAAAAATCCGTCTTGACATCCATCTGGTACAAGTCCAGGTCAAGTTGTGCAACCAAGGCCAAGACTAAGCGTGGGGTGGTCATCTTGACCACAGGAGAAAAGACTTCATCAAAGTCAACACCATACTCCTACTTAAAACCCTTAGCAACCAATTGAGCCTTGTATGCCGGCTTGGGATGTCTAGGGGTACTTTTTCGTTTGTATACCCACTTGCATGGCAAAACCTTCTTACCCTGAGGCAAGGAAACCAAATCCCAAGTCTGATTCTTATGCAATGAGTCAAGCTCAGACTGCATAGCGCTCTCCCAAGAGTGACAATCACCCCTGTGCATAGCCTCATCATAAGTGAGAGGCTCGCTTGCATCTGTAACCAGTACATAATCCATAGAGGGCATAAAATGGTCAAGAGGTTGTCTATCTCTAGTAGAATGGCTCAACCTAGGCTCTACTACTTGACCGACATCCTGTCTAACATTAGTATGTCTAACATCTGGACCATGAGCATCAGGTGATATTGCACATTGTCTAGCTGGCCGTGGAGGGGCTGAACAAGAGCAAGTGACTCCTCCTAAAAGATAACTCTGCGTACCTCAACCACTTTCTCAGGCTACATATGCATTTTGTCCTCATGAAAGATGATATCATGGTTGCGGATCACTTTTCGCACACTTGTGGATCCCATAGATGGTAACCCATCTCTCCTACATCTCCATAGCCAATGAAAATGCATTTGATACTTTTAGGATCCAGCTTATTGCTTTTCCTTGGGCACATGGCAAAATGCCTCATATCCAAAGACACACAAATGATCATAAGAGGGGGGCTTGCCTACCCATACCTCCTCTACAACCCGAAAGTCAATGCCACTACTAGGCAACCTCTTAATGAGATGCAATGCAGTAGTAACTACCTCATCCCAAAAGTGCTGTGGTAAGCCATCCTGGCTAAGCATGCTACGGACCCTTTCATGAATAGTCCTATTCATGCGTTCAGCCATACCATTCTGGGGAGGGGTGTAAGGGGCGGTCAACTGACGCTTAATACCCCGCTCATCACAAAACTACTCAAAAGCATGTGATACATACTCACGCCCATTATATGACCTTAGGCATTTTAGCCTTTTCCTAGACTGGTTCTCTGCCAATGCAAGCCAACGCTGAAATGTGTCTAAGACATCAGATTTTCTCTTTATGGGATAAGCCCAAACCTTACGTGAGTAATCATCTATGAAAGTAACAAAGTACTTTGCCCCATCGAGTGACTAACAGGGCATGGGCCCACATACATTTGAGTGCACAAGAGCCAAGGGCTCATGCATTTCTTACCAGAATTTTTATGCATATTTATAGTCTGCCTGCCATAGAAACAATGATCACAAGAATCAAAATGCAAAGAGTAAAAAGGAGGAAGATATTGCAAAGCACGGAGCATTTTCATTCCTTTAAGGGACATATGCCCCAAACGAGCATGCCAGAGGGATACATGGGGGATAGAACCCATAGACAAGACATGAACCAATGTAGCTCCAAATACAAGTAAGGGATAGAGACTGCTAGACTTGGCACCTCTTGCAAGCACAAGCCTGCCACGAGGAATCTTCCATGCAGAGTCTCCAAAAGACACAATACCCTGCATCATCAAGCTGTCCAATTGACATAAGGCTACGAATCAACGCAGGTACATGGCATACATCATGCAAAACAAAAGAGCTGCCAGAAGGAAACTACAGCCTAACATCTCCAATGCTCACAATGTCAAGAGACCTATCATCACCAAGACGCACAGAACCAGAGATGGTACAATAGGTATGAAACCAATCTCTATAGGGTGTCACATGAAATGACGCACTCGAATCCAAGAGCCATCACTGTGCATACATAGATTGCATCTCAGAAGCCTGTAAGGCATCGCATGAAGAAGCTACAAGTATGTAATCTTCATTTGAATTAGTGGCCTGCATGACATTAACCTCTTCTATCTTCACACTAGACTTTGCATGTACAATATTGCGCTCAAAAGACTTTTCACGCACTTTCTCTTTTCCCTTTTCCTTGCACTTATCATCGCGCATCTTATGGCACTGTGGCCTAATATGTCATGCTTTCTCATAATAATGACAGGTAAGATGAGACTTCCATCCACGGAACTTATTGTGACCACATGACTTGGACCTGGACTTCTGAGAGTCCATGCCCTTATAATCATTATCATGCCTGCCATGTTTGCCACCTCTAACGGTCAATGCACGTGAAGAGCGGGAAGCATAATTGTTTCTCATGTTGATTTCCTTAGTCAATAAAGCACTCTCAACATCTTTGATTTTCAGCCCATCAAGCTTGTTCGTGCATATGGCAGTATGGAAGATATCCAATGATTCAGGCAAGGTGCCAAGCAAAAACAATGGGTGCAAGTTGTCATTGAATTCAATACCGTGTGACAACAGGTTCTTCATGATAGCATGAAACTGACTGAAATGAGATGATAGGGATGCCCCCTCCTTCATGCGAAGGTCCATTAACTGCTTCAGCCAATACATCTGTGATACAGGACTCTATTACGCATAAAGCTCCTGAATCTTCTCCCATAAATCCCATGCACTCTGATTTTCATCTTCAACAACATTATGATGGACCTCTTTTGAGAGTGACAAGATAATGGTAGACTTGCATAGCTCATCAACTTCCATCCAAACATCATCATCCATATCCTTGGGTTTAACACCCTTAAAATGCAAGGGTTTAATCTGCAATTTCTGTATCGAAACTTGCAATATCTGGGACCTCCAATACCCATAGTTGGTACTGTCCAACTTGGCAATGTTAAAGAGAGCTGTGTCTTTTAGATGACCAGCCATACTATCCCAAATCAAAGCAAAAAAGCAAAATTGCATGTTGCTATAATGAGCAAAAAATGCACTAAAACCACTGCTAAAACTGGCTGAAAGAGTGGATATCACCAAGAGAAGCACTTGTCCACCAAGTATGACCAAGATAACATCAAATAGTAAGCATTACCCTCATAAAAGTGCTCAAAATAAGCAGATTTCAGCTTGCTATAATAAATGACTACAGTATGTAAAACTGTCCCAAAATGAAGCAATCACTGATACATATGTCACTGCAACTGCCAGGTAGCAAGATACATCCAACAGTGAGTGTCAAGGGGTAAGAAGGTACCAAGAACTGTCAAACCAGTAACCTGTCAGGCAAGAGACATCTTATAGGTCTAGAAGTCATGCATGTAATGGGACTTGGGGTAAGAGAAGAGACCAAGCACAAGCACAACCGATAGAGCAAGAAGCTCAATACATAACCATCCAAGATGCATACAAAACTAACAAACCTGTGAGATAGAGATAGGTGCCTACCCCAATAGGCGTATCAAATCAGCCCACTACAGACTAACTGCAGACATAAAGCTCTCAAGAGAGCAAATGCATGTAACTGTCCCACAAACTCAAGCTCAAGTGTAAGTAAGACTCTGTGTACATCTGAATATACCAAGAGGCTTCCACTAGAAGTAAATTCAGATGCAAAGAGAGCAAGAAACACTCTAATATATAGAGTACATAGCATCAGACATGCCAAATCCCAATAGGGAACATCCGGAGCATAAATCCCAAGCTATCTCAGACCCGTAAAGCATAAGCCGTCTGAAAGCATTCAAAGAGCATGTAATTGTCAACCAAATGTAATGCCCAGTAGGTTCAAAATGCTAAAATACATATGAAGACGAAGCTCCAAGTAACTATCAAGCATGGTCAAAACCAAGTGGCATCCATATCTGACCAAAGCATAAATGCAAGAAGCCTAAATGTCAAGCAGTGACAATAGGCATAGACCAGTTCAGAGCATGCCAACTGAAGCCAATGGCCAGTGAAGGATGATCAAGTCAAAGCATAATCCAAGCTCAAAAGCATTTTGGAACCAAAAAGAAGCATTTGACAATCTCCAAATACATTGGTATGATCATTCAAACCTCCATAATGCATACACCAAGTAAATGCGCTTCAGCCCATTGTATTACAGTAGCATATTTACTGATAAATGAAGCTCAATCGATGTCCAAATCTGCTCCAAATCAATCTCAATCATAGACATAACATCCCATAACATCTAGGCATCACCGGGCATCAATAGGCATCAAACGGGCAATGTTGCCAAGAAGCATCAAATAGTAAATGTCAAGTGTTGCCTTGTTTCGACAATCTTGGGACCGTGTATACAATAATGGCTGAAGGGGGGAAGCACTCGAATCAATCCTCACTAAGAGCCAAGAACTAATGCCGGGGAGTCCAACAATGATCGAAAAGGTTGCCAAGAGTGCCGGGAAGCCGGGGAAGAAGCGGAAAATGGCCCCCTAAAAATGTGCCACATTTTGCACTGGCTGATATTAGGGACTGGGCGGTCTTGAACAGTGCTTGGGAGCACTTGCTAATGTCGAGGGGGATCCGATGCAGCCCTGGAAGGTGCCAATGGAAGTCCGGAAGCTCGGGGAGGAGGTGAGAGATTAAAACATACTTGCAAATGAAGGTGCCATGGCTGCCATTGAAGCTCAGGTTGAAGCTCTTCAAATTTGGGCCGAAGAGAATTTCTGGGCAAGCTCCAATGCCTTTTCTCTGATACTAGTTGAAAGGGAAGTGGAACCCAAGTGGAAGAAGCTTGCGGTGAGAGCTATGGCGAGCTATGGCGGATGGAGAGCAAGAGCAAGAGAGAGAGAGTGAAACTCAAAGTGGGAACTCCAACAACCACAATGTGTGGCCATGCCTTCCTTTATTCAAACTATCACTAAAATAGACCAAACGGAAAACGATGCTGGTCATGATGTCCAAGATCACGAGGTGGCGTATCTTAATCAACACGTCCCATGTCCTTACACTCAATGCAAGCTGGCAATCAGATGAAAGCGTCGCTTATCCATAGAATATGTATGACACTTTGATGAGTTTCGATTAGAGATCATTGACCAAGAAATCTCAGACTTTGAGTGAATGGTAAGAAAAGTGTGTATCAATCATGCTTTACATTTGCAAAGTAATTGAATATCATATACAAAAATATTATATGTGCCAATGAAATTTGTACAGAGAGGTAACACTTCATCCCAAGGAATGCACTTATTGTAGTTCATTAGAAAAGTTCGTGGGTGTGTGATGGATAGAGTGCCTGAGCCGATATATAAATTGGAGGGCATGCTATAGATGACACCCTTGATATCAGAGAAGACAATGGGCCTTTTGGACCTTCCTCCAATCTTGGAACTTGAGATGGAGATAATGATCAATGCATTAATGCCCATGGACATTGAGTCATTTGATCCACTGAGAGAAGAAGTGTCTATACCATTATATGATGGGTGTTGAGTATCTCACCTAAAGATGCTGCTTGCACTCCTAAGTATGTAGGCAAAGTACAAGTGGGGAGTGATGCAAGTGTGATTGAGTTGTTAGGTACATTCTATGCTC
Source organism: Lygodium microphyllum (assembly GCF_053477565.2). NCBI lineage: Eukaryota > Viridiplantae > Streptophyta > Polypodiopsida > Schizaeales > Lygodiaceae > Lygodium > Lygodium microphyllum. Next base: position 22,612,382 of record NC_141143.1, on the reverse strand, counting down.
AATTGATCTTTTTGAATCTATTATAAAATAAAAAACACTTCTTGTGCTCTTCAAGGTGTCTTTTAAATTTGTTTAGGTTGCTAAAGTATCATATATTACCACCTAAAAACACAATGCTTGAGTCTTGTGATGATGCACAATTGGTGTTACGAAAGCTTGGCATGGACTACAACAGTATCCATGCATGTGTCAATGATTGTGTGGTGTTTCAAGAAGACTACAGGACTATGGAGATGTGTTCAAAGTGTGGTACTCACAGGTATCGACAAGACTTCCAAGGGCAAACCATCCCTCAAAAGGTTCTCAGATACATCACATGTTTTGTATATCAGGAATGGTGAGCTTGACAATGTGGGATGTGCAAAATAGATCCACATACGGAGTCCAAAGAATATCAGCAGATTCATGCGCATGGAGCCACATTGACTCCACCTTTCTAGGCTTTACACGATATCCAAGGAATCTTTAGCTTTGGTCTTGCTATGGATGGTGTGAATCCATTTGGTCTCTGCTCAACTTCTTACAGTGTGTGGCCTATAGTTCTTATTAACTACAATATCCCTCCATGGCTTTCTATGAAGAAATGACACTTGATCCTTAGCTTGCTCCTTCTTGGATGCTACAAAGTCAAGAATATGGATGTCTAGCTCCATCCAATAGTTGATGAGCTCAAGATTTTGTGAGATGAGGGGGTCACTATGGAAGACATGAGCAAGCATGATGGTTGATGGTTCGCTAATATACGAGCCATTCTCATGTGAACCATGCATGACTTTTTAGGATTCGGGGAGTGATCAGGTAAGTGGGCTTGTTCAAGTTTGTGATATCTAACATAGCTTGTTCAAGTTTGTGTTGACTAGATAGGGGTTTTGCGATAGGTCTGGTTATCTCAGGTTATCATGCATGTCCATTGTGTGGGCCACAGTGACTTGGAAGGTCACGGACCATGAAGAAGATGGTATATCAAGGACATGTCGCTTTCTTGCCTGAGGGTCACGAACTAAGGGAAGGTTTTCTTGGACGACCTCCAACACGAGTGAATGCCCAAAGCTGGTATGAGTTGAAAATGGTCCACAAGGAGTCACGTCTAGGCAAAATGCGACAGTTCTCGATTTTCTACGAGTTGTTGTATTGGACCCACTTCAAATCAACCATTTATTGGATCCCATGTATATTTTCAAGAATGTGGGCAACTTATTTTATGGAACCACATCACAAGAAAGAGAGACATTGTAAAGGCACAAATGGATTTGAAGGAGGTAGACAAGATGGAGGCACTTTGGCCACAATTGAGCACCGATGGTTGCTTGCAACTACTTCATGCTTCTTAGGTCTTGTCCACTAAAGAAGAGCGCATCATGAAGCAAATTATTAGGTCTATCTGAACTTGATGGGTATGATGTATTCCCTCAAGTTTTCTTTCTCTAAAGATGACCATCTATTAGGGCTAAAATCCTATGATTGGCATAAGATATGTAAGTTTGTCTTGATCTTGGTTGCAAGTAGCCTCAATATTTCACTATTTAGTGTCTACTCGAGGTTTGTAATGTTTCTCCATTTTGTGACAGTTTGTACTATCAATCACAATTGCAGGTGCCTCATTCCAAAATGTGCGAGGAAATTTACAGGTTGTCAAATTCAGTGCAATGGATCTCACAGAGAAGGAGATCAATACATCCTCTATTGAATCTGCAAGGTAGGGAGCGGTGGAGCGGTCTGTCTCTTTGAGAAGTACTTGCCACAAGCATTCTCATGATACAAGATCACCTCCTAGTGCATCTCGTAGATGAAGTGGAGATAGTGGGACCTATTCATATGTGATGGATGTTCTTCTTAGAGCACTTCATGAAAACCCTAAAGGGCTTTGTGCAACAATGAGCTCAGTTGGAAGGTAGCATGGCTAAAGGTTGGCTAGTATCAAAGGCATTAGTGCATATTTTAGAGTGGCTATCGATGGTGGATTCAAAGAATAGTATGATATGGTCACTGAAGGTTGGCTAGTTCAGGGGCATTAGTGCAAATTTTAGAGTGGCTATCGATGCTGGATTCAAAGACCAGTATGCTATGGTCACTGAAGGACAATGATAGACTCTGATCAGAGATGTGGTGATTGGAAATAGAGTAGAAAGAAGGATGGATACTACCATGGAGGAGAAAGTAAATTGTTTTTGTATATTGCATCATGCATCCATGGAGAAGTGGCTTGCTAGGTACGAGCAAGCCAGAAAAGACTGAGAAGAAACACGATGGGAATTTCAATGCAGTACATGCCATCAACCGATTTGATAGCCTGAGGGCATGGAGGAGATGTCATGGTTTATGTCTATATGGTGGTTACATGGAGCTTTGATCATAGCTTCTTGCAAAGGGATAGAGGTCTCTAGCGAGGAGTGGGAATTCTCGAGGGAATGTAGTTCGAAGGTGACTCCAAGCTTTATTTTCTGTCATATCTAGATTTTATGCGCAACAACTAATCTAACAATTGTGGTATATGATACAAAATCTACAATGTTGCATGGTCGTGCGTGCAACATTTTTGTAATGAGTATCGATAAAATGTGCTCCACAACAAATTGTGGTGTCATGGCAAAGTTCGAGCAAGAGAGCAGACAACATGTATTTTCATTGGATACTCTTTAGAGCAGAAAGGGTACTATTGTTATAAACTTATCACAAGTGAGTTAAAATGAGCAAGGATATTACTTTTTATGAGATGACCAATTGGTATGCATCTAGTGGTGATGCATTGGATGATGATGATGATGATGATAGTTACATGTAGAAAGAAAAGCAAGAATCATGGAGCCTTAGTGGACTAGAAACATCATTTGGTACTACATCTATAATTACATATGTGGTCTAGTATGTATGCATCAGACTTTTTCAAGCTTGCATTTGGTTAGAGCCTATTGAGGCTTGTGAAGAGGATTATTGGCAAACATTAGAGCTCAGTTGGATGAGCATTAAGCTTAGTTGTGGAAACCATTCAGAGTAGAAAATCAGCATGGAATTATCAGATTGCATGTGTTTCTGAGTGAAGAAGAGGAAGCAACACCAATCAAGTAAAACAAGCATTAAGCCCTTGAATATATATGGTATATAGCCTATGTTTTGGAGTTGTTTTAGCATCATAATGCCCAACATCAATCATAGCATTAGTAGCCCCTACATCAGCCATATCCAGATAATAGTGTGAATAGCCTTGAATTTGTGCTTGGTTGTGACATGGGAAGATCAAGCACTCTGTAACTATTAAGTACTCAGTTGGTCATAATGAGCCATAATGAAATTCTTGGCAATGTACATGGCTTCGATCTTAATATGCATCTGGACATGATTAAGAAGAGGTAGAACTCAGATCTGGAACATACCTATACAGGCTAAAATCTATCTTGAAACTTGGATTGATTGTATTTGGAACTTTGGAGCATGTTGACGCTTGAGTTGGTACTTGCAAATGCTTGGACTTATGCCACATGATTTGGGGATGTTTTATGGATGCATTGAGCATTAAATGCTCGATTTTGAACTATTCATAACTAGTTATGACTAAGTGCTAGTTGGTTATAGCCTGTAGGAAACTTGTCCCGACACTACTACTAGTTGTATGAATAACTTTTGGTGCTCATATGCCCTTGTATTGAACCCCAAGGGATATGGTACGTCAAAGATGTTTTGAGGATGGTTGGAGCTAAAGATACCCTTGTTTCAGTAGAGAATATACTACCAGTTATTCAAATACTATTGGTTTTAGATTGCTTGTCTAATTACACATATTGTTTACATAAGGGGCATGCAAGAGATGAAGTCTACATGAACATGTTATTATTGTTAGATGTTTTGCCACATGCTTGGAGAAGCTTTTGACAATTCTTGAGCTAAAATTTATTGGTTATTATAGAGTTTCACTATCATAAAGTTAGTGGACTGAAACTATCCTGCTCTAATAGTGAGCTATCTATGCATCCAAAATGAAAATTTTTGAAACTTCCATATCTACAATATTCTTAGATGAGATTAATTGAATTGATTTTAGAGTACAAAATATCTTGATCAGTGAAAAGTTGACTTGGTTTGTAGGGAGTCACGCATTGATTGTGACTATCATCATGGTAAATGCTAAAAGGTTAGACAATATCACTCAAATAGTGGGTGAGAATCTTGATAATAACAACTATGCTATCTCAAAATCCTATATAGATAACTTTCTCACTGAGAAAGGCTATCAGGATTTAGTGACAGGTGTTAAGCTAAGCCCAAGTGTCCTGACAAGGCTCTACCAAAATTGCTAAAGAGGTGAGCATACATCATCCTTGGAGGGAAATAGCTTGAAGAGTTTTACACTAGCTGTCTCACTATGTATTTCAAATGCCATGGTAATCTAGATTATGAACTGCATGACACTTGAAGATGCATGGAACATCCTGATGAGATATTATGGTACTACTACAAGTACAAGAAAGATATAGGTGAAATAAAAACTCAATACCATGGAATGAAAGGACACTCTCTTCAAGAATATGTAACAGAGATCAAAACCATTGCAGATCAATTAGCAACTATTGGAACTAAAATAGAGAATGAGGATTTGGTTGCAGTGACCTTGAATGGTTTAGGACCTGAATACAAGCTATTTGTCATGTCTATCTTAGTGAGATATGAAATGCCATATTTTAATGAGTTAATCTCATTGCTTATTCACGAGGAGGTGAAACTAGATTTAACTACTGGTTCAAGTAGCTTGAAAGGCATAGATGCAATATTCCAGTCTAATCGAAGAGGCCGTGGAGCAGTCGTTTGGTAGGGGTTCCTTTCGTGATCGAGGGACTCAACAAAATGCATTTGAGAATATGCAAAATCTACAAAGTCATAATGCTAGAGGTGGTGGATACTCCCAAGCAAGGGGTAGATTGAACTATAGGGGCAAGGGATCCTCGTAGTCACAGACTATGCATGAAAATGCAAATAAGGATAAGGACTGCCACTATTGTGGAAATTATGGATAGATTTCTAAAGAATGTTGGAAAAAGCAAGCAAATCAAAGAGGTAGACATTAGGGTCACTATGCCTCATCTAGTCATGTAGAGCGTGAGAGTGGTGATAGGTTATTTGCCATGACTTATGTATGAAACAAGGCTACTTTTAGTAGAAAATATAGATGACATTTGGTATATTGATTCAGGAGTATCAAACCATATGACACCACATGGGGAGTGGTTTGATGAAATGAAAGTAGGTACAAATGGCTACGTATGCACTAGAGGTGACACTCAGCATGACATCTAGCTCATACAAGAGTTGTTCCACTGGTCATGTTGCATGATAGCAAGAAGAAGAAACTGTATGATGTTTTGCATATTTTGTTAGTCATGAAGAATTTTTTATCTATTGGCCAAATGGTTGTGCAAAACTTGTAGGTATGCTTTAATGAAGATGACTCTTTTAGAGGAATATGAAAAAGGTTACAAGTTGATTGCAAAGGATCAGAAAAGGGCTCATAAGCTATGGATTGAGAGAGCATGCAAGGTGTTACATTGGTTTTCCTTATGTATATTAGGATCTATGGCTATATAGATTACTGGATGTAGTTCCCCAAAGGATGCATGGGACATACTCATGAAGAATTATGAAAATGTAACACATGCAAGAAAAATTCAGCTAAATCAACAATTCAATAACATGTCTAAGAATGGCAAAAGCATTTAGGCCTACACTACAAAGATCAAGAACATAGGGGATCAACTTGCCACCATTGGATCTTCAGTGTGTCTGAGGATGATATGATTGCAGTGACATTGAATGGACTTGGCAAAGAGTATAAAGCATTTGATACATCTATTTCTGTGAGAGCTGAATCCCCCTGATTGGGATGAGTTGATTGGTTTGCTATTGCATACAGGTTCTAGTACGTCTCAAAGTAGAGACACTGTTCTTTACTCTAGCCAGTGTGGTAGAGACGGGAGAGGCCGTGGCTCCTTTCGAGGTCAAGGAGACACTCGAAATGCTTATGGACAGCATCAGTAGAATGCATGACACGGCACAAATACACAGGACTAGCATGGATTTGGCGGCTTTAGAGGCAGGGGGAGATCACCCCATGATAGAGGTAGTGGATTTGGTTCATGGTAGTCAAATAGAGATAAGGATTGTCATTACTGCGACAGATATGGACACATTGCAAAGGATTGTTACAAGAAGCAGGGACATATGAAGACAAAGGGCAAACAACATGGGCACTATGCATCTACTACTAGCGATGCTCATGATGAGCAGGTTGACAAATTGTTTGCCATGTAGCATGTGTCTAAGAATGCATCCAGGTAGAACAGAGATGAGAGATGGTACATTGATTCAGGGGCTTCAAATCATATGGCACCCCATGGAGAATGATTTGATGAGATGGTTGTAGGTTCACATGGTTATGTATGTACTGGGAATGACACCCAACATGGCATTCACCACACAAGAATTGTTCCGTTGTTGATGCTTGATGGCAAGAAAAAGAGTGTGCATGATGTACTACATGTACCTACAATAACCAAGAATCGTTTGTCAGTTGGACAAATGGCAGAATATAATATGCAGGTGAGATTTAATAGAGATGGATGCTTTGTTGAAGAATATGGTAATGGCTGCAAATTGATTGCTAGAGGCTGAAGAGATGGTAGAATGTTTACTCTTGATGCATCAATTCCAGAATTGAAAGCAGCCATGTTTGCACATGATGATGGTGTTATATGGGATGTTGAGATATGGCATAAGCAGATTGGCCATGTGAATGTACAAAAGTTGAAATCTATGCAGCAAAAGGAGATTGTGCTTGGACTGCCTAAGCTCAAGTATAATGACTTTGGACATGTATGTGATGCATGTCAGTTTGGAAAGCAAGCACTGTTTCCATTTATGAGACAAGTATGGAATAGCTCACGACCCTTGAAGTTGGTACATTCAGATGTATGGGGTCTGTCTCATAATGCTTTGTTTGGTGGTGCTCATTACTATGTATCCTTCATTGATGATTTCAGGGGCTTTTATTAAGCCTAAGCTTTAAAACATTAAAATAACCGGTTCATCTTTTTGTGTTCACACCGTCTCGCAAGTGCATTTCTCAAATTTGAAGGCCCAAAAGAACTCCGATTTGAAATCCAACTGGACAGGCGGCTTCGTGGCGTCAAAATCCATCAACCTAGCCTCTCCCATGCACTTTACGACTTCCCAATCTGGTAGCTGCTTTATAATTCCGAACCTTGCGGGGATTAAATGGAGGGTCAAACGACCTTCGATTGACAAATCGAGACTTGTGTTGGATTCCTGATGTTGAAATGCGCCTAGGAAAACTCTAGCTCGGCCATCTGCCACCATTTGATATTTCATGAAAATTGGCTCTTTAACGCCTCTCGGGCACTTTTCGGCTCCAAAATGAGCTTCAACACTTCAAGAACGGGTCCAAATCGGGTCCTAAAATCCAGCTCTCAGAAAGTCTCCTCATAGTCAAGGCCATATTGCTGTGCATACCCTTTTGCAACCAGCCTAGCCTTATAGTGTTCTAACGAACCATTTGACTTACACTTAACCTTGTATACCCATTTATAGCCAATGGGGACTTTTCCTTTAGGCAACTCAACCAATTCACATGTCTCATTTTTAGCTAGGGCTGCATACTCCTCATCCATGGCAACACACCAGTTATCATTTGTAACTGCATCATCAAACTTTGTAGATTCTTTGTAACTTGTCACACTAGCCATACATGCATAATGGCAGACTGAATAACAAGTGTATGTAAACCTATCAACTGGTTTTTTGACTCTCTCAAATCCCCGTAACTGTGGCTCACTCTGAGCTTGCCTCTCATGAGGCAGTACATAACAACTCTGCCTTGCTCCAAGAGTCATAACATATGGAATGCCCAACTCACTATCCAAACTATCATTGTTGGATGATTCATAACCTACTGTACGTGGACCTGTCACATCCTCAAGCATCTTTTCTTTTCCCTTATCCAATCTCCCCCTCATTGGCATATCCATGTTAGTGGAGGTAGGAGTACAACTCTGGAAGCGTCCTGACCAAGGACTTAGTGTAGGTGACCCATCACCTATAGAATCACTCATAGATGTACTCACTGCAGGTGTATTTTTAGCATTACTAGTGCTGGCTAATCCATCAGTACCCATTGCAATAGGATTACCATACCACGATGCCAACTCATCAAAAACAACATATTTGCTAATCAATGTCTCATGTGTAGATGGTACATAACACTTGTATGCTTTCCAATCTTGTGTATAACCAAGAAACACACTCTTGACAGCTTTAGGATCCAATTTCTTCCTCTTTTCATCAGGAACATGCACATATGCAATGCTGCTAAATACCTTCAAGTGTGTAATATCAGGTTTATGACCATACAACCTCTCATATGGAGTTACATCATGAATCCCTGCTGTAGGGGTTCTGTTCAGCACATGGACATCAGTCATTACTACTTCAGCCCAATAACCATTTGGCAAACTCTTCTCATTCAGCATAGCTCTTGCTGATTCCATCAGTACCCTATTTTTACTTTCTGCTACACCATTTTGCTACGGTGTATAGCTACAATTTAACTGTCTTCTGATCCCATTTTAGCAAGGTACCTATCAAAGTAATTAGAGACATATTCTCCACCTCCATCTGATCTAAGACATGAAATTTTGATGTACAATTGGGCCTTAGTCATCGATCATCAATGAAAAGGAAACACAATGTCAAGAACTAGCTGATGATGAGCAGTCAAACAAGGAAGATTTTGATGACAAGTACGAAGATTGTTGTTCCTTTAGTGATGAGAGTGAAGGAGAGATTGATACAATAGAGTACAACATGGAAGGACATGTGATTGAACAGATAAGGACAGACTCCAATCCGAAAGAAGATGTGGGAGTTTTCGCTCAAATGCCAAGACCCACGGACCGCTTATTGTTTCAAGCGTTCCAAGCCGAGCACTAATGGCTACCTCTCACATAACCGACGCACCATCCATATCTACGAGTGTAGTGAGCTTACCTTGATGCCGTTCGAGTTACCTCCTCTCCCGCGCACTCCTGTAGCTCCACGATCCAAGTGTAAGCTTCAAGCAAGCTCCATCCTCAAGCTCCAAGCTCCAAGCTCCATCGCCGCGAGCAAGACAAGAGAAGAGAAGAGAAGAGAAGAAGAGAGGAGAAGATGGAGAGCTTCTCCTCCCCGGTCCCTCACCCTCACACACTCACTCCCTCACACTCTCACACTCCCTCTCTCAAGCACAAGCTCAAGCAAGCAAAAACAAGAAGAAGAAGAAGAAGAAGAGGAGAGCTACTTTTGGCCACACACAAGAATGAGCTTCTCATTCACTTTTCAACTTTATATACAAAACCCTAAATCCCTTTTGGGTTGTCATCCCCTTTTCCCCTTTTTACATGGCCGGCCATAGCCTAGGCTCTTTTTCCCATTGTCATTCTATCTTCCTAGCTTCCTGTCCACCGCCCGTCTACATTTACAAATTGCACGGGTGAGAGCCTGGCGCTCTTTTACAAGATTTCAGGGTGTGCCTTTTTATTTTAAAATGCGCCTTTCCCCTTTTGCCTTTGCCTTGGACTTTTAAGGTTGTCCTTGCACTTTTGGCCTTTTCTCCTTTTCTTTCTTCAGTCGGGCTACCTTTTTTCCACCTTTTCCCTGCGTCTTTTCCACTTCCTTTTGCTTTCTTCGTGTTGGGGTTAACATTACCCCCCTCCTAGACGAGTGCCAGTCCCATGGCACTCATCGTTGTAGGTAGCAGGCTGTAGCATGCACCGGAGACGTGGGTGACAAGGACGCCTGTGGTTTCCATGGAGGAGTGTTGGTGGTGGTGTGGCAGAAGGTTCTGGGGGCCTGTTGGTGGCCAAGGTGGCTGGTGGAAGGTTGTTGGAGTTGGTGGTAGGGCTAAGTTGTGTTGGAGATTGCATTGATGGCCAGCACAAGTGTTGGTTTGTTGGGGATTTTGCGCATGACGATTCCTTACGGGCTTGTCAGATGGTAAAGGACAAGCATTCAAAGTTGAGTGTTGATAAGGGGCGATTGGAATTTCGTTGGAGGCTTCAATACCTGCAATTTGAAAACCTCTCGTGTGAGCTCTCCCTAAGGGGTAGTGCTAGTCTTCTTATCGTGCACAAGACATATTTGATTAGTTTGGGAGCCAGGTCGAACTCTAGCTGAGAGTATTGTCCTGCACTTGAGGACCCAAACTGTGCATATACTTTGGTGCAGATATTACGTAAGTGCTCGTGCATACTTAGATATTACGTAGTTAGAAGACCGTGGGCTAGTTTCTGATAACAATGTGTGGATAAAGCAAAGTTGTCCATATTGAGAAGAAGTACACGTGAAGGTATATGAGACATCCTTGGCATTGTGACTGCACAACGAAGCCTAATTGAATACTGGGACACCGCACTTTCAGTAGCTGGAAACTATTGGACTTGCTTGATGAGTACGGTGTACTTTCATGGCCAATCGTGCGGTGCTTATCACCACTGATTGCAATGGTACTAAGGCAGAGTGCAAAAGAAAATTATGCAAGTGGGTCAGGGTGACAGGTCTAACCCTAGGCGAGACAAGCTCCCCAGGTATGTCCTGCCCTTGATGTGCCCTGAACAATTGTGGGTGATTGTAAGGGGCCAGGGGACTAGGGACGAAGCCGGTCGACCAAGGTCACCAGACGTACCTAATTTGAGGACCCCTAGGTGCTGTGCTGTGATCGTGGGTGCTTTTTATTTTTCCATTCATTTCTTTTTCTTTTCTTTTCTTCTTTTCTTTTCTTTTCTCTTTTTTTCTCTTTTTTTTTTTGCCTGAGTACAACCATTACAATATGTTGAGGCTATCAGCCTTTCAATGGGTTGGAAAATGTCAAGCTTCGAAGGCTCAGAAAATGTATAGTACAATGATGATTGTGCCCTAGCCTCGTTGTTAGAGAAGCAGTTGGCGAAAGGGGGAGATACACTTGAGATATTGCAACCCTTCTTGCGGCACATGCAATGTGGGTACAATTGAGGTAACGACTGCCGTGAGCCAACTATAGAGCTTGACCCAGAAAGGGGGCGTGGCCCAGGAATGTGTTTTGGGCCATGCAATGTGGGCGATTGGCAAGGGTGCTTTTGGCAGCGTGGCTTTGCCGCGGCTCGTTGTGGGGTTGTTGGTGTTGCGGTGATTGGGCATTGAACATTTTCACACAAGGACCTGTATTATCCTGCATCCACTTGTCGCTTCATGAGAGTACATGCATTGCATATGCCGCAACTATAATAAACCAGTGCAATGCAAGGAGACATCACTTATCGGAATTCTATGGTGTTGACTTAGATATTTTATCACCTGCGCTTGATTAGCTTTTTCTTTTGCTAAAGGCGTGAAATATATTAAATGCAGACATGAAAAGTTCATACAAGTCAGGAACATGTCAACACTTAATAAGTCGGGAACACTTAACCATTTTTTTAAAAAAAAGTTATGGCTAGTTATCATTTGATAAGCCCTTTATGCATCATGGGCTACTCGATTTGTACGAGGCGGGGCGAGTCTGGGTGGCCGGGTGATTGGGGCTCTGCTGGTGTGGGGCTCCCGTGGGGATGAGCAGGGAACATGTCGGCCGGGACATGAATGGTGTAATCCCGACCCGCTACCGTCTTCGGAATGTCTTTAAATAATTCATTAAATTCTTCTCTTTCCCGAGCTGCCCTTTCTGCCTTTGAGCATCTGGGGCCCGAGCGGGAGCTGGGAGTTCGTGCCACTAGTGCTGCCACCTGTTGCGCGTTTCGAGTCTCGACTTTCTTGACTCGAGGATTTTTCGGCCTTCGCCCTGGACAATGGCGCTTAGGGCCTCGCTTCTTGGCATACCTTTTGATGGTGGGCACATAGCGCTCCGGTGGAGGGGCGCATGCCACATGCTCTCGCCTTCTGCGAAGAGCGTCTTTGCATGCTAGATCTCCATGATTCTCCATGCGTTCCGCCGCAAAAGGAAACCTGCAAGATGCAATCCAAAGGTTATACCTTGATACAGGATATAATTGGTTGCATGGAAGGGATTTTAGTGTGGTTTATGAAGCGCATCTGACAAGAAGGGGAGGGGTGAGGCATGCGGTGTTTGTTGTAGAGGAATGGCCCCCATGCTGATGTTTGCGTGGCCTCCAGTCATTAGCGGATATTAGTTTATGCTAGGTCGCATGGACTGGTTGTCGTGGAGTGGGACAGGGCACATCCTCGAAAGAATAGACCAAAAAGGGAAGCAGGTGTATTGGAAAGGACTACACCCTGCCTACACCATCAGAGTTGTTGGTCAAGGCTTCCTATGGCGGCAATGTGGGTTGCATGCTCTCACCTGGAGGTAGGAATGGTCACACAGCTTTTAAATGTGTGATGAGAAGAGGACTTGAGGAGCTTAGCCTGTCAGACCCAACTCTTCTGCCTGCGCTTGACTATCATTGCTTGCGTGTGTTGATATCGTTTATACAAGGTGACACAAGAAACAGTGTTTATTTATATACATATTTATGAATCCATGTCACTTTACGAGGATAAGAACCAAGTGTAGAACTCGAGGTTGTACCAGAGCATGGCACATGCATCTAGTATTCGTGGCAGCTGACTTAATATTGATAGATATTTTGCCACATCGAGTAGCATGGAACCTTGACCGAGTCTATTGGCAATATGTAACTCCTCCTCAGTGAGAACCTTATCAATCAAAGGGCCCTGTAGCCTAGTCCCAGCTAAGTCCGTACCCCGAATGTCCGCGAGCACTCGAACGGAAGTTGGTGCCACGTAGGTTGGGTCTCTTTGAGACCGCCATTTGGCCAATCGCTCTTTTGAGAATGATCTGAGCCCCTAGTTCGGCCATTACAACGCGGCTTTCGCACCAACGCTGCTCAAATTGACTCTGGCCTGCTGACAGTCGCTTTAGTAGCTCTATGTCTACGAGATTCGGTCTCGATAGAGCACTTCATTGAACGTGATGGTTAAGCGTAGTTCGTCAGCCTCCTCGTCAGGAATGAGTCGCATCTGTTCATGCAGGAGCCTGTCGTAGTGCCCGTTAAGATGTTCTTGTTCTCCCCATGATAGAGGAAAGGTCAAGTAATCTCCAAGCTGCTCCTTGGGGATCGTGCCCATGTCCGCAAGGACGTAGACACGCGTGACCACTTTGAGCTTAGCCTCCAACTCAGTTAAGCATTCTGCGACACTTCTATGTTCAACGAGGGCTTTCTCGGTTGCTATCTCATGCAAAGTTCTAAGAGTTTCCTTAGGCTTTAGCATGGCTGGGGGCTCAGGCCTAGATGAGCAAGATTGGTCAACGCTAGGATTTCTTATGCTCTTGGGGTTCTCACGTTTCTCCTGAGAGGTTTTGCTGCTATTTCATCATGGTTCTTCTCGGATGTGACTGGTATAGATTTGTCACCCTGTTGTGATACCATTGTATCCACTCTTGATTGATCAGTGTGAGTTCTATTGTCAGTGGATAGAGTGTTGCAAGCAACTGTTGATGGCAACTGTTGCTTTGGTTTGTCAGAACACACAGATGTGTCTGAGGTTTCACCGCTATTAGGAGAGGCATCAGTGGGTTCATTGGTGGATGGACTCGATGCTTTATTCATCAGCTCTCCAACGCCCTTCGTCTCAATGTTCTTGGGGTCCACAACCACCTGCAACTGTTGATGTTTTCTCTGCTTTCTCCTCTTTTTCTTGGTCAACGAAGGTGCCTCTCTCAACGACTCAGGACCTTAGGCTATATCGACCGTTGATGTGCTTGGTCGGGCCTCAGCATTTCCCTCCTCTAGTGTGTCCTTATGGGACATAGCCGTGGTTTGCTGAATAGCCTTGCCCGGTTGTGAGGGCACAACTGCCGCTCTTTTCGGAGAGTCTAGCTTTTCAACCAACTCCCTTGCGTTTAACTCCTCCGTCCTAGGCTTTAGGCACTTTGGAAGTGCTGGAGTAGTCGAGGGATTTGGTTGCGACACCTCCTCCATAGGTAAACTACTAAGGACACGTTCCACAAGGGGCATTGTCATAGCAAAGGGCTGTGACTGCTGTGGTCCCTGATTGGAAGTAGTAGTAGCTAGTTTAGTGGGTTGGCTACCCTTGGTGGATTGCGGTGTCAAGTCCCTAGGGCGATCAGAAGTGGTTGTGTCTTTTGTTGGCCTTTGAACACTCATCTGTGTAGATCGAGCATGAGTTGATCTAGTCCCCTTAGGTTGCTCATGCATATCCTTGGGTCGAGAGCTACAGATGGAGCCATGTCCCACCTTTGGGACATTTCGAAGCTTAGATGGAGATAGAGATTGGAATTGAGCAGTTTCCCTTGACAACCGCTGTTGTGCTTCCTGTGTCCGTTTGGAAAAAGAGGACGTAGGAGATCTAGGACTCTCAGGTGGACTTGGCACTCGCTGAATGATTTGCTCGAGGCTATTAGACGATTGTGCCATTTGCTTTGTTGAGCGATCAGCCTTGCTTTGAGCAATGTTGTGCCTATGATGCTTGTTCTCCCCTTGGGAAATCAAAGGCTCCTTGGGCACTAACAATTTTTGTGCCTGCTCAATGGCTACGTATGACCTTTGTCTATTTAGCATGCTAGACTGGGGCTCTTTCCTTCGAACAATCATGTCTGGTTCCTTGCCTTGAGACCTAGAGTTTCTCTTAGATTTCCTCCTGTGCCATGCTTTTGATGCACTCTGACCTTCAGCTGATAGAGGCGATTTAACAGGGGGTTTTGGTACCCAAATCCATTGGTTGCCTGCATAATACCCTTGAGCACGAAGCAATGCTTTGGATATCCATCGCAGCGTTGTGCTAGCTTTCCATCGATGCCTGCGCCTATAAGGCTTGGGCTTCTTTCGTGGTCTTCTACGATTTTTGTGAGTCCAAACCCTGTCCTTGGCCTTGTCTCGTGACCTTCTTGTTTCCGGCATGGCCTCACTCACTAGTTCTCGTTGTTCGACCTGTGCTTGTATCAACTCCTCCAACAAGTCCTTGCCCTCGTTTGTAGGCTTGACTGTCATGTCATCACCTTCCTTGCCTTTTGCTTGAGGTTCGATGAGGTCACCCTTGCTAAAGGTGGTGACTATCCTCACACCCGGTAGTGTCAGGCGTATCCTCTGTGCTACATAGTCAGCCTCACACTTGGTTGCCCTTTTGAAGGGTCTTCCTAGGAGGGTTTCTTTCCTGCAGATAGCACTTTTTGGAGGAACATGAAATAGGATAGGCAAGCTTTCCGTTTCAATTGTCGCAAGGATTTTGCACTTCCCTATGAGCACTTGTGGGTGTCCCCCATAAGGGCTAAGAGTTGCACTAGTCGGTGTGAGCTCTCGTTGGCCTAGTAGGGTCCATGATTCATAGATCAAGATATTAAAATCTGCTCCTTCATCAATTAGGGCATCGATAGTATCCTCTCTTTTCGCGGTGAGTTTGACCCTAAGATAAGCAGGTGGTACTATGTCTTCATCTTCTGGTTCTTGGCTTGTAAATTTAAGCCTTCTGACAGATGCCCTTGAGTCCCCACTTGCATGACCAGACATGGATTCTCCACCAATGTCCTAGGTTGTCTCTGCAGTGTTGCTCAGGGTACATCTCTCGTCAAGAGTGTCATGTCCAGTCATCTTGGCATTTGTGGCTTGCTGATGTTGCATTTCACTCTGACTAGACATGGTATGAACACACTGTCTTTGTGTTCTTGTGGTGCAGCCTTTTTGCCCTTGATGGCTAGATTGGCCCATTGAGGTTCTAGGGTCTCTGTTTGTCTCTATTCGGGTATGGGCTTTTGGCTGCTCTTTTGCAAGTGAGAATTCATGCTCGTGTAGAGTGATTACTTCATTTTCTCTTCAACCTACTTGGGGGAGGTGCGGAGGGGGTAGAGCCCCCTCTGCGGGGATCCGGGGGGGCAGTCCCCCCGGCCCGCAGGGCCGTTACGGTAAAAGCCATGCACAATTTGGAGGACCGTTTATAGCCAAATTTTGAACTAAGTGCTCTAAATTTCAATCCAGTGATGGGTCTGTGATGTACCTTTAGCTCTACGTGGTCTTTGGGGTCAATTTCCGGGTTTAGATGCGTCAGAATTTGTGTTCTGGATACCTGTCCGATTTTGACAGTTTTTTTTTTGTCCGATTTTCAGGAGTCCGATTATCAGAATCGAACGTCCGATTTTGGATTGGTCCGATCGGCCCAGTAGTCTGATTTTGGTCACGTCCGATTTTGGGAGTCGGATCGAAAAAGTGGTCCGATTCTGGGAATCGGATCAGACAGGGTAGTCCGATTCTGACTGGTCCGATTCTGGACTGGTCCGATTCTGGACTGGTCCGATTCTGGACTGGTCCGATTCTGGGTGGTCCGAGTGTCCGAGTGTCCGAGTCTAACGGGTTGGTCCGATCGGACGGGGTTGGTCCGATCGGACGGTTGTCCTACCATCCGAGTCCCAGTGGTCCGATTTCCAAAATCGGACGGGTTGGTCCAAGTCCGAGTGTCCGAGTGGTCCGAGTGTCCGATTCTCAAAATCGGACGGGTTGGTCCGATCGGACGGTTGTCCGAATGTTCGATTCTCAAAATCGGACGTCCGATTTTGGGACTCAGATGGCCTGGTCCGACGGTGCAGACAACGGCCTGCGAGTTGCACGCGATGCCTCTAGGCTAACGTCTACTACACCGAATCGTCTAGCGCCTTCCAGATAGGTGCAGGACACTACAAGGGAATGCCAGACATGCCTGGAACCACTGTGGTGCTCGAATCGAACGGCATTCCAAGGATCTGTGCCCCTATTTCCCTATTTTAGCCTATTATACAGCAACAGAGAACCCTACTATTTGTTTCTTTTTCTTTGTTTTTTCCTATCCTAATGCATCCAATCACAAAGTAAATTCCTACACTACTTCATTCCACAACATAAATCTCAAGAAAGCAAAACACCTACTTGCCAAGGAGATCGAATACCATCTTCAACCCCCTCGCTTCCTACCTATCTCAAGCACCAGTTCAAGGAAACCCTTACTTTGATGCTCGATTCGAAGCGCGCAAGCGCTCAAGGCTTGAATCCGTTGGTCCCGGCAACAGAACCAAAATGTGGGAGTTTTCGCTCAACCACCAAGACCCACAGACCGCTTATTGTTTCAAGCATTCCAAGTCGAGCACTAATGGCTACCTCTCACATAACCGACGCGCCATCCATATCTACGGGTGTAGTGAGCTTACCTTGATGCTGTTCGAGTTACCTCCTCTCCCGCGCACTCCGGTAGCTCCACGATCCAAGTGTAAGCTTCAAGCAAGCTCCATCCTCAAGCTCCACGCTCCAAGCTCCATCACCGCGAGCAAGACAAGAGAAGAGAAGAGAAGAGAAGAAGAGAGGAGAAGATGGAGAGCTTCTCCCCCTCGGTCCCTCACCCTCACACACTCACTCCCTCACACTCTCACACTCCCTCTCTCAAGCACAAGCTCAAGCAAGCAAGAAGAAGAAGAAGAAGAAGAAGAGGAGAGCTACTTTTAGCCACACACAAGAATGAGCTTCTCATTCACTTTTCAACTTTATATACAAAACCCTAAATCCCTTTTGGGCGGTCATCCCCTTTTCCCCTTTTTACATGGCCGGCCATAGCATAGGCCCTTTTTCCCATTGTCCTTCTATCTTCCTAGCTTCCTGTCCACCGCCCGTCTACATTTACAAATTGCACAGGTGAGAGCCCGGCGCTCTTTTACAAGATTTTAGGGTATGCCTTTTTATTTTAAAATGCGCATTTCCCCTTTTGCCTTTGCCTTGGACTTTTAAGGTTGCCCTTGCGCTTTTGGCCTTTTCTCCTTTTCTTTCTTCAGTCGAGCTACCTTTTTTCCGCCTTTGCCCTGCATCTTTTCCACTTTCTTTTGCTTTCTTCGTGTTGGGGTTAACAGAAGAACATCTTCAGAATAGATAGAGGAGTCATGTGCATGGACTGTGATTGCATGTGGTTGGAGCTTATGGGAGCAATTGAGTATGAGCAAGCAAGCTTGGTCCCCAACCAAGTGCTGCACCATTATTTAGGACAAATTCACCCTCTCTGAGCTACGATCGCCAGGAGAGACCCCCTCTTCTAGCAAAGGCAAAGAGTTTGATTCCTAGTCCCAAGTAAGCTCAGACAATGATCGTGAGATACCTCAACCATGTAAGACCAAACGTACCAAGGGAGACCTACCAGTCCACCTAAGGCACTGAAGGTTCAAGGAAGAACGAAAGAAACAGCCTAAGGAACTGCAAGCTGAGGAGAAAAGAAAACCACAAGAGCTAGGGCAAGCAAGTGAACCAATAGAAGGGCTAGCCAAAGTCAAGGAGGTTAATCTAGATAAGGAAGGGGAGATGCCTCAACCAATATTTATTGTTGAGATTTTCAATCACATCCATGCTGCCTCTTTGTAAGAGCAGATGGGTTGGGACATGCAGGCTACAGGAATCCCATATGCATAGAGAGAAAAACTGGCACCTACCCATCTCTATATAACATTGTACTTGGTTGTCACTTTCATAGATGATGAGTGCAATATCATGATGCTTTCCCATTTCAGTTAGTGTCTTGTTCATTGTCAGTCTTATACACAAGATTGTATTTATGAGTCCAACTCTCAATCTTGGAACCTAATTCACTTGTGTAATAGGTCAAGTCTTTGTCTATGTCATCATGATTTTAATCTTCATCTTCTATCCACCATAGCATCTACCATGCTCTAGATCCTACATCTTTTACATGGTATCAGAGCTCAACTAAGCATGCTACTACCTCTCCGATCTCTTCTCACCTCTGATCATCTCTGCCCAGCTCACATCCAACTCAAGTCTTCATCTTCAGTCAAGCTTGTGGCAGCCATAGCCAGACAGAACTTGTTGTACTTTGAGCTTCTTGATCTCCTTCTACAGGCCACATCTTAAGTCAATTTCTTCTAGGGATATCTCCCCCAGGTCAGAGTGCTCCTCCTCATCACCTAAGAAGTCAACATTAGCTTGTATATGCAAGAAAACCAGCTCGCAGAAAATGGTGCAATCTGATTTGTACACCCTGTGCAGTCACCACGTGCCGTAATTTTGCCCAAGATCATAGGGCTTTGGAAGCCCATTAACCAAGCTTCATTCTCATATAAAAATTTCTTGAAATGGTTGAGTGAACAATGCACACTAAGTAAAAAATCAGGTTGCTCTCTGAAACCCTAACACATTCCTCCATAGCCAAGAGTACTCAAGCTTTTTCCTCTTCTTCATTTTCTCTTTCTTACCACTTGGATTAAGGCATTCTCACTCTAATTTGCTAACACACTGAAAAATCCAGCAATATTTATCCTCAAACCATTGAGGAGGGAAGATTTTGGAGATTTTTTCTTGCAAATATTTTGAAGCATAGCCCTTCATAAGATTTTTTTTTCACCTTGTCACTTGAATCTACTACCAAACCAGACCAGCATCAAATCAAGGAGGGGATTTGGAAGAAATGGAGTAGATTGGAGTAAATTTCTGAAAGTTCTTGAAGACCTCAAGTCCAACAAGGCAAGCAATACTTAGTTTGTCATAACTAGTATCTCTTGATACTACTCATCTAGTGTTTCTTGACACTTGTGCACACTCAAGATCAACCTTTGAGCTAAAAACTCAGAATTCTTGGAGCTGATTTGTTGCTGCCTTTGCAACTCCAACATGGGAAAAAACTCTCCAACTGTCAAGTTCAAAGGGGTCAGGTTTCATACCTGGCAGACTCGCATCAAGCTTATCCTAATGAAGAAGGGTCTTTGGGCCATCACAAGTTGCAAAGAAAAGAAGCCTCATGATGTGGACCTAATAATCACTTGCCAAAAGAATGATGATAAGGCTCAGGCCATTATCAAAATGGAGTTAGACGACAGCTATATCCACCATGTGGATAACTGTGATACTTCACATGATACATGGAAGAGACTTGACACCTTGTTTGGTGCATAGTCTAAGTCATCAAAATATGGTCTCTTGATTGAATTTTTCAAGCTTGACATGAAGTCTAACACATCACTTGCCACACATCTAAATTACATGGAAGGACTTCTAACCCAGCTTACAAGAATCAACATCAAATTGGAAGAATATGTTTGCATGGGTGTTCTACTTAAAAGTTTGTCTCTTGAATATAATAATCTATCAACAACCTTAATCAATATGCCAAACCCTAAGCTTTTCGATATCCAGGCATCACTGTTAGAGGAGAAAAAGAAGCTAAAAACTAAGGAAGAACCAATCACCTCTAGAGATGAACAAGCATTATATGTTGGCAACAGGTACAAAGGCAAGAAGGACCAGTTTTTTAGTGATTTTTGCAAAAGGACCGGACACACCGAGAAGTTTTGCCATGCAAAAAAAAGGTCCAAGAAGGCCTAATTTGCTGCAATTAAAGAAGAAGAAGACCATGGAACCAAGGAAGAAGAAGAAGAAGAAGAAGACCACTAGGAGAAGGACAAGCCTCATCAGTCCTTCTATTCTGGTAGACTGTTTTAGCCTTGTATTTCCTAGCCCTAATGCTTTAGATATAAGCTTGTAAACTCCTCGTGTAGCCTTGTACTACAGCCTTTGTACACTTTGTGAGGCCCCCTGTTATAGCCTCTGGACGTCTACCATGTTTATGGTGTGCCCACACTTTGTAGGTGTTTCTTTCACTAAAGCCTCTACACATTTTGTACTTTCTAGTTGTGATTGAGTATGGGAATTGAAAATTGCAATCACATCCATGCTGCCTCTTTGTAAGAGTAGATGGGCTGAGGACATGTAGGCTATAAGAATCCCATATGCATAGAGAGAAAGATTGGCACCTACCCATCTCTATATAACATTGTACTTGGTTGTCACTTTCATAGATGATGAATGCAATATCATGATGCTTTTCCATTTCAGTTAGTATCTTGGTCATTGTCACTCTTATACACAAGATTGTGTTTATGAGTCCAAGTCTCAATCTTGGAACCTAATTCACTTGTGTAACAAGTCAACTCTTTGTCTATGTCATCATGATCTTAATCTTCATCTTCTATCCACCATAGCATTTGCCATGCTCTAGATCCCCTATCTTTTACATTTATAGCTGATGACTTGACCAAGGAGGAAGAAGCCACTCTCATTGCTCTCTTATGGGAGTATATATGCATCTTTATTTGATCCTTTGATGAGCTAAAAGGGGTAGATCCAAGTGTAGTGGCTCACAATATACCCATGATGCCTAATGCAATGCTGGTCAAGCAGCACTGTGTCCAATGAATCCCAAGTATGCTCATATTTTCAAAGAACAAATCGATAAACTATTAAGAGAAAGATTCATTTACGAGATTGAGCACACATACTGGGTCTCACCCATAGTGATTGTACTAAAGAAAAATGGAAAGATTCAAAGTGTGCATCAACTACAAGAAAGTCAACGCTGCTACCAAGAGAAACAATTACCCATTGGTATAAACTGAGCATATGCTCGAGCGAGTAGCTGGTAAAGAGGCCTACAGTTTTTTGGACGGCTTCTCAGGGTACACTTAGGTGCCAGTGCATCTTGAAGATAGACACAAGATTGCATTTGCCACTGAGTGGGGGGTCTTTACCTACATGGTCATGCCCTTTGGGTTGACAAATGCACCAGCCATATTCCAAAGACTCATGTGTGCCATATTCAAAAACATGCTTAGGAAAGAGTTAGAAGTATTTGTTGATGATCTGTGTGTTCACTCTAATTGGAAGGAACACCTAGACAAACTCCAAGAAGTCTTTGAACAATGTCGATTGTATCGTCTCTCATTGAACCCCTTGAAGTGCCAGTTCTGGATGAAGCATGGATGCATCTTAGGGCACGTGGTATCAAAGAATGACATTGCCACACACTTCTCAAAAGTTAGGGTCATTGTTGATCTACCACCACTGTTGATTACAAGGGAGTCTAGTGCCTTTCTAGGCCATACGAGGTACTATCAACGATTTGCGTTGGACTACGCATTAATTACTAGACCCCTAATAAAATTGTTGATCATATTTGAATGGACCAAGGAATTCCAAGGCGCATATAAAGAGTTGAAAAAGGATCTAACCATTGCATCAATTCTAAGAGCCCCTGATTGTGGACCATAACCTTCCACGTTCACATTGACGCCTCAAAGTCTACCATGGGAGCTGTGTTGTGCTAGCCTAGTGAACACAATCTTGACTATCCAGTGAGCTTTGATAGCAAACAACTCACGGATATGGAAATGAACTACTCGACAACAAAGAGAGAGGGTTTAGCCATGGTATTTGATGTGAAGAAATTTTAGCATTACCTTTTGGCTACACCCTTTGTCTTCTTTCATGGGGATCCCTTGACCTCCATTCGTCAGTGCTAAAGTATTTTCAAACACTAAACTCAATTACCTAGATGCATAAGCCGCTTGTAATCATGATTTTACCTCTTCTGCTCTGTAATAGCTGTATCGATGTCAGCAAGAGCAACACTGCTCAACTGCACTTAAATGTTAAAGTCTAATCCATTCAAAAGGTATTGCAACTAAGCAGCAATTGGAATAGGAATATAGGTTTGTAACTTACGGAATACCTCATTCAGTTTCTTGGCATACCCATAGACATTCTCATGAGGTTCTTAACTTGTAACATTGAGGACACGTAGCCTACTAACCTTCCCTTTCAGGGTAAAATCTCTTCAAAAGGAAGCAAAGAATAAGTCAATCATAGTTATGGTTCCAGTCTCTAGGATGTGATACCACACTATAGCTCATCCTTTCAGAGTCATATTGAAGAACATCATCAAGTGTCCCTCATCTTGAATTTGGCAATTAAACATTAACTTTTGGAATTCATTGATGTGAAGTTTCGCATCTTCCTCTACTAACCCATTAAAAATTGGTAGAGAAAACCCTAAAGAAGCTAGAAGATCCGTCGTTCTACCAGGAATTGCAATGGGTTGCATCGCCATGGTAAAACCAGATTTGCTAAAGGAGTTTGAACAACAAGAGCTATCACTCCACTTGAAGTGGGCGGACTGATTGGAAGGGGCGAAGTACTAGAGCTTTCTCCCCCTAACGGATCATGCATTAGGGTTACTAAGGCCCTGCCCTTGTAAGGATATTGGACCACTCCTTTGTAGAGAATATATTCTATTTATTTTGGCATGCCATCTAGCCCATTTTAGCTCTTTCTAGCTTTTGAAGCTCGGCTTGATGGTCTTGTGAGTCTAGCTTACTGATTTTTGGCATGCACTAATGAATCGGTCCCAATTGACCGAGATTTGGAGACCCCCACTTATTAGCAGCTCCCAACAAACACACCACCTTTCAAGACCTAAAATGGGCCTAACACTGGCTATAAGCACTAGTCGGGTCTCTCTATACTCAAAGAACACACCCCCTCGGCCTCAAGGCCAGGAGCATCTAAGAGACACACCACCCTAATTGCTATCGTGAATCTCACTTTTGTTTTAAATTGTAATCCAATGGTTAACTCTTTCTCTACTCCTCAGAGGGAGTCCCTACACATAGATTTGTGTTAAACACCTCGTAATCACAAACAAAAGAAGGCACCCCTTGACTGAATGCCAGGCCCCACTACGGCTCTCTACACCTCGAGGATTGGCCCCTCGATGCACCACTAACACAAATAACACAGGCATCACAAACTCCACTCTTATTTTAAAACGTTCCATGAGATAAGATATTTTCTCACTTAACAGTTTCACAAGGAACCCAAACGCCTAAATCTATAGCTTAGGTATCTCACAACTCAGCATGGGTCATATGTATATGAAACCAATTGCAATGCATCCATGGATTACACCATGTGATATGCGTAATGCAACTGTGAATTCCATAGTGCTCAAACATTTTATGATTTATAAATCAACGTTGTGAAGTGCAACAAACATTTCTTTCCATGATTTTAGCCTGCACATCATGCTGCATTGCTAAGGGCCAGCCCCAAGCATCCTCGTGATGCTTGATCCCTTTTAACTAATTTTATAAATGTCCTATATGGTATGCACAAACAAATAGATCATAATTTCAAACATTCTCAACAACTAATCAGCATCAAATCCCTCTTCCCCCCTACCGTTTAGGTTTTGCTTCGTTGATAGGTGTAAAGAGCGGTTTTTTCATGTGTTTTTCTTGTAAAAAGTGGAAAAACAAACTTTAACATGAAGAAAAGGTTGAACTAAGGCTTATCCCTCATGTTCTAGCCATGCCATGCATTCACAAACATAAATCATATTTTTTCTTAATTTTCTAGTGCAAAAAACTAATTTTTTTCATTTTTCACTGGGACTGATCACAATCATTGAACATTGATTTTATATTCTTTTCCAATCCACATGAATTCCAAAATCACAACAAAACCCCCAAATTTCATCATTTTCATGAAAATCATATAATTGCAGGTTTTGCATGTTTTGATATAAACTGTTAACTAACTAAATTTTCTGCTTTTCTTTAATATCTCCGATAAATCTCGACATTCTCAATCAAAGGAATCCAATTACAAACAATTTCATCAAACATCTTTTATAAAATGAATGAAATGATTGCTTACATGTGAAACCCGATTTTGGAGGCATGTATTTAATGGTTGGGAGGCCGCTAACGCTTTCTCCAACTCTGATCTATGATCTCATTTTCTCCAGTTCCATTATTCCATCAGCAACTTGCATCCAACTCTCCTTCCCCTTCTTCCATAGAATTACGCGTGGGAACAGCCACATCAAGAGGAGAGAGAGAGAGGAGAGAGAAAGACTAGTTTTCCAACTTCTTCATCGAGCAGTCATTTCCTAATCCGAGACTGGCGATGAGAAGCGAGAAATTGCAAAAGATAATTGTCATTCTCTATTGCATTGCTAGTTTTCAAGCTCCATATCCCCCTCATCCACAAATCGACACAAGGGGCAGCCGTTTCTGGCTGCGCCATTTGAAAAATGCCCCTCCCCCCTCACGAAAATTTGTGGGTCATGGGCCCCCTTAAGGCCCATGCCCATGGCTTTGGTCACTCTTGTTGGTCCATTTCCACCTTTGAATTGCCCGATCACTCATATCTCTTTCGTCCAATGCCCTAATCCGGATCCGAAAAATCCTACATGTTCAACTTGACATCTCAAACGGTCGGGAAGCTCTCTCTCTTCGATTCGGCTATTGAAAATTTTACTAAAAATATGCAACCACTGCAATGGCCGAAGTTTGCATTTCCGTCGACTTCCTTGGTCTCTAAAATATGTCGAATCTTCATGTTCTGCTTCCATCGACTTTAAATTCCTGCCTAAAATTCACATTAATCCGCTTTGTTTCGACACTTCACGAGTCTTTAAAAGTTGCTCTCAAGGGGCCTTTGACAGTGCTATTAAGAAGAAGGACAAAGCCCATTGTCACTGCATCGACTACCGTAGGCTAAACCAATTGATAATCAAGAACAACTATCCAATCCCAAGGATAGATGAACTACTTGACCGTCTTCAAGGTGAAGAAATGTTCTCAAAGATCAGGCTATTATTAAATAAGGGTCAAAGAAGAAGATATTCCAAAAACTATATTTAACACAAGATACAGCCATTACAAATTCGTTGTGATGTCTTTTGGATTAACCAATGCACCCACAACCTTTAATAGGCTAATGCAAGACATCTTTTGGCCCTATTTGATGACTTTATTATTGTCTTCTTTGATAACATCGTGACCTACTCAAAGAAGGATAAAGATCATGAATCACAACTTTGAGTTGTCCTTGAAACAATGAGGACACACAAGCTATATGCCAAGAAGAAGAAATGTGCCTTCTTTAAAAGGTAGATTGAGTACCTTGGATTTATAGTCTCTAATAATGGGATTGCGGTAGACCCTGCCAAGGTCAAAGACGTACAAGAATGGGCACCCCCAATGACAATGTAGGAAGTCCAAAGTTTTCTAGCCTTGACAGGATGGCACATGATTTTTATGAAGGACTATGCTTTGATTGTCACACCCTTAACTTATTTACTCAACAAGTAAATTGCCATTGTATGAACTCCCATTGAGCAATCTAGCTTTGAGAAGCTTAAAAAAAGCTTGCTAATCACAACTCCTATATTTCTAAAACTACCTAACTTGAACCAAGAATTTGAAGTTATCATTGATGCAAGCTCTCTTGCATTAGGTTGTGTGCTCATACAAGAAGGCCATCTAATAGCCTATTCTTCTAAGAAGCTAAAGACTCATGAGAAAAACTATGCTGCCCATGACCTGGAGCTACTTGTTGCAATTCATGCTCTCAAATTATGGAGACACTATTTTCTTGGCACAAAGTTCACCCTAGTCACCCACCATAATACTCTCAAGTGGATCATTACTCAACCAGATATAAATATGAGGCAAAGACAATGGATTGAAGTCTTGCAAGAGTATGACTTTGAGAACTATACAAGCCAAGTAAGAAAAATTATATTGTGGATGCCCTAAGCCACAAAGCATTTCTCAATGCCCTTATCTCAAAAGAACCCTGCAATGCAAGATCTTTAACTACAATGGTGTCAATGCCTAGTAATCCAATCATAGAAATGGCTAAGGAGGATGCAAATAAGGACCCAAGGTATCCAAAAATGATAAAAGAAGTCTTGTCCAATCATAGAAATGGCCAAGGAGGATGCAAATAAGGACCCAAGGTATCAAAAAATAATAAAATAAGTCTTGTCCAAGGAGATAGACCCTAAGTTCAAACTCAATTATTTGAACTCTCAACACTTTATAGTTTATGTAAAGGAATGCATCCTTAGAAACAGGACCATTAGAGAGTATCTCATCGAGTGGAAAGACTATCCTAAGGAGGGTGCCACTTGAATGGAGAAGGATATCCTATGTAAACAACATCCCTAGTTTCCTTTGTAATAACACGAACTAGGACCTAACAAAAATCTAAGAAAGATCTTTCTCAAATGTAATGAACCCTACACTTATACTTCTTTATAATGACTACTCTACTCTACCCTTATAATCTTAAACTTTGATGATGCATGTAGTCAAGTAGCATAGTAGAAACACGAATGAGTCCTAACCCATAAGCACTATGATCTCTACTTCTACTAGAATCAAATCCTCAGTTCCTTAGCAATGAAGACATCTCAATTCCTCTAAGGGTAAGAGGATGTAATCTTTTTTTAAAGAAAAAAAGAAGAAAATATATATCGACTACCCATCAATTGACTGTGCCGTCACTATCGTCATCTCCTCGAGCAGTGTCGCCATGGATGTCATCAGCATTGTTATTCAATAGCATCCAAGCTACTTTACATCCCACATGTGTGATTGACCGATCACCTCGAACACATCAACATGAGGCAAAGAGAGAGCTCCATATGACTAAATAGAATAAGCCGATAGGCTAAGGCTAAAAGACTTAACCAAAAGCTATAAAGACTAGCCTAAGCCTTAGCTTAGGCTACTGCATTACGATCACCCACTAGTTGCCACCGAGAGAGAGAGAGAGAGAGAGAGAGAGAGAGAGAGAGAGAGAGAGAGAGAGAGAGAGAGAGAGAGAGAGAGAGAGAGAGAGAGAGAGAGAGAGAGAGAGAGAGAGAGAGAGAGAGAGAGAGAGAGAGAGAGAGAGAGGAGAGGAGAGGAGAGGAGAAAAAGAAAAGAGGTCATGAAGAAGAGAAGAGAAGGAGGAGAAGAGACCAAGAGGGGAAGAGAAGAGCTGGTGAAAAAGAGAAGAGAAATAAAAGAAGAAGAAAGGAGGAGGTAGACGTAGAGAAGAGGAGAATAGGGAGGAAGAGAATCAAGAAGGATAGAGGGAGCAAGATGAAGAAGAGCAACAAAAATTCTTCATTGACCGCGAAAGAGGGTTCCACTTTGAATCATGAAAGACTCATGGACCATTACACCTCTAGTACCTATGGAGTAAGCCTTCTCCTCTTTACGAAGTCTCTATCTTGCAAGGTTTAGAGTTCCTAATGAAGACTAACACTAGCACACATGGACTCCCTTCTCGTGATGGTCCCAAAGAGATAGTATTTCGGGCGGGAAGCATAGAAGGTACCAACACAATCACAAAAATGCTCAATACACCATCACTTGCAACACAAAACCATATTCTTTCATTACACATTAATGTTCATTTAATACATGATTAGAGACATAAATAAATGAGATTCAATTTTCAATGAAAAGTTATAGTTTAACAAAATGGGAATCCAACATAAAATAATGTAGAATTAAGTAAGAGCTATTAAATTAGAGTTTTAAACTTCGAAAGGTAGGATAAATTGTGTTTCATTAAATTACATCAAATAAATTATATTTAGTTACTTATTTTAAAATATTTTACATCAAGAATAATTTTCTTGGCATTTACAAATTATGTAAATGTTATAGAAAGTAAAAAATGTATTTTAGGATATTTCTTTTAGCATTTATAAATTATGTAAATATTAAAAAAAAGTAAAAAATATATTTAAAATATTTCTTTTAGCATTTACAAATTACATAAATATTAAGATAAGAAAAAAATTTACATTAAGAACATTAAATATTTTAGCAGTTATGAATTATGTAAATTACATCAAGGATATTTCGTTTGTATTTACTAATTACATAAATATTGAAAATAAATTTCTTAGTATTTATAAATTATATAAAAATAGAAAAATATTTTTCTTGGTATTTATAATTTATTTGATATAATTTAGATAATTAAAGTAAGTTATCAAAATTTATTGATTAAGAGTACTTTTTTAAAGGAAGAAAATTTCACTATTATTAAGTTGAAATTATGGCATACATAGCTCATCAAAAACGTAATTATTAATTTGTAATGAGATCAAGCGACCAACCTGTGTGACAAGGGTTAAGAGCAAAATTGCAAACAAAGACTAGCAATAAATAAGGAAAGACCCAATGAAGGAAGGTTAATCAATATTTAGATCTCAAAAGGGGGACTTAGGAAAGACAAATCCGAGGGAAAGTTGAAAAAATCCAAGAAGTTAGAAGAGGAATGAGTTCGAAAGAATTGCCTCTAAGTTAAGATCTTACTCAAATTGCCTCTCTATTTGTTGGGAATATTGCTTGAAGAAGAATTGCTTGTGCTCGTAATAGTGCATACAAGTTTAACTTGATTCACTTAGGAAGTTGATTGAATTGAATCCAAAATCTTAATATACTAAGTCTATAACAAGATACAAAGGAAAGCACACTAGACCTTCCCCAAGGCTAGTTTGCAAGCCCCTTTTCCAAAAGGGATTAGTTGATGTCTCAAAGAGTTTTGGATCGATCTTGATGGCAAGAGGTTGCTCCGTAGGGGGATCCTTGGGCAGGAGGAGTTGAGGGTGCTGTTCAAAGATGAGAGAGAGAGAGAGAGAGAGAGAGAGAGAGAGGGAAAACTCCATATCCATGAGCCTTCAGGCTCTCATTGTCTTTTCTTCATTATGCAGAATAACACTAAACCACCCAATACAATGTAAAGTAAACTAGACTGACTAGACTGGCTAACTCTAGTCAAGTCACTGACTAACTACTAACCCGACTTATTTAATGTAGTCACATGGAGACAGCTGTACACAGTAGTTATCAAAGATGTCGGTTACACACCCAGACAAACTGACGGGTGGAGCTTGATTTCTAACACTCCCCCTCAAGCTCAAACCAAAAACTCAAACCATCTGCATCACTCCAAGTAGCTGTCTAAAGTGAATGAACTTATCTTTACCAAGTGATTTGGTAAAGATGTCTGCTACCTGGTCTTTAGTCTTCACATGCTTCAAGTCAATCTAATCTGCTAAAACCATTTCCCTGATGAAATGGTAGTGAACCTCAATGTGTTTCGATCTTGCATGATAAACAGGATTACTTGCTAACATGACACTGCTTAAATTATCACAGTACAGCCTTACTTTGCTGTCCAAGTGTATTCCCAAGTCATTCAGCAACTTCTGTAATAACCACATAGCTTCACAGGCCGCTAAGGCCGCACCACGATACTCTGCTTCCGCACTGGACAGTGCAACTGTAGGCTATTTCTTACTCTGCCAACTAATCGTGCTACTACCCAATTCAAATGCATAGCTGCTGGTTGACCTCCTGTCATAAGTGCAACCAGCCCAGTCAACATCAGTATACCCCATCAAGTCAAGGGGTTTCCCATATGCATAAAACAGCCCATGATCTATGGTACTCTTTACATATCTCAGAATTCTCCTGACTGCATCTAAGTGTGGTTTGCGAGGCTTTTGTATGAACTGACTGATCAGCCCCACAGCATAACTCAAGTCAGGTCTAGTGATCGTGAGATAGATCAAGCTGCCTACCATCTGTCTGTACATGGTAGCATTCTCAATCTCTATCCCAACATCAATCTACAGCTTGACATTCTACTCTAAAGGCATATCCATAGGCTTGCAATCAGTCATACCATATTTCTGTAACATGTCCTGAGCATACTGCTTCTATAGCAGCCATATGCCTTGAGGTGTAGAGACAACCTCAATCCCCAAAAAATATTTCAGCTCTCCTAGGTCCTTGACCTTAAATTCAACCTATAAACATGTCTTTACTTCAGCAATCCCGCTTTCATCATCTCCTGTAATGATCAGGTCATCAACATAGACAACTAGGAATACATAGCCACGATCTGTCTTCTTCACAAACAAACTGTGATCAGCATCACCCAATCGGAAACCATGTTGCTGCAAATAACTGCTAATGCAAGCATTCCATGCTTTGGGTGCCTGTTTCAGCCCATATAATGCATTTTTTAGTCGGAATACATGTGCTGGAAATTCTAGATGCACATAGCCTTCAGGCTACTCCATGTAAACTTCTTCTTGTAACTCTCCATTCAGAAAGGCATTCTTTACGCCCATCTGCCATAGTTTCCAGCCTCTAGCTGCTGCCAAAGCAATCACAGTTCTAACTGTAGCCATCTTTGCTACAGGGCTGAAAGTCTCCTTATAATCAAGACCATACTGCTGCGCATACCCTTTTGCAACCAGCCTGGCCTTGTATCTTTCCAATGATCCATCTGATTTACATTTTACCTTATACACCCACTTGCAGTCAATAGGTGTTTTGCCCTCAGGCAACTGTACCAAATCCCATGTGCCATTTTCAGCCAAAGCTGAATATTCCTCATCCATAGCAGCACGCCAATCCTCATTTACAACTGCCTCATCAAACTTACTTGGTTCTCTAAAACCTATTACTTTCGTCATATAAGCATAATGACGTGCTGAATATCCAGTGTAAGTGTATCTATCAACAAGTCGTCTTACCCTCTCTAATTTCCTGAGCTGTGGCTCACTGTGAGCTTGCCTCTCATGAGGCGGCACATAACGACTATGCCTAGCATCTGGCGTCATAAAAGATGGAATCCCCAATTCCCTATCTAAGCTGTCATTGCTAGATGAGTCATAACCTGCAGTGAGTGGACCTATTACATCTTCAAAAACCTTTTCTTTTCCCTTATCTGTTCTCCCCCTCACTGACATATCCGTGTCAATGGATGCAGTAGTGTGACTATGCAATCGTCCTGTCCAAGGACTCACTGTAGATGATACATCACCTGTTTGACCACTCATGGAAGTACTCTCTACAGGAGTATTTTCAGCACAACTCATACTGGGTGAGCCATCAGTAGGCACTGCAATAGGATTCCCATACCAGGATGCTAGCTCGTCAAATACCACATCTCTACTTATGAGTGTCTCATGCGTAGAAGGTACATAACACTTATAAGCTTTCCGTTCCTGTGCATATCCCACAAACACACTCTTCACTGCCTTAGGATCCAATTTCTTTCTCTTTTCATCTGGTATGTGCACATATGCAATGTTGCCAAATACCTTCAAGTGCGAAATATCAGGTTTATGACCATACAGCCTCTCATATGGAGTGACATCATGAATCCCTGCTATAGGGGTTCGATTCAGCACATAGACAGCAGTCATCACTACTTCAGCCCAATAACCATTTGGCAGACATTTCTCATTCAGCATAGCTCTAGCTGATTCCATCAGGACCTTGTTTTTCCTCTCTGCAACACTGTTTTGCTGCGGTGTATAGCTACATGTGAGCTGTCTTCTGGTCCCATATTTAGCGAGATACCTATCAAAGTAATTAGAGACATATTCACCTCCTCCATCTGATCTCAAACATGATATGTAGCAGCCCAACTCATTTACTGCATTCTTCTTGAAATCTTTGAATGCATCAAACACATCATCTTTATGCCTCAAAACATAAAGCCAAGTGTACCTGCTGAAATCATCAATAAATGAGACATAATACCGTGCACCTCCAAACGAAGCATTATGTGAAGGACCCCAGACATCAGAGTGCACCAACTGTAAAGGCCTAGTGCTGTTTTTTACATGTCTCATGAACGGAAACCGTGCCTACTTCCCAAACTGACATGCAGGGCATACATGACCAAAGTCATTATACTTGAATTTAGGTAATCCAAGTACTACTTCCTTCTGTTGCATAGATTTCAGCTTTTGTACATTGACATGTCCAATCCGCTTGTGCCAAATCTCTACATCCCGAATGGCACTCTCATCATGAGCAAACATGGCTGCCTTAAGTCCCGGAATGGTCACATCCAAAGTAAACATCCTGCCATCCCTTCTGCCCTTGGCAATTAACTTGCAGCCATTTCCATACTCCTCAATGAAACATCCATCTTTGTTAAATCTCATTTGCAGATGTTGTTCTGCCATTTGACCCACAGACAAAAGATTCTTTGTTATGGTCGGTACATGTAATACATCATACAGGCCTTTCTTCTTGCCATCAGACATCATGAGAGGAACAATCCCTTTATGCTTTATGTCATGTTGGGTGTCCTCCCCAGTACATACATGACCATGTGTACCTGCAACCATCTCATCAAACCACTCTCCATGCGCGGTGTCATATGGTTTGACGCTCCAGAGTCAATGTACCATCTATCATCTCTATTATGTATCGATGCATTTTTGGATACATGCTGCATGGCAGATAGTCTATCAACTTGCTCATCATGAGCACCACTGGAAGATGAATAGTGCCCATGATGTTTGCCCTCTGCCTTCATATCTCCCTGCTTCTTGTAGCAATCCTTTGCAATGTGCCCATACCTGCCACAATAATGGCAATCCTTGTCCCTATTGGACTGATCAGATGACTACCATGAACCAAATCCACCACCTCTACCTCGGGGTGATCTCCCCCTGCCTCTAAACCCGCCAGATCCACGCTGGCCTTGTGTATTTGCACCATGCCAATTACCCTGCTGCTGCTGCTGTTGTCCATAAGCATTACGAGTGTCACCACGACCTCGAAATGAACCACTACCTCTAAATCCTCTGCCACGCTGGCTAGAGTATAACACAGTGTCTCTACTCTGAGATACACTGGAACCTGTATTCAAACCAAGTTTGACCTCCTCATGCAACAACAAAGCAACTAGCTCTTCCCAGGTAGGGGGCTCTTCTCTAACAGAAATGGATGTGTCAAAAGCTTTGTACTCTTTCCCTAATCCATTCAAGGCAACAGCAATCATATCAGCTTCTGATACACTTGAGTCAATGGTAGCAAGTTGATTAGCTATGGTCTTAATCTCCGTGGTATACACCTAGATGCTCCTGCCATTCTTAGACATGTTGTTGAACTGCTGTTTCAACTGGATCTTTCGTGCATGTGTCATGGTTCCATAATTTTTCATCAGTATGTCCCAAGCATCCTTTGGAGTCTCACATCCAGTGATTTGAATTACCATAGCATCAGATATACATACAGAAAACCAATGCAGCACCTTGCATGCTCTCTCATTCCATAGCCTATGAGCTCTTTTCTGTTCATTAGTTGGATTCGTTGCAGGTAACTCATGAGCAGTCTCATCTCCTGTACATAGATCCCAATAACCCCTGCCAACTAGAAAGTTCTTCATTCTGAATTTCCATAATGCAAAGTTCTTGTTGTCTAACTTCTCTCCAACTATCTAAGTGATATTATCAATCCCATGTGCATTAGCCATGATGTAATAGACTGTCTGTCAGATGTTTAACTACCTGCAAACCAGTAAGTATGACTAACCAAGTTCAGTCCACAACAGTTTATGACAGTTTTCTGCAACTAATTGCAGTAAAAAACCAGGGTATTTCAGCCCACTAATAACCCAAAAAAGTCCCATTTGAACAGTCAATACATATGCTATGTACTTGCTTCAGTTTAAACTCCTGCAACCTCACTGCCAGGGACCAAAGATGCAGTCTAAAAACTGTAGACTGTGTATAACCAGCAACAATTTCAAGTCCAAAAACAACATGCATACATGTCATACATGTCCCAGAACTTCCCAAATAGGTGCTAGTACATGTATCAAGCCATACATAGGTATAGAAGCACAAAACAATGCATAACCAGCAAGTACAAGTGTCAACTAATTTGGTTGCAGGTTGTAGTCAACCAAAAATCAGCATAACAAGCTTTAAGCAGCTCCAAAAAGTCTTCAAATCATGTCATACATTTGCTCCAGTGTGACAAAGTCAATACATGACTATGCGGGTAACTCTAGGCTTCCTGCCTTCAATGAGCCAAGTCATACATTGCATTTACAGTCTATATTCAACCAAGAAGATGAACTTGCATTTGCTTCAACTCTAAAACTTTAGCATTCAGTAATATCCAAAGCTCTCTTTGATCCTCTAAGAACTCACTATACATATGTCACCTCATGTAGATGACAGGTGCCCAAGGTAGCGTGTAATGCTTCAGTGGAAAGTGATGCTTGTTGTCCACTATTTAATGACAGTTTCCAGCCTGTCAATGGCTTTCAGATCTGAGTGTTCTGAGTAAGAAATCTCAGCTCCAAGACATAAGATCCAATGTATACATGCTTTGACACATTCTTATGCTTTAATGATGCCTTCTGAGTGTAACACAAAGCTCCTGTATGTCAATAATGACTGAATGCATGCTGTCCATTCATTTTCACAGCAATTCAGAACTGATTATAGGTCTGGTCTGTTACTCTAGCTCATAATAGAGCTCTCACACAAGCATTTGCTTCTTGTACTCTTCAAGTACCTTCAAGAGTGAGCATTCATGCCTTATGGGTCTTGTTCAAGTGCCCCATTTGATGTTTCACAGGTTGTAGTCCATTCTGACCTATAGGCGCAGTTCACGCAAAGTGTGGGGTTGTTGCTGTACACGATGACTGATATGAGCCTATACAAGGCTTGCATAGGCTCAATAGGGCATTTCAAATGCTCCAACAGGGTCACCAACAACCTCTTGATCAATGGCTAGTCTCCTTCAACAATGCATACCTCTATATGACCAAATGGTAAGAATGACAGTCAGTCCTCTTCTTTTTTCAGCCCTTCAGGTCAGTCTTGAAGTCATCTTCTGCAATGCTCTACTCCACAGAGCCCAATCTTATGAGTTCTCTGATACCATGTTCAAAGATGTGAGAGAGAGAGACAGGGAAAACTCCATATCCATGAGCCTTTAGGCTCTCATTGTCTTTTCTTCATTATGCAGAATAACACTAAACCACCCAATACAATGTAAAGTAAACTAGACTGACTAGACTGGCTAACTCTAGTCAAGTCACTGACTAACTACTAACCCGACTTATTTAATGTAGTCACATGGAGACAACTGTACACAGTAGCTGTCACAGATGTCGATTACACACCCAGACAAACTGACGGGTGGAGCTTGATTTCTAACAGGTGCTAGGTGGGATCTGGCTAGTAAAATCTTAAATGCCTAGGAATCATCCAAACCCCTACATGACTTAGAATGGGGACTTCTTGAAGCCCCCATACTAGTTAGGGGAAAAAATCTTGGAAAAATAAAGGCCTTCATGTTGTTCTTTCATATGGACAAAAGGTGAACACTTATATAAGAATATATATTAGATTAAAATATATTTTTCAAAAGGGTTGTTTTCATTATTTATGTGTTATGATTTAAATTATGTGAATGAACAGTATGACTAAAAGGATTAATTAACGAAGCTGATTTTACATGTACAACTTAAATATGTTAGGTAAGTAGATAACTAAAACTCCCAAACCCCCAAGGGAAGTAGGAGGACGTTATTTGTGACGAATCCATCCTAAGGCAAGGTGGTCTCGGTAAGCTGAGAGCATCTTTACAAATTCGATGCATTATGATATAGGAAATATTGACCCATAGAATCAACTAGAACCTTGACTCCATATTATTTTAGGGGAACAGAGTGAGACTTTGCCTTACGAGTAGAGGGGTTGACGTACTCGTACTCCCCCTCGTTTCCCACTCTCCTTGAACTAAGTGCAATACGAGTTGGCTTCAATTTTAGCAATCTAGCACAAGCAATTTCTCAAAGACCGAATCCTAAATAGGAGACCTGAACTTACCTAAAAATCAAAATTCAAGTAGATTCTCCTGGGAATAGCCAAGACCTTCCATCATTGCGAAGTGGACTTGACAGAGCCTAGGCAGTAAACCTCATATTATTTGAAAGAATACTGAGCAATGTTGCCTAGAAAATGATCTCAATGGACCACTAAATCATGCCGCTAAGGATGTCTCAAGTGGGCATGTCACAAAAGATAAGATTCCCACAAGTAATCTTCCACATAGAAGCACCAAAAGATACATGATATCTTGCATCATCCAACTATCTAGTAGAGAGTAGGCTTTTGGTCAAAGCTTGAACATAGTGTACATTATGCAAAACAAAAGTGTTTCCTAAAGCAAATTACATTCTAATATCATTAATGCCAATAGTCATTTCCTAGTCTCATAGAACATGTTATGTTGCAATAGAAATGAAACCATCCCATATGTGGGGTAACATAGAAAGAAGTCCCCCAAATTCAGTAACCAACCTGAGAAAAAGTGGATGATGCATTAGCTAATTGACTAGCACCAAGAGAATCAGATGTAATCATCATTAGACTTAGGCTTCAAGGCATTTATCACCCCAGTTTTTACATTGAATTACAAATAATATTGTGATCATCAGGACTTTTTCCACACTTTGCCCTTGCCTTTCTCTTTGTGCTTATCATTGCACATCTTACGTCATTACGGTTGAAGATGACCCTACTTCCTATAATGATATGTAAGAGAGGCCTTATGACCATGAAACTTACTGTGAGATTTCGTACGAGACTAAGACCTCTGTGAGTCTCTACCATGTTGGTCATTACCACTCTTATCATCATGCCTACCCTAACAATCAATGCATGAGAAGCATGGGATGCATCCATATTCTTGCTATTTATCTCTTCAATGAGTAAGGCACCATCAACTTCATAGAGTTTCAAACCACCCTTAGGCGTACTAGCACACATGGCAATATGAAAAGTGTCCCATGACTCAAGAAGTGTCACAAGAAAAAACAAGAGTGATTATTCTTGAACTCAATGGCCTGTAAAGTCAACTATCTAAAAATAGAATGAAATTCACTCAAATTCATAGACACACTAGTCCCTTCCTTCATGCAAAGATCCATGAGATATTTCAACCAATACATCGATGAAGTAGGACTTTGCTTGTCATAAAGATTGCATATATTTTCCCATAACTACTAAGCATTAACCTCATGTGCCACAACATTGAAATAAACATGTTTTGATAATGATGATGTGATGCTTTTTTTGGAAAATCCTAAACACCCCTAATCAGTAGTGGAATGTTTGTTTCTTGAAACCTTGTATAGAGAGTTTGTTTATGCTTGTTGGTTTGGATAGCCAATTAAACTTGAACTTTTGATATCCTAGGAGTTCAAAAGTTGTTTTTTCTTTGTATTTCCTAAAGCATACAACCTTTTCTTTTCAAGTATGAGGAGTTGTATAGGTTGACAATAAGAAGCTCGATATTGTAAGTCATGGCAACATGAAGGAAAGGTGTATCTTATGAACCCTAAACTCATACATTTCACAGGGGAAAGAGGAATACAACCACACACTGCACATTGTTTTTGGACACATCATAGGGGCCTCTTATACCCCTTCATCATATTTGCTTCCATGTCGTTGGGAAAACGCACTTAAATGTACCATCTATCTCACTACACTGCATCATTGGAGCTATATCCAATAGCCCTAGTTGCACATACACCAGAGAAGCACCTTTTTTATGCACTCACCTTCTTTGCACAACACTTTGGGAACTCTATCACATTTTATGAATTGTGGGATTGAGAGGGAAAGGTGGTAAGGTGAGCTGAGGGTCGTGTAGGGCTACTACAACTGTGAGTTTGAGTTTCAAACTTGGCTTGTTATACATGGCCAACCATTTGGAGTGACAATGGTTAAGGGGGTGTTGGTGGATGGAGATAAATTCTATTGTCATTTATGAGAGGTGAGGTTAATGAGTGTAAAAGGATCAAAAGCTAAGCAATGAATTTTGTGTGCATCTTGCATCAGGCACTAAGCACAATGGTAGACACCACTCCTCAACTGCATACATATCTTTTGTAAAAGCATTGAATGGTTGCTTCATGCATTTTCATGAGTCCTCTTGGATTTTTCACCTCATCATTGTGTGCATGAGCACAAGTACATCTATTGCAAGCATATTTGATTAGTGCACTCGAGAGTCATGCAAGAGCCCTTGACAATGGACCTAGTGCAAGGAGAGGGTTTTGACTTTACATCACTAAGAATGATGAGGAGATGGGATGAGTATAGATTATTTTCCATCAAGAGAGGTGAGAAAGAGGAATGTACAAATATTTATATGTGTTTTTGTATTTTTTGTTGTATTCTATGGCCTCTTGTGTGTGATAAACATATATACATATATGTGTGTGTGTGTGTGTGTGTGTGTGTGTGTGTGTGTGTGTGTGTGTGTGTGTGTGTGTTAGCACACATATGTGTATTTAATGAGGCCTATTACATGTGATCATATGCAAGCGTGAGGGTGTGTGGTGTATTTGTGTGTCAATGCATGCGATAGTGCCTGTGTGGTTGTGAAGCATGCTTTATGCATGAGAACAAAGGCTTCCGAAGGCTTATCCAAAAGGCCTTAAAAGGCGATAGTCAGGCTCATGTGGGGAGGACGAAGTGAAGAAAGTGGTGGATCAGAAGAAGGCGGTTTCAGGATCTTTGAAGAGGGATCGGATGGACAACAAGAAGGTCCGCAGACTGATTCGAGAGGGGGGTGCCATTATGATGAAAAGAAGGGGCTGTCTAATGAATTAGAGTGGTCTTAGGGGGTAGCTGCTTTGATATGGAGAGCTCGGAGGGAGGAGGAGGAGGAGGAGACTGACTGCTATCTCTCTTGGGGAAGAGACAACTCTAGAAGATGTAGTCTTTGAGCTTCCTGGAGGAGGCTGAACGACTTCTGAAGAGGGCGGTCTGGTCCGTTTTTGGATGGGGTTGCAGTCGGAGCCTGTAGGCAAGCAATAGTCGAGAAGCATCAAGGCAACTGCCGCATGCTGCAGGAGGCTGCCATTTAATGCGAGGAGAGCTTCAGTGCCCTTGAAGGGGGCCACCATGGAAAACTTGCTGGCTCACTGGGGTCAATGATGGCATTAAGGCAACGCTTTTGTTCATGAGCATGTTGTCGTCAACTCTTTCTAAATGACGTGCAGGTGGAATTTTTTTGTGATCAGGGTGAGAGCTGGCTACAAGAAAAAGAACATGTGATCCAGTAGGTCGGCGGGTCTCTGCTATTACAGGAGGAGAGGGCTGCAGTCTGCTAGAGGAGTCGGGGCTGCAGCCTGCCAGAGGGGTCGGCGGGGCAATGCGAAGCGGAGTTTGCTAGAGGGAGAGTTGACTCAGCTTGGTGGCTTCCATTAGGAAGGCCGCCATGGATATGTGATATGTTGGGGTGTGGCCTTATCATAGGGAAGGCGCCAACTTTCAGAGGACTGCTGCACAAAAAGCCTGCCAAAACTGCATGTAGTGCTCCTGTGTCAGCATTAAATTGGGTCGATCTTATTGTGAAGACAAGTGACTTGAACTATGGGAAATCGATGTCCTCCGTGACCCGTCTCTCTCAAAAGCTCTTGAGAAATTGCTTCTCTCATGTATCGCTTATCCGAATACGATGTCCTTGATGTAAAGGTGCAATTTAACCTTGTGTCACACTATCATCACTCTTTCTCTATGCTCTTTGAAAGTTGTTAATCCTATTCTTAACCGGTGTGAGAAAACAAAGGTGTACATTCATTAAGCATGAAATTGAATCGAAACATAACTCCCTTCTTTGTCCTATAACCTTTTATGAAGGCCTAGTGACACTTTGAGATATTGATTAATTTAGTTATTATCAAGACGTTGGGGCTTGGTTATGTTTGTCCACTTCCATATGATGGGTGGCTCATTTAAGGCACAGATATAGGGGACCATACATTTCCTTCTTTTAGGTAAGGAGTTGTAAGGTTTTTCATGAGGGTGGACGTGTTCTGAATTCATCAAACCACCACCTACTATAAACATAGGAAGAGAATATCTCTCATGTCTTATAGATTGAGCCTTGAATCTTGTGACTTGGATGTCTAAGAGAGACATAGATATTGACCTTTGGGTTAAGGGATTTGAGGCTCAGTTGTTTCCTAATTTCTAAAGCTAGGAAGACAAGGAAGAGATATCACTAGAGATTTTGGAGTTCCCCATCAACAAGTGTTAGAGAAAGAGAAAAAGAAAGAGAGGTACACTTCTATCATTTGTGAGGCGGAGTTTGATACAATTTTTTTTAGATGAACTAAAAAGTTTCATGCTTGTGATGTCATGTTGCTTTTGTAAAAGATATTTCCATCCCTCAATAAGTTTTTGGAAGATGAGAGAAGAACATGTCTAGAAGCTCTACCACTAAGAGGGGCATTTGAGACACAAAGAAGTGGCTCCATTCTTCGGATCCAACAAGAAGATTGTTATTTTCTTGAGCCTTTAGTTCTTGGTGCTAGTCTTAAAAGATCAAGGTTCAAGTCAAATAAATTGTAGCACTAGGTCACTCTATCATACCAACACTCCTTAGTATCTCTTGACCGTGTGTGCTTCTATGTGGTTTCCCCTAGCATTTGAGCATGTGTCGACAACGTAAGAGTGGATTTACATAGCTCATCCAACTTGGTTTTGTCTCCACTATGCGACCAAAGAAAAAGTAAAAGAAGCACCACAAACCTAGCTTTAAAATTGATTTCTTACATTGATATCCATAATTGTGCCATCATTTGCTCTTGATTTTTTGACCCATGTGCATTTCTCCATCATTATCTACATTGTCACTTTCAAGATTGGCATCCTCATCACCATCTATCTCTTCATGGTGGCCATGTTATATCAACTTACATGCCAAAGCAAGTTGGTGAGCCTAATAGGCTACCTCTCACGACTTCCATTGTTGGCTTGCATGAGAGCTCAACAGTGGGACATCGAATGGAGAATGTCATTTTTTCAAGTGTTTGACTCACTCTCAACCTCAAATATCCTTCACCTAGTTGACTTGTTGTGTGACAAAATATCCAATCCCTACTATCCTAGTAGAAATCAAAACTAAAATGTGCTACCTAAAAGGGCAAGGAGTTAGAATTGACCCTAATGCATAAAATTGAAGGAATGTTCAGAAGTTAGTTAAATTAAGTGAAAAAAATATCAATCTATGCATGATGGAGATGCTCCCAAGATGATCTTATGGTTGCATGAAGAGGAGAAAAGAAAGCAAGAAGGCTATAAATAGATGGAACTGTCATCATCGGCTATAGAAGAGCAACAAGGAAAAGAGCTTTTTTAGGCTTTGTTTGTTGTTGAAGAGTTGGAACTTCTTAGTTAAAAGGTCGAGTTTGTCTCCCTTCTTGCCAAGCTCTTGGACCCATTTATGTCCGTTTGATGGTCGACTTGGTCTTCTCTCTTATCGAGCTTATGGTAATTGTGAAGCCTTCCTTCTTATCCTTCTGTTGTATTAGATTACCAATTGTATCTCTTAGCAATGCTTTGAATAAGCTATGATATGCTATGGCAACTATTCAACTTCTTCTCTTTTGTAAAAGCACACTTGTTGTACCTTATGAGTAGACCCATATATTTTAGACTCATGATGATCAATTCCTTCATATAGATCAAAGATTCAGATCATTCCCTTATTAGTTTGTTTCTATGAATAATAAATAGTTGTAGGGTCACTTGCATTCTCTCTCTATTTGGACACAATTATCTTGTTCTTTCTTGAATCTTCAATTTTCTTATCTACTCAAGATTTCAAGCTATTGTTAGACATTAGACTCTCGATCTTGAGTGAATAAGATGGTTTGATGTTTGAGAAGTTGCATGCAAGGCAAGATAGAAATGGGTACTAGAAGCTTGGTTTATAGTGAACATCAAGGAAGGTAGTGACTAGTAGGTTCTCTTGTAGTATAGGGATGTAATAATATATTTATTGTAGCTATCTTCCATAATAGAGTGAATGTGGAGTAGCTATCTTCCATAATATTTTACTATGGAGAAACTATGGAGTAGATCCGATTGTAGGTTATAGCAGTAGTCTAGTGATAGTACCGTGGGTTTCATTGTCGTAATAGTTCTCGAACAATAGTAGATATAACACACAATGAGCAAAAACAGGTTAGGTGCTATCCCATCAAATTGCAAGATTTACAAATTATTTGGCTCGAGATATAACATACTTTTTACATGTGTAGCTAATAATCGATTTATCTATTTTTTTTGTTTTTTTTTAAGGGAAAAGAAAAGAAAGTGAAAAGATGAACACTAGGCTTTTTAGGCTTTCTTTTCTAGAAAATGCACCCAATGTGACGAACGCACACATGATTGCATATATATATATATATATATATATGTATGATGTAGAAGGTGCAAGATCATCAAGGGACTCATCGGTCGCGTCAATCGTGAATTGTCAAGTTGCTATTCATCACGTGCGTTGAGGAAAGCATTTGGTGTGGCGCATTGCAAGAAGCATTCTGGTTTGTGGCGTTCCCACAACAAAGCTGTCCATCATCCCGCGGCTCACCACCACTCGTCCCATCATCCAGCTGGTTAGTGCCGCTTGTCACGTCCGCCTCGTCCCGTGATGTTTCCATCATCTTCAAATGCGCCGCTCGTCCCGTGACGTTGCCATCATATTCAGTGTCTTGTCCCATCACGTCGCTCTTCCAATCATCTTCACTGTCTTGTCCCGTCCCGCTCATCCCGTCATCTTCCGATCATCTTCAAGATCAAGTCGTGGATGATCACTAATCGATCGCTGTAGATCATCGTAATGGATCTAAACCAACTGTGACCATTGATCCCGTTGTGATTTATGTGCCGCGCCGCTATATGCCATTTTTTATTATTGTCCTCTTCAATTACTGTTAATTGTATGTTTAATCGACATAAACAACGTTTAATAGACGTAACGTACTATGATATGTTTAAAGACTCATCGCCACGTATTGATATAATTTGTGAATATTATACATGAACAAGTACAAGCATATTCAATAGAAAACTTGAGAAATTCATGATTCACATATAAATTTCTAGCATCACTTCATTAAATAAATTAATATCACATTTTAATAATAGATGGTGCCTATAATTTAACCTCTCACAATTGGATTTTAAGTTCAAAAGTATTTGTCATCAATATCCTAGATGTTTCGGATTCGGGCATACTATTGAATATCATTTGTGGACAGTTTGTATTGCTATTTTTTTTCTGAATTTGCAGCAGCCATAATGTCTGACACGGCACAGATCACTCAGATTGTGGGAGACAAATTGACCAAAGACAATTATAGTGTTTGGTCTTACAGGATGGATATATAATGCAACCATTGATGCTCGTCTATGTGGAGAGCTGCAGTAATTTTGGTGTAGAGATAAGCGGGGAAAAGAAAGGCATGCAGTGATGCACACTGAACACAGAGCACTAAAATATCCAAAAAGGATGCTTCTGATTGTTCGATGGAAAATGCAGCCTTGGAATAGAATGCCCTCATGAGGAAAGAAATGGTCACGGCTAGTTAGTCAAATTGTTTGTTGATGAGTCTTATTCTGTCGTAAAGCTTCAGGTCGTGGCTCCTGCATTTTCATCTCCAAAATTTAATGCTAGTCTTATAGTAAGAAAAGCCACTTTCATGACAATTTGGACCCTCTACAAAAAATTCCATTTCTCATCAACAAGCAAGATTAAGAAGAAATAGTTTTAGGGAAATGTGCTCAACATAAGACAATAGCTTGAAAAAAATGGAAATATATTTCTATATTCATATTTGAGACTTTTTTGCAAAAAATAAAAACCTTTTAGTTTTTAAAATCAAAATCATATCCAAAAAATACCAAGCTAAAACTTTCATGAAAAATACTTTGGTATATATAGTATATATTTTGATTAAGATTTTTGCAATTAGGTAAAAACTTTTAGCCTTTTTAGGAGCTCCAAATAACAGTACTATTAAGTATCATTTGTCTCAATTTTCTATCCACCACATTACATTCGATGTTCACAACTATTTCAGAATGGTAAATAGGCTTAGTTTACACTTGACTTACGAGAGGAGTGAACACTAGGGAAAATTTTAGAACCCT
This sequence comes from Lygodium microphyllum, assembly GCF_053477565.2. Lineage (NCBI taxonomy): Eukaryota > Viridiplantae > Streptophyta > Polypodiopsida > Schizaeales > Lygodiaceae > Lygodium > Lygodium microphyllum. The sequence continues at coordinate 22,567,892 of NC_141143.1, read as the reverse complement.
GATTAAATTCTAAAGATGGGAAAAATGGTTTCCCACTAACCAAATATGATCCTAGACTGAGATCTTAAGGTAAGAACCAAAGGATAGTAACCTAGGGAAGCTATCATCCGTAGCCAAAGCATAATTACTCACCTATATTGCATGGAAAAGAGGTCGGAAGGAGGGTATTCTCCATCCCTCGGAAGATAATGGAAAATGACTCCAAGGCATGAAAGACCAAAAAGGGCGACGCCAGCGTCAATGATGAGGACTCAAACTTAACAGATGTCCCGAGCACTCGCCTTCATTGTTGTTTGTGCTTGTAAATCTAGATTCAATGTCTGTGAAAGGAATGTATGACCCAAGTTCACAACAGAAATTTGAATAATGAATCAGGTTGAATTCAAGGAGGGCATGCCAAGCTACCCCCGGCTGGCCGCCAACCCTAGCCAAGGGGGTTCCAAATAACCGTGACGGAACGTTCTGTTGTGAAGCAGATCAGGGAACCCTAGGCAACAAAACCCGGAACATTCCATGGGAGTGCCAAGCAGCGACGCTTAGATTCCTCCTCATTGTATTACTAAAAACATGATTGGACCGTTATAGGACCTTCCGGAATTCACTACACATGCATACAACATTTGATGTACACACCAGCATCAAAATACTTGGGAAGCTCCAACCACTTGGCATTCTGCAAATGAAGTGGAAAATTCTCAACATGGATTTGTAGTTGGGTTACCTTGCGTCCAAGGAGGATACAATTCAATCTTAGTCATTGTGGATATGCAAACAAAAGTTGCTCACCTTATGCCAACGAAAACCAACTACAAGGCTTCAGATATTGCGAGGATCTTTATGAAGGAAATCTTTAGGTTACATGGTCTGCCTAAAAGGATCATAAGTGATCACGACTCTCTCTTCACATCTGATTTTTGGAAAAAAAAATTGGGGCCATTGGTACATCAGCACCACCTATCACCCACAAGCTGATGGGCAAATTGAATGCTTCAACCAAGTCATTTAAGACATACTTAGAGCTTAATTTTGTAGGGAGCCTAAGCGATGGATACAATACCTACCTTTGGTGGAGTTTGCTTACAATGCATCATATCATCAAAGCATCCGTATGACCCCATTCCAAGCTTTGTACATACAAGAGTGGCTAATCCCACTAAACTTTTCTAACCCTATCTTACAAGTAGAAGCTTCCAAGAAGATGTTGGAAGAAATGGACGAGCAAGTTAAGGATATCAAACAAGATATCCAAGCTGCCAAGGATCAACAAAAAGTGTATACCAATCTAGGAAGAAAATAAAAGATCTTTAAGGAGGGAGACATGGTTATCATTCATATTTATCCTAAAAAGAGCTCTTTCTCCTTAAGGCAATACAATAAGCTAAGCCCAAGATATTGTGGACCTTATAAAATTCTCAAGTGTCTAGGGCTCAATGTATTTCATGCTAGCCTTTTAAAAGGTTATGTACCCAAACTTGATCATGTTCTCGATTATTAGTAAGTTACAATGCCAAGCCAAGGAGTCCTTGAGCTTCAACTTATCAATATGCTTAATATAAATGAACACACCCTTACGAACAAGACCATTAGGGAATATTTTGTCCAATGGAAGGACTATCTTGAGGAGGATGCCACTTGGGTGGACGAGGATACTCTATGTAGATAACATCCCCAATTTATTTTGTAATAAAGGATTAGGACTTTGGAAAAATATTTTTCAATTATAAGAAATCCTACACTTCCACTGTAATAATTACTTTGCATAGTTCTTATAATCTTGAAAATTCGGTGATGCATGTAGCCATGAAGCATAGCTGAAACATTAACAAGTTTTAACCCACAAGCACTATGATCTCCGTTTCTACTAGAATCAATAATTCTAAGCTCCTTCAAGATGGGGACGTCTCAATTCCTCTAAGGGAAGGAGGATGTAATGGTCCTTTCCCCCCCTTTGCATTAATTGGTATTGGGGGGGGAAGGGGGAGAATAAACTAAACCTTAGAAAAAAAAAAGATTTTTACACCACCCCAATTGTTTTATACACATTGCCACCTCAATTTCATCAACAAAAAAGACTCAACATCGTGCACTCATACTGAGGCTTCCATGCCACCACCCATTCAACATCGCAAGTTGAGAGGAAGAGAAGCAATCGAATGATGATACTTGGCATTATAGGATGAGAGGTAGAGAAGCAATGAAATGATTGATGGCTAATGCTTAAGCCTTATTACTAAAGCCTATATAAGCTAGTGATAGGATTTTGAAAAGCTAATGCTATTACTTTGCGCGTCCAATTGTTGCCATGAGAGAGAGAGAGAGAGAGAGAGAGAGAGAGAGAGAGAGAGAGAGAGAGAGAGAGAGAGAGAGAGAGAGGAGGAGGAGGAGGAGGAGGAGGAGGAGGAGGAGGAGGAGGAGGAGGAGGAGGAGGAGGAGGAGGAGGAGGAGGAGGAGGAGGAGGAGGAGGAGGAGGAGGAGGAAGAGAGAAAGGAGAGTAAAAGAGGTGTAGAGAAGAAGAAGAAGAAGAGAATGAGCTCCATGGGCTCTTCAAGAAGTTTAGGGCATGCATCCTAACATGTAATGAGGTCTTATAGAATTCTCTCCATCAAGTCTTTTTCCATGTGGATAGGACCGTGCATTTTATTATCCTTAGTCAACTTATCACCAACAATCTAAGTAATCTATGCTAATTTGGCCATTATGATAGCTGTAATTTAAAATATGTAGTGTGCCAAATCACTATTCAAGCATTTGAACAAGTTCAAGCCTCAATCTCTCAAATCTAAGACAAAAAAACATTAAATATACCAAGAAAACACATATAAACTGAGTTATAATGATATGGGTGTCATAGATGTGCCCAACTACTATCAGATACATCCATACATCATGCCTATATGTCATGCACTAGCTATCCAATAAGAAACATTGAAAATGAGGCTTAGATAATAAGTTTACAACCTAAAAAGTAGTATAATACGGTCTAAAAATGACATTTTCATTGCTTTTTTTGTACAAATTTTTGTGCAAAAGTCCTAGACAAGCTTAATCCATGGTAGTTTTTCTAAAAATTGTTGGACACTTCTTGGCCTTTAGATAATCACTAAAATATCACATAGAAATCACAAATTTTGCCTTCAAAACAACCAATTCAAGCTTCTTGCGGTGTTGTAAACATAATGTTTGTCTACCACTTTGGAAATAACTAGTTCAAGCCTTCTTTTAGTGTGAAAACAATTTATAAGAGAATCAGTTTAGTAGGACTAGTGTGAAAATGATTTTTTTTCGCACGGGGGGGGAGGGGGGGATTTTTGAAGTCTAAGATTCATGGTAACCTTAATAAAAAAGAAAGGATACTCGACCTTACAAAAACACGAATCTAGAGCATGGCAGCTATGGTGGCTCATAGACCAACACTGTGGGAGCTTTTGCTCAACCGCCAAGACCCTCGGACCGCTTATTCTTTCAAGCCTTTCAAGCGAGCTCTAATGGCTATCTCTCACCTAGCCGACGCGCCGTCAATCCTACAAGTGTAGTGAGCTTACCTTGATGCTCGATCGAGTACCCTCCTCTCTCTTGCACTCCGGTAGCTCCACGATCCTAAATGCTAGCTCAAGCATCCTCAAGCCTCCTCCATCTCCAAGCTCCATCCTCCATAGCCGCGCGCGCAAGAGAAGAGAAGAAGAGGAGAGGAGACGGTGAAGAGCTTCACCCTCTTGATCGCTCACTCTCACACACACTCACTCCCTCACACTCTCACACTCCCTCTCTCAAGAGCACACACAAGCAAGAAGGAGAGAAGAAGAGAGGAAGAAGAAGACTCCTTTTGCCACACACCAAAGAATGAGCTTCTCATTCACTTTTCAACTTTATATACATGCCCTAATTTCCATGGGCGGTCATCCCCCCTTTTTACATGGCCGGCCATTAGCCTAGGCCCCTTTTCTCATTGTCCTTCTATCTTCCTAGCTTCCTTTCCACCGCATGTCTACATTTACAAATTGCACAGGTGAGAGCCTGGCGCTCTTTTACAAGATTTCAGGGTACGCCTTTTTATTTTAAAATGTGCCTTTCTCCTTTTGCATTTCCCTTGGACTTTTAAGGTTGCCCTTGCGCTTTTGGTCTTTTTTCCTCTTCTTTCTTCAGTCGGGCTACCTTTTTTCCGCCTTTGCCTTGCGTCTTTTCCACTTTCTTTTGCTTTTTTCTTTTGCTTTCTTCGTGTTGGGGTTAACATTACCCCCCCTCCTAGACGAGTGCCAGTCCCATGGCACTGTGGTGGGAAGTAGTGGAATAGATGATGCTATTGCTAGGTGTAACTGGTGGGTAGATGACACTAAGGCTTGTGAATGAGAAGTGATGGAGTTTGATGACGATGACCAGGAGAGATTTCGGCGTGCTTTAGGTTTCCTGATGATTGGTGGCATCTTTCTCACTGTTAGACACCCCTATGGAGCCAGTCGTCTTTTGAGTATCCGAAACGCTTGAAACAATAAGCAATCCCTTAGGAGGATGGTATTGGAGGGATTTATTCTGGAGAAACCCTTCGAACGTTGTTTGCCTTGAAAAGCCGTGGCCTGGGCTGCAAGCCCTTGTCGGGGAGTAGAGAATCTTCAAATTTGAGTTGGAAGTCTTCAGGCTTGTGGTGTTAATAAGCAATCCGTAGATCTTGAGGCGGTGGGCATGGATCATCGGACGGTGAGGTTCCAAGATCTATGCCAATGGCAGCCCATCCCGGGGTTTTCCTTCTGCTTGATTTGGCTCAGTCATGGCAGCCATCAGTAGGCGGATGACTGGCAACATGAAATCCGTTGAGCCATTGAAACGTTCGCAGCGAAGCTCCTGAAGTTGCTGTAATGGGGTCATGTCCGACTCCTGGAAAAATTCCTTGTCATTGGAGGATGTAGTAGATGATCCCCTTCAACCCAACATCCCGTTCTTGAAACATGAACATAGCATGCAGGAAAAGTGGTGCACTTCCTAAGGGGTGTGTCTGTCTCACTGTGTAGTGCATGGTGCCCGTGCTAGTGGAACTGGGAGATGGGTCTAACCTTGGGCAAGCCCTTGGTAATGTCCCACACTTGAGGACCCAGTTCGTGCTTTGTTGGTGGTGCAGTGCAAGTCTTAGGGTGACAGGTCTGAGCGTCCTGCCCTTGATGTGCCCTAAGTGTGAAGTGGGGGGGGGGGGGGGGGGGCTAGGGAGGGTCCTAGGTGCGGTGATTGTGGTGCGTCTTTCCGTCCCTTTTTTTAAAAAAATATAATAGCATGAGGAGGCATATACATGAAGGCAAGCGGTACAAGGGCATGACAGGAGTTTACTCCTCGTCATCTGAATAGTGGGTAGGGGTTGGTGGAGGGCAGGGGGCCTTATTAAGGAATTTTCAACTCAACAAGTAGCCTTTGATGTGGAGGCGGGTTTTGAGGGTGGTGGTAGAAAGGAAGGGGTGGTTGCACTGGGTGAATTTGCTGTCGTTCATGTCTTCGAGTAGTGCACCACAGAAAGATGGCAAAAGAGAAGCACGCATCATGAGGCAAGTCATGGTGTTGCCGTCTATGGCGTTGGGGTCAAAATAGAGGGGTGGGAGGTGGTGTTCTTGGGGTGCGGGCTCTTAATGGACTAGGATCCTAATTAACCTAAGATAATTACAAGTGGTGATGAATGCGGGGTCGGGGCAAGAGGTGAACTCGCTAAGAAATTTATCTATAGAGCTATACAAGTCGGGGAGGGTGAAAAGAAGGATGTTTCTATGGGAGGTGCTATTGGTATTATAGATGATGGGGAAATCGAACCTGCCGTGGATGGATGGATTGAAGTCTACCCCTACCCTTCGAGGATACGGCATAAAAGTGGGGTCGTTTCTCTCTGAAGGGAGGGTGTTGCAAAATGCCATCCACGCTTCCAGGTTGACGTCAAAAATGCGTCTCCTCCAGATGGGTTGGCAATTATAGCCTTCCACTGATCTAGGTACCTGGAGGACTTTATCTTGCCAAAACTCGCGGTCCTCGACTCCCCAAGCAGTTGGGTGAGCCTCACGCTCCGCTAACCACTTGGCTTTGAGCCTTGCCCCCATGGCAATGACATCCTCCACCAGTTGAATGGGCAGTACCCTATTCAAGGCAGTGGGAAACTCAAAGCGTAAGTCGAAGGGGTCGCGGTTAAACTCCTTCTGTTCCCAGATAATCAATTCGGCATGGAATTCAGCAGGGGAATCTTGGGTGCGCAGTAGGAGAGGGGCAGGCTGTCTTGGGACAGGTCTGGCATTCAGCTTTCTTCTTGCCTTCTCCACCATCTCTTTCCTACGGTTGGTTTGGGCCGCTCTTCTCTCGGCAGATGTATCAGGTGGCTGCACTTCGGCTTGTTGTGGTTGAGGGGGTGGTGGGACGTATTCCTCCTCCTGAGGTCCCAGATCGAGCTTCGGTTCACCCCCTTCTGCTTGCTCGTCTTCTTGTGTTTTTTTCTCTATGAAACCGAGATCATCTATCTCCTGCGCCGTCAGGCCTACCTGTGTAAGATATCTTCTCTGCTCTTCTAGGCTCTGCGGCGGGCCTCCTAGCTACAGCGGCACGTGCAGGCCTACTGTGAGAGCTCTGCGTGCAACGGTTAGTTTCCTTTGCAGCAGCTGATCATTGGCTTCATCTCCTTCTGGTTTGGTGGCGTGGAGCAGCTTATTGAGAAAGGTGTGCTACTGGGGTATCATGGAGAGTTGGGCCGCTTCTGCCTGATTCTCAACCAGCACCCTGTCTCCTTCGGCCTTGGCTAGCCGGCGTGCTAAGTCCTGTACTCTATGCTCGTTATGATCGAACCATTATTTTGCCCTTCTTTCCATATCTTCCAAGCTCTCCCCCTGATGGAGGGTCATTGCCATGAGTTGTTGCTGCTGGGCCTCGAGCTCACGGTGCAGGCGGGACTGCTCCTGGCATTCCTCTGCGATTTGCGCATTGAGCTGGTCCAGCTTCACCTGCATCCTTCACACCTGTTCTGCCCTTAATTGGTCCAGCTCTGCAGCCTCCTGTCTGATTTTGTCAAGCTGGCTTTGCTCTTCCAAGTTGACTGCAGATAATTGATCATTTTTGCGCCGAAGGTGGGCATTCATTTCCCTCTCCCTGTTGAGACGCTCTATCAAGATTTTTCTTCTTCCCTCCCAGGCAGCGTCACGTTCCTTCAGGGCTTTTAATTCTTCCATCTCCTTAGTGATGGCTTCCTCCCTGAGCACAGCGATTTCCCTTTGATATTCTGTTATCTTCTTCATTCTTTCTAGCTGGAGGGCGGCTTGTGATTCTCGTTCCGCTGCCAGCTCCTCCAGGCTATCCTCCTTTCCTGTCTGGCCCTTTGCAACTACGCGAGCAGCTCCTTCACGTACTCGTCGTATTGGCTTGCTGGAGGTGGGGGGTGGGGCATGGTCGTAGTGGTGGCGACCTCTTCTAATTTTTGCCTTTTCAGTTCCGACCTTGGCTCTAGTTCGACCGTGGCTGCCCTTTTGGCTCCTGAAGCTGGGGTGGCCACGGCCGCTTCCCTTGCCAGCTCCCTTTCCATCAGAAACTGCAGCCAGGTGACCACATTGCTCTCGTCGACTTTTGGGGTGTGCCCCCGGGTGGCGGTGGCAAGGGGTGTCATCATGATAGGGGTGGCTTGCATGGGTGGTATGAGGAAAGGGGAAGCTAGCATGATTAGGTCCTTTCCTTTTCCTTCTGCAGGGGGCAGGGACGCAATTTCTGACACACCAGTACTGGGACCGGATGCCTCAGGTTGGTGCGGACCCTCTGCTCCTTCCTCGTCTCTTCTTTGCTGTTCCTCGATGGAGCGACGGGTCGCCAGCTCCAATTCTTCCTTTTCCTTCCTTCTCAGCTCCTCCTCGGCCTTCTTTTTTCTTTCCTCCTCATCCCTTACCGACTCCCTTTGGGCCCATTCCAGATCTTCCTTCTCTTTCTTCTTTCGCTCCTCCTCTCTTTTTCCATGTAGGGCCTTAGTTCGTTGTTCCGCCTGCCTTTGTGGTGTAGCCTGGGGTTCTCCCTCCTCATCGGTGTCCGTTTTCGTTTCATCAGACGACCTTTGCTGCTCTTTTGCGTGAGGCTGGGACTGTGACGGTGATTCGCCACTTTCCTCGTCACCTCCCTCTTTGTCTTCTCCTGCTTGTCCCTGCCCTATCGCTTTTTGAATGATTGCCATAAGGACACCTCCAAACCCTATGGTGGAGGCCTTGGAGGATGAGGCTTTGCGGGTCGATCGGGATGACGGGGACTCTCCTGCCACGGCTCTTCCTCCTATCGCCAGGGCCTTTCTCGAAGCCTCAATTGTCTTTCTTACGAACCCATTGAGGTTCACCTCGTCCAGCGATTGCGTCGCGATGCTGTCGAGCAGAGGTACATTGATTCGGGTCATAATGCTGTTGTACCTCTGGCTTGAGAACAGGGCGTGCACCATCTTTGCCTGCAACTAAATTTCTTGGTTGGGGATGTCCGCCAGGCTAATTCCGTCATTGGTGTGAACCTTCACTTTATCCATCCCCAACATGGCATAGATATCTCTTTTTGGCTTCCTTTCCACCTTATTTGGCAGCCCTAGTGCCCTTTCCACAAGCTCGGGGGTTAGCTCGATCTGCACCTGTCTAGTAGCTTCCTTGTCACGCACCGTGACGGTGCCCCTGTTTCTGTTAAAGGTATGCAAGAAATCAACGCACAGGGTGTAGTCTATCCTCCGGCCCACTGCATCTAGGTACTTCTGTAGGTGGCACTGCTCTATAATTTGACGTACCGCCGGTTCTTCGATGACTACGTCTTCCAGGTTGAATACGTGGTGGAACTTTAACTGGTTGAAAGCTCTTGTTTCCACCGTACTTTACTTGTTCTTCCTCCGAGAAGGGGAGCTTGCCTGCTTTGTCCTGGCTTGCCATGGTTGCCACCTGCACATTTAGCCATTTCCCTCTTTAGTATTTTTCGGCAACTAATTTACTGGACGACCAAAAGCATAGCAGATTTTATTGCCCATAGCCTTAACTTTTCCTTTCAGACTTCTATCACCTCCTTTTATATTGCATTTCAATTTTGAGCGTTTCACACTTGGTTTACTTTTTAGATTTTATTTCATTTATCCCCTTACTGCCCCTTCCCCCTTTTGGAAAAGAAGAATCCGTCCCAGGATTGGAGGTTGTGGGGCCAAGGCGTTCATGCTTATTTGTGTAGGAGCCAAACGTAGAAGTTGGGGTTATATTCCAGTTGTGCAACGCAGTCCAGGTCAAAGGGTCGAATGCCTACATGTGTGATGTACGTGAGGACATCTGTGAGCAAATCACCAGAGTCGACCCGACTTGCGATGTGGAGCTCTTCCTCTGTTAAGAGGCGGTCGAGATAGGGGTGCCCTGAGATATGATCGTCCATGGGCCGACCCCAAAGAGTGGTTAACACTCTATACGAGGTAGGCGCGACATAGATGGGATCATACTCGGCCGTTTTGATGGCTCGGCGTTGTTCGATGTTGGTCATTATGCGACATCCGTCGACTTCCCATTGCAACCTAAGAGCGTACCACTGCTTCAAGAAGGGTGATCCCGTATCCGCCAGGTGGGATAACCTTGCGCTCTCTTGGTCAGTGATGGCAGACGTTGTCCGTGGGTCAAATGATGTGATGAGGCGTTGCTAAATGGCTTGCTCTTTGGAGACCTCGCTAGCGAGCAACTCAGCGGCGGCAGAGCGAGAAGCCTGTGCAAAGGCGAATTCAAAAGTCTCCCAAGAGCAAGGCATATTGCGCACATCTGTTGCAAAGGGTTCTGCTAGTAGACCCAAGTCCAGGCGGTCATAGCTGAGGGCCAGTGCAACAAAGGTGGCATCAAGCTGTTTGATGCAGTCCACCACATCATCTCCAATGTTCTCTGCAAGGTCAACGGCCAGCGTTAGAAATGACTTTCGTTCATAGGAGGGCTTAAGGCCGACGGGTGGTTGAGGTTTGCTGGAACTGGAGGTTCTGACAGTACAGGGTTGCGGCTGGGGGTCCGTTTGAGTCGGCAACCTAGCTGTTGGCAAGATGGATGGGTCGGGTTTGATCTCAACAGTTATGATGCTGCAGTCAGCTAGGCTGCGGAGCGGCAGGTTGACTTGGTTGGATGATGCCATTTGTGGTGATGCCCGTTGTTTGGGCCGATAGGCGTGTGCGACTCTCTTGGGTTGACACGTAGAGGGGTCGGATGAGTGGGGTGAGCATTGCGATTCATGGTCTTAAGGCATCGGGGGACAAGGACTGATCAAACTTGAGGTCGGCGTAGGATTAGTGCTTTTGGCAGTTGGGATTTTAGGGATCCGTAGCGAGGCATTCCCCTCATAGTAGCCTTGTACACGCAGGAGGATTTTAGGGACCCATATTTGTTTAATCACGCGGCACTTGCAGTGATGGCGTCTTGGTTTCCTAGATTTAGATTTGTAGGTCTTACGCAGACATGCGCTTCTAGTTCTAGGCGGTTCTCGAGGCTGCTTAGGTACCCATTGCAAGTGAGGCTGTTGGGGTTTTGCTTTGGGTGCTGCGGCCTGCGGTTTATGGGGATCTGGGTGCGGCAGATATGCATGACCCCCCTCCTTAGTCCTACCTATGGCTATTTCTATCGGTGGCCCTGTGAGCGGTGATAGGGTTACGAGGCCCTTGCTGAAAGTCGTGACAATACACACGTTGCCGATCGTTAAGTGGATGTGCTGCGACTCATAATCAACATTGTAGTGAGTCTGCTTTTTAAAGGTTCGCCCAAGCAATGACTCTGTGCTTGCATCCATGGTACTTAGCAACACGTAAAATAGCATGGAGATAGTTTCAGACTCGATAGAAACGGCGACTCGGCATGTGCCGAGAAGCGGGTAGGATTGAGCCCCGTATGGGCTTAATTTGGCTGTTGTGGGATGAAGTATTGGCTTGCCGAGCTGGATCCAATGCTTGTGCGTTAAAACATTGAAATCCGCCCCCTCATCAATTAGGGCATTGAAGGAGCACGTTTGCTTGGTAGTGACCGTGACACGGAGGTAGGCGGGTTCTACAGGCTCCTCCTCATTCTCGTAGATTTTCGTAATTGTGGTTACACGTATTTTGACGGGTGGTTCTACCATTGGTGGCTCATGCAAAGGATGAGTGGGCGGGTAGTACTTTTTGACATGGCTGCCATTGAAGAAGCCCATTCCTTCACCATCCAATGTCCCAAGCTCGACATTACCAGTTCGGCTGATTGCCCGGACCTTGAAGGGTCTGAGACCTCTGAATTTCATCTTTTGCTTATGTCCTTTAACTGAGTAGAGGAGCACTACATCACCCTGCTCAAACTCCCGTTGCTTGACATGTTTGTCAAACCAGCTTTTGCGTCGGGCTTTCTCGCAGATAAGTACGTGGGTAGCTAGAAGACGAATCTCTGATAGGCGTTCCAGCTCAACCAAGCGTTGCGTCCATGCTTCCTTCCCTTCCCACCGTTCTTGAAGCGCTATTCTCAGGCTAGGAACGAAGAATTCTAATGGGAGAATGGCTTCAGTCCCATAAGTCAGCCTAAAAGGTGATTGACCGACGGTAGTTTTATAAGCTGTTCGGTAGGCCCACAAGGTTGCCATCAACTTGTTATCCCAGTCGCTTCGTGAGGGTGAGACTACTTTAGTCAGGACATTGATGAGAATTTTGTTGGTTGATTCCGCCTGGCCATTAGCCTGAGGGTAGTATGGTGAGGATTTGCGATGGATGATAAGAAAGGCGGATAGGAGATGGGATATCACTTCGTTGATGAAGTGCGTTCCTTGGTCGCTAACCAGTTCGATGGGGCAACCAAAGCGCGAGATTACTTGCTCCCATAAGAACTTGGCAGTCGTCCTAGCATCGTTTCTCTGTGTGGCTCTCGCCTCTGCCCATTTGGTGAGGTAATCCGTGGCCACCACGATGTACTTGGCTTGTGAGTATTGCGCCGCGGGGCTGATGGGTCCTATGAAGTCAATCCCCTATTTTTCGAAAGGTTGGCGAGCAATAACAGGGGTTAACTCCATCTGATCCTTACGAATCAAGACTTTTGTCCGTTGGCACTCGTCACAATGCTTGATAAATTGTGTAGCATCGTGGAAAAGTGTGGGCCACCATAGCTGGGACTGCAGCACCTCCCGTGCTGTCGTGTCTCCGCTAAAGTGTCCTCCTGCAATAACGTTGTGTGCCTCTGAGAGCACATCGTGCATCTCATGCTCACATACGCACCTACATAGCAATCCGTCTTGCCCCAGCCTATAGAGTTGGCCTGCAATCAGCTGGTAGGGCTGGATTTTCAGGATCAAGTGCCTAAGCCGTGCCCGTTCTATTGGTTGTTCGGGCAGCCCATGCTCGAGCACTTGGACTATGTCGTCTGCCTAGTATGGTGTTAGATCGGCCCTGAATAGGTCTCCTTCGCTGGACAGATGGAATAAGTGGCTGTCCGGTAACTCATCCATGATGCCTTGTCCAGCGGCTTCTCCCGTGGATATACGGGACAAATGATCAGCCATGTAATATTGTTTTCCCTTCCGCACCACCACGGAGAAATCGAACTCTAGGAGCAGGAGAAGCCATCGAGCTATACATCCTGTAGCACAAGGTTTGTTCACTAAATAGAGCAGGGCTTGATGGTCTACGAAGAAGGTGAAGGGGGTGGCCAGCAGGTAATGCCGGAACTTCTTCACGGCGAACATCATGGCTAATCCCTCCCTTTCCATTGTCGAATAATTCATCTCCGTCTCAGTGAGTTGCTTGCTAGCAAAACTTACTGGGTAATCTAGGTTATGCTCACCAGGTTGGCACAACACTACCCCCACGGCAAACTTAGAGGCATCAATGTGTACGTGGAAAGTAATGGTCCGTTTGGGGCTCGTAGAATAGGTGCCGTTGTTAGAGCCTTTTTTAATTCTTCGTACGCCCGTTGGCATGCTTCGGTCCACTCGAAGACAATTAGCAGCTTGTACAATGGCCTAGCGATCAGCGCGTAGTTCAGTACAAACCGCCGATAGTATCCTGTGTGACCTAAGAAGCATTGAACTCCTTTGTAATTATTTGGGGGTGGAAGGTCAACGATAACTTTGACCTTCGAGAAGTCCGTGGCAATGCCGTTCTTTGACACCACGTGTCCTAAGATGCATCCGTGCTTCACCCAAAACTGACATTTCAAGGGGTTCAGGGAGAGACGATATAAGCGACACCGTTCAAAGACCGCGCGGAGTTTGTCTAGGTAATCAATCCAGGTCGAATGGACACACATGTCATCGACAAAGACCTCTAACTCCTTGCGAAGCATGTCCTTGAATATGGTGCACATAAGGTGTTGGAAGGTGGCGGGGGCATTAGTTAACCCAAAGGGCATGACTACATACACAAAGACGCCCCACTCAGTGGCGAAGGCGGTCTTGTGCCTGTCTGCAGGATGCACTTGCACCTGATTGTACCCCGAGAAGCCATCCAGGAAACTATAGGCTTCCTTGCCTGCCACTCTCTCAAGCATGTGCTCGGTGTACGGCAAGGGATAATTGTCTCTCTTTGTAGCGACGTTCACTTTTTTGTAATTGACGCACACTCGGATCTTGCCGTTTTTCTTCATCACAATGACTATGGGTGACACGGAGTCTGTGTGCTCAATTTCGTAAATGAATCCAGCTGTCATTAGCTTGTCAATTTCCTCCTTGACAGCATGGGCGTGTTTTGGATTCATGGGGTACGGTCGCTGCTTGACCGGCGTTGCGTCCGATGTCATGGGTATATTGTGAGTCACAACACTCGGATCTACCCCCCGTAGCTCTTCTAAGGACCAGGCAAATACGTCCATGTACTCCCGCAAGAGAGTGACAAGACTCAACTCTTCCTTACTAGTTAGGTCACTGGCAATGAACACTGGTCGGGGTGTCCCCCCTTCCAGGGCTAGGTTAACCTCCTTGACCTTGGCTGGTCCTTCGATCGGTTCGCTTGTCTGCCCTTGACGCTTGGCGCCTAGCAGAACCACTACCCTATCCCCTTTTTTGAATTTAGTGAATCGCTTAGGGAGGTCCTGCGGCTTCCGCTGCTCGTATGATCGTGTATCTTTGGGGTGCTTTGCCCTATCCTGGTGAGACCGCCGTCTGCGTCTCAGGTGGACGGGTAAGTCCCCCTTGGTGAGTCTGGTCATGGGCGGCCTAGGGATCTCTGGGTCGCTATCCGAAGTAACTTCCGATTCGGAGTCAAACCCTCCATCTTCGCTGGAAGAGGCGGTGTCCCCTAGTGGAAGCAATTCGGATGGCGATTCGGTTCTAAGTATTGACACCGTTCTTGCTTGGGCTAGGCCTGCCTGCTCCAGGTCTATGGCCCCCATACATTCCAACCACGCACAATCACATTCCATGCGCATGACTCTGTGCTCCAGTCTAAGGGCCTGCCTTTGCTGTGGCTTGGCGTCTGCTCGTATCTGCTCAATCTCGCGTCCATCCGTGTCGTACTCTATGGTGTCCACTTTACCCTCGCTCTCACCGTTGAAAGATTGGCAATCTTCGTATTCATCGCAGGAATCTTTGTCGTTTAACTGCCCATCATCTCCTAGGGCTTGGAGTGCTCCGTCTCGTTGGTCTCGTATCAGGGCCCAGTTATACATGAGGTTCAGCTCGTGCACTCTGGTCCATTGCCACTTAGGATCCTCTAAGAGATCCTGGAGCAGCTTGAAGTTGGCAGCCGGGTTACCCGCTAACTAGTCTACTAGATATTCCAATACCCCCTGGAGTTCCCTTTTGTTGGATGGTACTTGGAAGATGACAGGCTTAGGCCCTTCATGGAGGCTTGCTGCCATCATGTAGACAGGTGTAGAGAGTGTTTCGTTTGGCTTGCCAAATGTTTTGATAGCCTGCTCGTACGCCTCATAGTTTGAGAACGGCAGGTCAAGTGTAGCGAGAACATGCATCCAATCCCGCTCGTCCTCTGGGAATGGGATATACTTAGTTAAGGACCCATAGGGTTCCTTGACCTGAGTGTTGCCTTTGAGCATAGTAGAGATGGTGCCTAGGTCGACTGGTGAGGTCTTCCAAGTGTCCATCTCTATTCTCACAGTGTCAGTTTGGTTGCCAAGGAAGATCAGGCTGTTACCCCAATCTTCGATGACTCTAGCATTGCGCATCCAGGGTCGACCCAATAGGATATCATAGTCCACTCCCTTCATGACTATAAAGTCGACAGAGAACTGGACTCCTGCAATCTTTACTGGCCAAGTTTTCAAGACCTCGAATGGCTTCACTTACATACCGTTTGCTAGCGTGACATTAAACCGAGTAGCTTCGACAGGCGGGTTTCCCCACGTCTGCAGCACTGCGTGGCTAAGCACACTAACCCCAGCTCCTGTGTCTACAATTCCCTTCCTCGTTGTGTCCCCCAGGGCTAGGACCGGCAGGACTGCATGCATCTCTGAGCCCTCCCAGAAGGCGTTGACGTGTAAGGATTTAGGCCCGAAGTGTAGCATCAAACTTGGCAATTGCGTTTCCACATCCTGGTCTTGAGGATCTGTCGTGGCCTGCTCTTGTGATCCCTCGACCCACTGCTTGAGGTCTTGCCATAGGGCAGGGTGCTGCTTAAGCAGATCTCCCAGGCCAAACGTTACAAGGGTGGTCACTAATGTGGTCAGGAGATTGCTAAACACTCGTTCTTCCTTTAGCCTAGACTGTCCGGGCCAATGGCCGCGGCTGATCTGCGGCTCTGTTGCGTCTAGGCTTGGCCTCAATGGCACTGCTTGTGGCATAGTAGACTCGGCCGACTTAGATCGAGGCGGTGACATTGGCGTGCTTATGCTGGAGAGATCATCGATCTCGTCCTCCGTGATGGGTTCAACATCTTTGAGGTGCTGTTGAGCCTCCCTCACCCATTCCTTCACCTTTTCTATGGCCTCTAATTACCGCTTGGGGTGTGGGTATTCCCCTATCTTAGCGCTTCCCTTTTGGGCTGTTTTAGGGGCTGAAGTCTCTGCCTCTGCGTCTGAGACTTTCTTCCCATTAGGTAAGGTCGTAATACTGTCGGTTTTTAGTGCGACCTTAGCTTCCGATCTCTCCTTTTTCCGCCTACGGCTTTTCTTTCCTACTGAGGTCACGTCAAGATTGCTAGGTCCTGGCAGAGAGATGTCGGCCTACTTCATTTGTGCTCGGGTCATAACTCGCAAGGGAATAGGTGTGGCCTCCCCATCGGGGTTTTCAACACCAAACAGCCCCAATGGGACGGATGGCAAATTAGCTGAACCGGAGGGTGACTTCCGTTTTGGGCAGTCTATGAAAAGATGGGTGATTCCGCACTCTGCGCACCTTTGGTCAGCTTTGTCCCTGTTTTGCTGCTCTTTCGGGGTAGCGCGATGAGACATGACCGGGATGTCCACAAGTCCAACAAGTGACCGGATCCTGTGGCTACCCTCCTAGGCCTCTACCCCGTCCTCGTCCTAATGCCATCACCGACACGGGTCGATAATCCATGAGGACTGTGTTGCCCTCGTCGTCATGCGAGACGTAAGGGTATATGTAGGTCTCTTCGTCACTGGGCTCCTCCACGTAGTGTACGGAGAGCGTCGCTCAGTGGGTGGGTCACATAGGGACCAGGCGGTCTAGGAATGCCGGTAGGATTTATGTCCAGCCTAGGGACAGCTAGTTTCATATCGTTAGGCACAGGTAGGGCTAGCGGGGCTCCCCATCCGAAGAATGGCTGCAGCCTGTTAGTCGGATAAGGCTGGCCATAGGGTTGCGCGTATGGTAGTCTTTGTGGTAGTCTGCAGTGTGCGGCATCGTGGCCGAACCTACCGCAGTTAGTGCAAGGTCTTGACCTAGGGTCTTGACACTCTGCTGGAAGGTGGTTTCCTCCACAGTACACACACTGGATGTGCGGACGCGTCGGTCACCTCAACATGTCTTGTATTTTGGCCAATTCCATCTTGACCTCGGCCAAGGTCCGTCTCGGTGGTCTTCCCCTTATCTTGGGGTGATGGGCTCGACCGCTCGCTAGAGGCTGGCGTTCTCTCTAAACTCCGTGGGTTGGTTTCCTCTAGGTTTGAGCTCCTGGAGCTCCGCTCTTTCAGCTGGTCATCAACTCTGATGGCTTCCTCAAAAACCCTAGCCACACCACATCTCGTTGCAAGCTTGAGTTGCATGCCAGTGCCTTGTACAATTCCTCATCTCGAATTCCGCTGATGAATACAGTCGATACTGCCCTGTCAGTCGGTCTCTCGCCTAAGGGGATTCTTTTAAGGAGGCTTCTCACATGGGTCACATAGTCACGGATGCCCTCCTTCTCCTTCTGCTTGACGTTCATCAGGCGTACTAGCAAGTTGTCAGAGTATCCGGGTTCGGCAAACCTCTTGACAAAAAGGTCCTTGAGGTTATTGAAGTTGGCTCGTTCTATGGCGTCCAGGCTTGTATACCACGTCCTACCCTTATCGCTTAAGCAAAGTCCGAATGCTTGCGAACGTTGAGCCTGGTCGTTGAGGCCATTGGCTTCACAGACTTGCTCAAACTGCTCGACGAAGCTGTACGGGTCGTCAGGTGGCTGGTACTTGTCGAGTTGCTTGGCGACAATATGTATTTTGGCTTGGCTCTTTGAGCCCTGGTTTGCCCCCAACCCTGCAAGCAACGACGTTGCTAGCGCAGTGGCACTTTGCTCTACCGCGGTGTTATCGAGCAGCCGTTTCATGAGGAGCTCACTCAGCGTCGTCAAGTCTCCCTCTAGTGCTCTTTCCTGGTCTGTCCAGTTCCGGCCAGCCAAGTTCAGCACTCGCTGCACCTCATGCAACTCCATGCTTTGCCTTAGGCTCCTGGCTTGTTGATCCCTATTATACTCGGCTATGCCCTGCAATGCCTTGCGGGCTAGCCTTCTCTCCTTCTCTAGGTCCGCAATGATTGCATCTGCCGTCCTGCCATGGTGCTCGTACCGGGCATGCGCATCGTAACTGCTCACCATCTACTGTATAGCGTCTGGAAATGTGCTCACATCGAGCTCCTCGGTAAACCGATGGTCCGAGCCTTCCTCTGTCATGGTTGAATTCTTGCGCCTCGTTGCGCTCTCGATCAAGTTAACCGGTCGTGAGACAGATCCTTGTCATTGACGTTCCTTGCTTGATTCTACCCTGCGCTTCGCGCGTTTGCCTATACCTTGGGTCTTCTCCTATTGGTGGGTTTTTTGAGTGATTTATCTGAGTGAGTTCCTTTAATTTTTGAATGCAGTGCTCAACTTATGGTCACTCGTGAGTGTGTTGTTCCTCGTGCATTTGTACTCAATCAGGCTTTCAGCTTTCCTATGTGTACTTCAAGTGCGAAAATTCAACATGAGTGCTGCAAGCAATTCCCCGGCGTCTCACTCACTCTCGCTCTTTTCGGGCCTGATAGGCTTTGCTACTCCAGTCCTGGCCGTTCTAACGGGTTCTAGGGTCTTGTGCTGCTTCCTGTTGTTCATACGGGGGTGGGTCGCTGGGGAGTGCCCCAGTGTGTCCCTGGATGGGTCAAGTTTTTTTTTTTTTTTTTTTGACTCTGGGAATCAGACGTCCGATTTACCAATGGTCCGATTTACCAATGGTTCGATTCTGGGAATTGGACCAGGTGTATCAGGGCTAAGTGGCAGTCTCAAAGTCCGAGTGTCCGATTCTTAACAATCGGACAGGCAAGTGTTCAATGAATCGGACAAGGGGGGTCCGATTCTAGGTTGGTCCGATTTTGGGTGATCCGATTCGTCCAAATGGTCCGATCGGACAGGGTGGTCCGATTTCTAGAATCGGGCAGACTGGTCAGAGTGTCCGATCCTAGTGGTCCGATTATGGGCGAGTCTGATTCTGGGAATCAAACCGGGCAGGTGGTCCGATTTTGACATGTCTTAATTCATCCGATCGGACAGGGTGGGTCCGAGTCAAAGCGTCCAAGTCTCCGAGCGTCCGATCGGACGGTTGTCCGAGTGTCCGATTCTGGGAATCAGACACTGGGTCGGACGTCTGAGTCCGTTGGCCCGACGAGCTTGTGCACACGGATTTGCCCAAATATCTCCAGATGTCTATTATACTATTGACCACGAAATTCACCAGCGATGGAGTTGGAGTGGTGAGGGGGAGATTGGTGTACCTGGGGATCGCCGAATGCAATGTCACTCTGTGCCCTGGTCGATCGGATGGTCGCCAAGCTCGCTCTCTCTCTCTCTCTCTCTCTCTCTCCATTGGTTGCAAATGGGGGTTCTCTTGCTATTTTCCCCCCTGTTTTCTCTGATTTTCTCCCTGTTTCACAGCAGCAACCCTCTGCCTCTTCGTGTGTGATTTCCTACTGTTAATCTACCCTAAACACAACATAAATCAAAAGCAAAACATTGAACTAGTTTCTGCATGTTTTCCAATCATCAAACAACTAGAATATCCCAAAATACTTACGTGTTCTGAAGATCGAAAACACCCAACTTCCTACCTATCTCAAGCTCCGTTTCGGGGATGAATACCCTACTTCGATGCTCGATATGAGGCGTGCAAGTGCTCAAGCTTGAATCCGTTGGTCCCGGCAACAGAACCAAAATGTGGGAGCTTTCGCTCAACCGCCGACCCTCGGACCGCTTATTCTTTCAAGCGTTTCAAGCGAGCTCTAATGGCTATCTCTCACCTAGCCGACGCGCCGTCGATCCTACAAGTGTAGTGAGCTTACCTTGATGCTCGATCGAGTACCCTCCTCTCTCTTGCACTCCGGTAGCTCCACGATCTTAGATGCTAGCTCAAGCATCCTCAAGCCTCCTCCATCTCCAAGCTCCATCCTCCATAGCCGCGCGCGCAAGAGAAGAGAAGAGAAGAGAAGAAGAGGAGAGGAGATGGTGAAGAGCTTCACCCTCTTGATCCCTCACTCTCACACACACTCACTCCCTCACACTCTCACACTCCCTCTCTCAAGAGCACACACAAGCAAGAAGGAGAGAAGAAGAGAGGAAGAAGAAGACTCGTTTTGCCACACACCAAAGAATGAGCTTCTCATTCACTTTTCAACTTTATATACATGCCCTAATTTCCATGGGCGGTCATCCCTCTTTTTTACATGGCCGGCCATTAGCCTAGGCCCCTTTTCTCATTGTCCTTCTATCTTCCTAGCTTCCTTTCCACCGCCTGTCTACATTTACAAATTGCACGGGTAAGAGCCCAGCGCTCTTTTACAAGATTTCAGGGTATGCCTTTTTATTTTAAAATGCGCCTTTCCCCTTTTGCATTTCCCTTGGACTTTTAAGGTTGCCCTTGCGCTTTTGGTCTTTTTTCCTCTTCTTTCTTCAGTCGGGCTACCTTTCATGAGTACTTAGACATTATAGGAATCAAGACTTGACTAGAAGTACAAACACAAACAAACCAAGTACACTAGATTGAAGAACAAAATAGCAATGACATTGCATTCATCACATCGTGAAAGTGACATCCAAGTACAATGTTATATAGAATAGGATAGGTGGTAGTTTTCCCCTCTATGCCTATGGGATTCAATTTGTGCGCATATCCTCTGCCCATCTGCTTCATACAAAGAGGCAACATGGATGTGATTGCAAATCTCAACACCCCTCCTCAATCACAACCAGAGAAGTACAAAGTGTGTAGAGGCTTTAGTGAGCAACCACCTGAAAAGTGTGGGCACACCACAAACATGGTAAACATAGAGGCTGTCGCAGAAACAGCTAAGTATGGGTACCAAAGACATGGTGGACATCCAGAGGTTGTAACAAGAGTCTCACAAAGTGTACAGAGGCTATAGTACAAGGTTACATGAGGAGTTTACAAGATTATGTCAAAAGCATTAGGGCTAGGCAATACAAGGCTAAAAAAGTCTATCAAAATAGAAGGACTAATGAGGTGTGTCCTTCTCTTGGTGGTCTTCTTCTGCTTCTTCTTCTTTTGCTCCATGGTATTCTTCTTCTTTAACAGCAACTAGATAGGCCTTTTGGGACCTCTTCCTAGCATGATAGAATTTCTCCGTGTGCCCAATCCTTTGCAAAAGTCACATACCAGTTGATCTTTCTTGCCTTTGTACTTGGTACCTACATATAACATTTGTTCATCTTTAGAGGTGCTTGGTTCTTCTTTGGATTTTACCTTCTTTTCTTCTTCTAGCAGGGAGGCCTTAATGTCAACCAGTTTAGGACTAGGCATGTTGATCAATGTAGTTGACACATTATTATAGTCAAGAGGCATGCTTTTTAACAACAACACACCAATACAAATATCTTCATCCATCTTGAGATCAATTCCTACAAGCTGAGTTAAGAGACTTTCCATGTAGTTTAAGTGTGTTGCAAGAGAGGTGTTTGATTTCATATCTAGCCTGAAAAATTCAATCAGTAATCCATACTTAGATGACTTTGATTGTGCACCAAACAAAGTATCTAATCTCTTCCATGTATCATTAGAGGTTTCACAGGTATCCACATGGTGGATATAGCTACCATCCAATTCTAGTTCGATAATGGCATGTGCCTTATCATCATTCTTTTGCCATGTGATTGCAAGGTCCGCATCCCGAGGCTTCCTCTCTTTGCCATTTGTGATGGCCCAAAGACCCTTCTTCATTAGGATGAGCTTGATGTAGGTTTGCCAAGTGTGAAACCCGACTCTTTTGAATCGAACTATTGGTGAGTCCTTGCCCATGTTGAGGTTGCAAGATCAGCAGGCAAATCAGCTTCCAAAGAACTTCTGATTTCAGTAGTAGAAGAGTTGAGCACAAGTGCCAAGAAGTACTAGGTGATTAGTATTAAGAGATACTAAGTGACTAGTATGCCCTTTGAACTTGAAATCTTCAAAGATATTTTAGGTCTTCAAGGTCTTGCAAGTCCGAGTCTTCCCCTCCTTTATTTGATGCTGGAGTAGCAAAAAAAACTCAGATTTGATCAGAGGTAAAGCTGATTGTGTTTCGATGACACAAGTGATAAGAGTCACTAGATCAGTGTCAAGAGACACTATGCTTTAATCTTGCTAAATAAAATCACCAAGACTTCCTAAAAATTTCCAAGGACCTTTGCTTCCTTGGTGTGTGTGACTGAGTAGATCAGTGAATCAAAGTAGCAATATGTTAATTTGAGTGGTAGGAGAGATAAATTGAAGTGAGAGATGAGCTTGAGCTCAAAAAGCCATGGAGAACTGAGAGTTAGGGTTCTAGCGACTGGTTTTTCTACTCGTGTGCATTGTAGACTTGATCATTTCCCAAACTTTTTACATGGGTAGAAATCCTATCTTATGGGCTTTCAAAGCCCCATGGTGGCGGTCCAGATCGTAGCATGCAAGAAGTGCAAAGATGGTACAAACAAGCTATGCCTGTTCAAGGACTACGACCACGAATTTCCACAATGCCAGCCTACAGAGTAATCAATGTTAGGCATTCTCATGATGGAAAGCTACGCCTTGACTTCAGAAACATTTCCCTAGAAGGAAGTGTGAAGAGATATGGGCTGTAGGAGTAGATCAAGAAGCTCCAAGTGGGCTAGGTACTATCTGGCCATGGCAGACTAGAGGGCAAAGTGAAGATGGAGGTGTAAAATGAGTTCACGCACTTGAGCCAAGTTGGACCTGAGCTGAGAGAAGTGAGAGGGGACCTGTAGAAGTAGAGAGGTGAGCTAAAACATGCTAAGCCATGCTCAATTGCTCTCTGATACTGTGTAAAAACACAGATCTAGAGCATGGTAGCTATGGTGGCACGTAGACCAACACTAGATTCATGAGTACTTAGACATTACAGGAATCAAGACTTGACTAGAAGTACAAACACAAGCAAACCAAGTACACTAGACTAAAGGACAAAATAACAATGACATTGCACTCATCACATCATGAAAGTGACGTCCAAGTACAATGTTATATAGAATAGGGTAGGTGGTAGTTTTTCCCTCTATGCCTATGGGATTCAATTTCCCTCTATGCCTATGGGATTCAATTTGCATGCATACCCTTTGCCTATTTGCTTCATACAAAGAGGCAGCATGGATATGATTGCAAATCTCAACAAACCTTGCAGGACAAAATGGAGTAATTAGATGCATCCAATTGATCTTCCATGGGTAGAGAAGGGAGAACATGCATTTGAATAGAAGGTGCCATATTAGGCATTTGAGGGCGAAAAGCGTAGAGGTTATGGAAGACATGGAGAGAAGGAGGAAGGGAAGGCTCCTCCAACCTTTGATACCTATTAGGAGACGGTTCCCATTTAGAATGGGCATTTGACCTCCAATCTTCATGATGTTCATGATACTTGTTAGAGGGAGTATGATTAGACTCTTCATTTGAGTCATCAAAACCTTGGAGCTGGTAATATTCCATGTCTCCAGACTTGCAAAACGCACTAAATTTGCTGCATTTTGCTAAAGAAGAGGCCAAAAAAAGAGACTAATGAGCTACATCTGCACAATATCAATGGTAGATATTTTGCTTTGGTTGAAAGCACCCAAAGAATGTAGAAAATCAGTAGTTTCTATAGAAAAGAATAGTTGAATTTTGCGTTTTGAGTGGTAGGGTGGTCTTCTTTGTCTAGAGTCTCCATGTCCCTACTTCGACTATGATACCATGTGAAAATGTGCAACAAAAGAGAAACATGAACATAGGGAGAAAAGGAGAAGAGAAAGACAGTAGGAAAGGAATAGAAATCAACACTGAATTTGAAATGAATGCAAAATACAATGATGGATTGATTAGTTGCTACATGCAACCCAAAGCATACAGGGCATAGGATTAGGTTGAAGATAATGGCAGCATCGGAGACGAAGATGGATATGAATGTTGGAGTGTGCAATTTGAAGAAAACAAAAATGATCTACCCATCAAGTTGAGATTAGCTATAAATAGGCAAAAGAGGTTGAAACTAATTGATCAGCTGAAGGGGAGGCAAATAAATGTAGTTCACATGCCAAGTATGATTGACTAGCCAAAATGGAGATGAAAAATATTACTACCCACTAATAAACATACCACCTAGCTCAAATTGCAAATGACTAGGCTCTTAACTGCCGGAAAATCTAGAAAATTGTAGGTTGCATAGTGTTAGCAACACTTGTTGGAAAAGTAATACAGACTAACAGAGTGCTCTAGAATTGTTAGAGCTCCAATGCCTCTATTAGACTTTGATGAAGATCACACCCAGGAGATGAATTACATACAAAATATGGTAGACTAACGAAAGGTAGCATTGGTTTTTGCACTACAGACATGGAATGCTCGGATGATCCTAATGAACTAGCTTTGAAGAAGTTATGGTCTTGATAGAGGAGTAATGTATGCTGCTAATGAAGTATTATTGAGAATGAAATGGATCTTGCTAAATAAAGATGATGTATATTGGTAGATGCCAATGATGACAATGTTTCAATAGACCATCATATCAAAATCTCTTTTTGTTCAAAGATTTAATCCATGGATTTATCAATGGACTGTGAGTCCACTGTACTTGCATGCACATGCATGTTCTCTTGCTCAAAGTTGCATCGCAGACATTTAGGGCAAGGATGGCGTCATCATCACTATCAAAAGATTGGCTGTAGAACTACTTTCAAGAAGGGCAACAATATCTCTTGTTAACCTTGTGCCTAGCAAAGCTACCAAAGTATAAAAGAGGGGGTGTGAGAGATGAAGCTATTTCAAAGAAAGCGAGATTTATCTCACCGAGTCCTTGAGAAAGTGAAAGCAATACGTGTGAAGCCGTGCGTGGATAAGATTTGAGGCAGCTCGAAGGTTTAAAAATTTGGAAAGAGGCAGCGTGATTCTTGAAGTTAGCTAAAAAGGGCACTCGGGAAAAAAATGAAAAGGGCGAGCTTGCCGCCTGCGCATTATTTGCCGAAAGTGGCATTTTGCAGGTTGCCTTGCCTGGGCATTGTTGTCGAGACCGGCATTCTGCAGGTTGCTTTGCATCTCAGAGTCCGCCATGAGCACATCATCGGCTCAGCAGGTGCTGCCTACTCAACTATCTCGCATTTATCAGTCCCTTTGTGACCACCATATCTTTCCACGATCTTTTGTTCTTCACAACTTGTTTTAATCATGATGAGGATGGACATGAAATGGCCATGTTATTCTGTACGCATGCACCTTATGGAATCACTTTGTTGAATCTAGGGCCTGAGCAAAATGGCGATCAACAGAATCCAGACGGAGTTGATGGAGTGGCTAGTAAATCCTCCATCCGAGTTCAATCCCGTTGTCATGGATGATCTTCAAAAGTAAGCCAAATGGTCCCATTAAATTGATGCCATTCGATGTCATGGAAAGTACTAAGTCAAACTACCAGATTCAATCTGTCGTCATCGACAATCTTCAAGTGAATCAAGTCCTGTTTATTTGTGCGTTGAATTATGAAATCGTTGCAAGCCATGGGGTTGCTGAATCTCTACCTATCGGAGTGATTTGTTTTGAATTGATTAAATTATCATAAGCTATAGGATTGCTGAATTCAACTATAATTGCGTTCTTAAGGCTTCTGGCATGTAGTAGACAAAGGGCTGTCCATTTCTACTACCGTTTAATTATGAAATTAAGGATTTCCCCTATATCTTAATAAGATTCATCTTGAAAACTTAAGTTCGTAGATTTTAAGCACTAGTATCATTTCTTGATCATGTAATGCAGGATACTCTTATGCCAAAATGAGATCTATCTAGAAAATCTACCTGTGAATAGGTCATATATTGTAAACACTAGTAGCAGAAACACCATCCAAATAGCTCCTATATGTTTCCAGTGCTGGCTAAATGGGCTCTTCCAGGGCAAGACAGCTTGTCTGAAGCAAGAAAGTAGGCATTCAGTTTTTCACACTGTCCAAAGAGGTTGAAAAGGTTTGTTGCTTCTGAATGCTTTCTAAGATTTTGCCTGCATTTTGTAGCATTGATAATGGATTACGTCTTATTCAATAACAGTGCATAACAAAATAGGAGAAGCCATGGCTTTGAAGCAGTAATTCCAGATAAGACTCTTATTTGTTTAATGTCAATTGTGTCATACAGGTGGGTTATTGAATTCAAAGGGGCGGCAGGTACACTCTATGCGGATGAATTATTTCAGCTACAAATTGATTTTCCTGAACAGTACCCCATTGAAACTCCTCAGGTATCTTTCTTGCATTTCAAGCTGTCTCTTTCTGATACTAAATTTGGGGGGGGGGGGAACTCATCTTACACCCCATCTTTTTATATCATCTTTTGCATATATTGTTATGCTTATACTTTTATATGATGGTGTAATGAATTGGGTGCCTGCTCCCCTGCACCCATGTATACTTATATGTGCATAATGATGGTGTAGGTCATCTTTCTACCACCTGCGCCACTGCACCCTCACATATATAGCAATGGTCATATATGCCTGGGTAAGAACCTTTAAACATTAGCAAATACATGATTGTTTTCAGAATTTAACAACCACAAGAACTTTAAGTCAGGATCTTGTGACTCCTATTATCACGTGCAAATGCATCATGTGTGTGATTAAAATACACATTCTTTCATCTTTATACCCAAATGTTAGAAGCGATCAAAGTGATTCTTAGCAGGTTGTTTGAAAAGAATTCTGAATGTTTTTTTTTCCCCCATATGTGTAATTTAGTGATGACTATGCTTCTAAATTTGCCCAACAACAACGACAGATGCTGTATTGTGAACCTGCTAGGCATACCTACTGCTTAGTATGTAGATGTCTAGTGCTGAAACCTAAATTTGCTGAATGCTAAAATGACATACTTGAAAATAGATATGGGTAATTGGAAACTGCTGTGGATTGTTGAAAATGAGAATTTGCTGCTTGTCTTTTACTACTCCTTTTGCAGTACCTGTGACAATAGTTGTGAAATTAGATGCCACAACTAAGTGTGTTTAAGTGGAAAATGTAGTCCAAGTTCATGAACTACACTCATAGCTTCAGGAAAGGATGCAGATTGTGCACCAGATCCATTGCCAGACCAATTGTGGATGAGTGGGACATATGCAAGTCGAGTGAGATCAGCTGCACAGAGCATAAATAGGCTGATGCATGACTCTGGGCACTTGGGCTGGTGCAGTGGGCACCTATTTATGGCTGTCCAATGTTCCTTGCACTCATCATTACTTTTACATTAAACAGCCTTGCACTCGCAGCCCGCAGGCAATTGCCTGTGATCAGAACATTGTGAAGCCAAATACAGGCTGCAGATGCATGGTGACAGGCTGGGGAGCACTGAACAGGCTGGCGAGAATGTTCTTTGACTGAGCAGCAGTAAACAAGCTGGTGATGATGTTATTTGGCTTGTGGCAGGTGGGAAGCAGAACATGACTAAAACACAACGAACTCAGATGAGAACACAAGACGGGAAAAGGGGGAAGTCATCTGATGAACGAACGAATGATGTAAATGAATGAGTGAAGAAGATGATACAAATGAGATGCTCAAGGATTGGAGATGTTGGACACCCATTGACTTTTGTCACTCGTGGGAGTGGACTGAGGGAGAGTGCTAGAGAGTAATGTCCTCTGCCCTGGTGCAGCAATACTATCAAATCTGATGTAGATGCAGTAGACAAAAACTCAGGGTGATGTCAAGCAGCAGCTGAGGGTCAGTCAGAGAAGAAAATGACTGAAAATCTAATGAGGATGATGCAGAGTCTGATGATGAAGTGCTGGAGCAGCAAGCGTAGAACAGGATTTGACGTGATCAGCCAAGACGAAGTAATGCAGATCGAAAATGTAGCAACTGAGATGTCATGCAGCAAAATGTAGATCAGGATTTGACGTAATCAGCAAAGATGTAGTAGTGCAGATAAAAAACCCAGCAACTGAGATGTTGTGTGGCAGTCTGCAATAGGTTGCCAGCTGGTCTGGAGTGAGGCAGTTGGACAGATCGTGATGTCTGTAGCAGACTTGGAAGACCTGGAACAATAGCAGTAAGTGACAGCAAGGGCAACACCTCTGGATGGTGTAGGTGAGGGTAAATTGATGATGGCAATAATTGTGGGCTGAAGCAATGATGAGTGACACATGTGACACGTCATACAAAAAGGAAAAGTTGCATTTTTGAGGTCATTTTAATGAGCTGAAAAATGCTCGAAAAACATCATAATTAAGGAGGCACAATTTGGTTTCTCAACTCCCCCTCTTAGTCCCAGAATGGGAGACCAAGTAGAGTGAAGAGATGGCTCAGCCTTGACCTGAAAGGTCTCACCCAAAAAGACCAAAGCATTAAGCCAAGTGTGTCACTTTGGATTGCCCAAGGACCTATTAGGATCGCAGAGGTGATGGATACATTCTTTTGAGTCTCCCAAGCAAATGGGACTTGGTTTTTTTGGTTTTGTGAGTGAGTTGTTTTAAACTAGCTCCAGAGTTCATACAAAGGTAAGACCCAATAATACACAACCACAATCAAGCATGCTAATGAAGAGGTATAGAATATGTAAATGGTAGTAGATATAGTATGATAGCTGCTCATCCACACATGATTGGAGCTAGAGTGCTCTTGCACCACACATGACACTCGTTGGTCCCCAAGCTTAGCGCTCCTTTTGGTATTTCTTTAGATTATTGATGTTTGCTCAAAATCAATGGCAAATGGTTGTATTTCAGTGATTTCTTGCAGCACAATTGATCCATGGGTGCACAGTGACCTTGTCACCTTCAAGGTTGGCTTCCAACCAATTGTGGAGCGTTCAAAAATCCGTATGAACACTTCAACATGCTAAATCATAAAAATGATAGCTAGGATTTGAATCCAATTTGGTTGAGCATTTGCCTTGACAATTGTCATGCATAGCTTCCATGCAATTCCTCACTATTCCTCTCACAAACAAATGGACTTCTCTTGATGAAATTGTGAGAAATTCACTTTCTTTGTGACAAAGGTGTCTAGAAAGTACGCAAGGTCGAAGATCTTGAAAGAGGAGAGAATCTTAGACCATTGTGCTGTAACATGTTTTGGTGGTGAAATTTAGATTAAAAAACAGTAGTGCACCTTCCTGTTAATGGAGTTGCAAAGCTACCCAATGGATTCCCCATACTGAGAGGAGAAGATTGGCTAGTGTTTTCACTCCATATATATTGTTAGCTCATGTTCCATTGCTGAAACTTGCAATTTTTGTAGTAAAGAAAAGAAGATGGTTGTATCTAAAGTTGGGCTACTCAAAAAGAAAGAGGAGGAGACTCTAGATAGTCAAGATCGACTTTTTAAACGAGTACCCAACTGCTCCTTAATTGAATTTAAATGTTCATTAATACTCGGGTGGTTAATGATAAGTGAGGTGCTCACTAGACCACACTTAAGTACAATGCCAGCTTTATAACTTGAGTTGCTTATTGGGTAAAACTTTCCATGTAACTCAATTCTAATGTGCAAACTTTCAATAGAATGAAAGTTTCACATTGCACCTTATTCCTTTTGCTCTACCCTTGTGCCATGTAGCTTGTATACTTGTCCATTGCATTCCTGATGCCAAATCCTTTCATTGCCAATGCAATGGTCACCATGCCAAGAGTGAGGGATACTATAATTAAAGTTCATCTTAAGCAAGATCTTGGTGAAGATGAAATTAATCATTATATTCATTTCTCATTTTGGTGATATACCCTCTAAAGCGACCTTGATTGTATGCAATTAAGATCCAAGACAACATGTGAAATAACCAATACATGTTTTCTAGTAATCAAGCATACTAGCACTATTGCACGTATTGTCCATGTACAATGGTTTATACATGTTTCCAAGTATCCAAGTACATTGCTATTACTTCATGTAGCGTCATAGACATTTATCAAGATGGTAGGTATTGCACTAGTATATAACCAATCACAATTGTGTAATCCATAGTTCTCAAAATGGGTACTCACTGTATGAAATTGGCCTTCAGAAGCCCAAAGGATAGTAGATCGTATTTTAGCAAACTCTTAATTCATATAAATTTAGTAAGAAAAATCTGCACACAATTGGAGCTAGAGTACTCTTGCACCACACGACACCTGCTAGCCACAAAGCTTGGTGCCCTATGTGGTATTTTTTTAGATCACTGATGTATGCTTGAAATTGATTTACAAATGGCTGTATTTCAGTGATTTCTCGTGATACAATTGATCCACAAGTGCACAATGACTGTGTTACCTTTAATGTTGGCCTCCAACCAATTGTAGAGTGCTTAAAAATGTAAATGAAAACTTCAGCCTGCCAAACCTAAAAAATTATAATCAACATTTGAACCCAATGTATGGAGCATTTGCCCAAATGCAATCCCATATTGTTCCTCTTGCAAACTGAAGGATTTCTTGTGATGAAATTGTAAGAACATTGCTTTCTTTGCAACAAAATTGCCCGAAAAGTGCACTAGGCTTGAGATCTAAGAGGAGAAGAGAGGAACTTAGCTTGTAGTGTTGTGATAACATGTTTTTTTGATATGTATATCAAAAACAGCAGTATACCTTGTTGTAAACGGAGTTACAAAGCTGCCCAATGGATTTTCCATGCTAAGAGGAGATGATTGGCTACTTCCACATGTTAGCCTGTCTTCTTTCTTTGCCAGTCGGTCAGCTCTTGGTTGTTGTGCTCGTGTTGTGTGCAGTTGGTCCATAATATGGGCAGGTCAGATAGTATGGGGCCTGGGCAGGTCGGACAGGCCAGTTTTCTGGCAAGTCAACCAGTTTTGATGATGGGGGGGACTATTTATAGTTGCCCCCCCTGTCAGCCTCATTTACTTCTTTTGCAGATTCCAGCACACACTCCTCTGTTTCCACTCCGACATTGGTACTATTGTCCCCAGCCTGATTTGGTGCCCTCACTGACGCTTTGGGCTGCGTGTAGGGACTGATCAGTCCATAGTTTTGTATTCAGCATTCATTACTGTCAATGCAGATTTTCTTCCTTCATTTTCTGCTTTCTCTTTCTCTCTCTCTCTCGAGGTGATGAGGCTGGTATAGAAGACATCATAACGGGGTGATGGCAGCTGAGTCAACAGAATCATCGCCATATCCTCAGACGATATCATACGACCAAGAGAGGCTAACTCGCCTCGCATATCCTCCATCTTCGTGATGTGCTCCTTCATAGAAGGAGAATCATCAAGACTGAGCATCCGTAACTTCTTCTCCAAGGAAATCTTGTGGGCAAACGTCTTGTGCTGATACAAAGACGCAAGCTTCTTCCACACTTCCGCCGCGGTCTGTAACCTGTGAACATGTACAAGAACGGAATTATGTAGACTCATAAAAAGAAAGGAACGGGCTCGAGAGTTGAGCCTATCCCATAAGGCTACACGGTCCATAGAGGTGCCATCGGATGAATCCGCGGGGGGACGGTCGATGGGTGAAGAAACAAGCTCCCAAAGGTCAAATGTATCTAGGATGCAGGCCACTTTGCACGACCAGAGGGAGTAGCTGGAACCATCCAACCTATCTTCCTTCGGAAAGGAAGGGAGAATCGGCACCTGAATGGAGGGAATCAAGGAAGGCATCCGCACATCTGAAGCAGTCTTCACGGAAGATACCTTCACGGTAGATGGAACCCTCTGAGATGCATGGACTGAAGAAGGACGAGTGCGAGGAGGTTCTTCCCGACGTCGTACCTCGTGATAATCTCGCCTCCGCTCAGAGGAATGATGAGAAAGAAGTTCATCCTCTGAGTCATCAAAGCCTGAAAACTGGTAAGACATCTTCCAATCTGCAAAATACCAAAGAAAGTTGTGCCGATGTCGAAATATGACCAGCAGTGTGGTCACCAACCACCAAGACGCAGGCTGAGAATGCCTACAAACACCTGGATCTGCAAAATGCAAAGATAACTGATGATGATCACCAGAAAAGAGACCACCAGCACCAGGAAACAGCCAGGAAATGAGTCGCCAGCAGGAAATGTGCCGCCTGGAGTGGAAGCGACCAGCAGAACAGCAAAACGCAGGCTGTAGACGAGTCGCCCAGCAGAAGGAGGGATAGCCTGGTGGAAAACGCAGGGTTGTTGTGTCGCTGGATGACGTGGCAGCCTCTGTAGTCAGCGTGTACAGAAAACGCAGGCTGAAAAGCCTCCAGAAGATGTCGCTTGGGCAGTTGCTGATCAGATGACAGCAGCAGTGAGGTATCTCTCTCCAGAGGGTATGTCCTCCGTGCTCTCAATCAGGCGATGATACCATGTGAGAGTGCGCAACGGAAGAAGAACACGAACACAGAGGAGAGGAGAGAGAAAGCAGGGAATGAAGGAAGAAAGTCTGCACTGACTGAGATGAATGCTGAATACACTGAAATGGACAGAGCAGTCCCTGCACGCAGCCCGGAGCGTCAGTGAGGGCACCAGAACAGACTGAAGGCATTGGCAGCACCAATGCCGGAGCGGGAGATGACGGAGACAGTGCTGAACCTGCAGAATACAATGCTGGGAATGACTGGGGGGCTGCTATATATAGCCCCAGGCCAGAAATCTGGCCGACCTGGCCAGATTTGGCCGACTTGCCCAGCTGACCTGCCCAGAAAACTGGGCCGACTGCACAAAAACAGCCCAGTATGGGCTGTGTGACTCCCGAAGGCTGAAGACTGACAAAAACAGCAACTAATAGACTGACAGAGCTCCTCTGTCTCGTGTCAGACTCTGACAGGAGCTCACAACCAGGAGATGACAGACTGAGAATGATAAAAGAGCAGGCTAACAGGTTCCAACTTTTCCCTCAGGTCGTGCAAGGTGGAGTGCATCCTTGACACATTCGACCTATGGGAGTTGGTTTCTTCACCCATCGATCGTTCCTCGGTGGATCTTTTTGATGGGGCCTCTCTGGACCGTGCAGCCTTGTGGGATCGGCTCAATTCACGAGCCCGTTCCTTTCTCTTTATGAGTCTTCATGACTCAGTTCTTGTTCATGTTTATAGGTTGAAGACTGCGGCGGAAGTCTGGAAGAAGCTTGCGTCTTTGTACCAACATAAGACGTTTGCTCACAAGATCTCTTTGGAGAAGAAATTGCAAATGCTCAGTCTTGATGATTCTTCATCTATAAAGGAGCACATCATGAAGATGGAGGATATGAGAGGTGAGCTTGCCTCTCTAGGTCGGGTGATCTCTTCCGAGGATATGGCAATGATTCTCTTGACTCAGTTGCCATCACCTCGGTTTGATGTCTTCTATACCAGTCTCATCACCTCAAGGACCCGCTAGAAACTCTTATGGGAGGAGCTTTTTTTGCTGGTCTTGGAGCATAACGAGTGTCTTCGAGAGGTGGGTGCCAATGGCTCTAGCTCCACCAAGGCTTTTACCGCAAGTACTGGTGGCGGGAAGAAGAAGAAGTAGTAGAAGGAGAAGACTAAGGACAAGAAGGATGCGAAGGAGAAGCCGCCCAAGTGTCCACACTGTGGGAAGGGCACTCATCCCGAGGAGAAGTGTTGGCAGAAGTACCCTCATTTGAAGTCTAAGGAGAAGGTCTCGAAGGCGGCCCTCGCCACGATAGTCTGCCTTTGCGCATGTCTCTGTTGAGGAGGATACATCCCTAGCTTCTTCCACTCAGGAGAAGCCTTGGCTCGTGGACAGTGGAGCGTCTTCTCACATGATCTTCAGGAAGGATTGACTTCGGGACATTCGTTCGAGAGGGGGCACTGTCACCATTGGTGACAACTCTATAGTTCCTGTTTGAGGCGTGGAAACTTTACCTATGTTCTCAGACATGCGGTCTTCTTCCACCAAAGTTCTTTATGTACCTGATTTGGGTTTTAACCTCTTGTCTGTGCATGGTCTTACTCAGCTAGGTACTTGAGTCATTTTTACCTAGGATGCCGTCACAATGGAGGATGCTTCTACAAGTGATGGTCTTTGGACCAGTACACAGAAAGGTGGGCTTTACAAGCTTACAGCCTTAGCTACGGGGGCTTCCCACGAGCTTGGGCTGCTTTGGCATGCTCGTTATGGGCATCTCGATCTTGATGCGATTAGGCTGGCTTCCCGGAGGAAGATGGTGGAGGGACTTCCTGATTTCCCTACACCACGCTCCATCCATGTTGTCAGCTCATATTTCATGACAAAAACTTGTAATTTCTATTGTAAAGAAGAGAATAGTGATTGTGTCTAAACTTAGATTGCTCAAAATGAGAGAGTAGGAGCCCTAAATAACCCAGATAAGCTTTCCAAATGAGAAACCAATTGCTTCTTTATCAGATATCGTTTCTGATTAAGGGCTAGTCAAAGATTTAGTAATTAATCATAAGTGAGCTACTCTCTGGACTAACTTAAGCTTAAGGCTTGCTTTATAACTCAAGTACACTGAGTGAGCTACTTATTGGGTGCTTTCAATGTAACTCAATTCTAAGATGCAAACTTTCAATTTAATGAAAGTATACCTTGTTACTTTGTCTTACTCTTGTATTGTATAGCGTGTACACTTGTCCATTGTGTGCCCAGTGTCAAATTCTTCATTGTTGGTGCAATGGTCACTGTGCTAAGAGCTAGGGGTACTAGAATTAAAGTTTATTTCAATTAAAAATCTTCATGAAGTTTCATTAAATTATTAAGTTCATTTTTCATTTTGGTGACACTATACTAGTGAATAATCAAGCATAACTATCGAAACATGTGTATTCTAGGTTGATCATAGAATTGCCCATATGAAATTTGAAAGATCTTGAAACAACCTCTAGATTCATGAGCCTATTTATACTAAGGAAGTCGGAGCACCTCCTTCTCTTGAGCATTATGGAATGCTCTAGATGTGTGGTTTGCTAAGCCTAACTGAGCTTGGACTAATGTGGTCTCCAATTGAAAAGGATTAAGGTAAAGCTACAATAAATGAGGTAATTCTACTAAATCATTTGGCTTGTTCTTTATTAAAGATAAAGTTGCAAACACACGGCCTTGTGTTTTGGCTCTGGCTAGAATCCGTTTGCTTGTGATGCGCGTTGTCCTCAAGCACCATCTGGACTGGCTCCTCCCAAATGATAGTAACCCTTGTAAAGAGGTGAGAAGACTGGTGTAGAAACGTCATGCTTTGGTGATGGGAGATGTGAGAGAAGTGCCATAGTAAGGTCCTTCGAAGACACGATCTTAGCGATGTAAAGAAATACCGTAACACAGAAACACATATAACACCGTACGAAAAGTATAGTGATAGAAGAACACAGTTAGGGTTAGGGTAACTCAGAGACAATGAACAGAATGAATGAATGAAATGATATGACTATTGAATATACAATGCTCACGCAGCAAACACACTATGTAGTGAATGAATACTGTACCTCGAACTCTTGTATCTCAACGATCAAGGCAGGGGTAATGAGCTAGAGAGTGTGTCGTACTCCAAACAGATCTCGAATTGCAGCAAGGCAGCCTTCGGATGTCGAAGACCAACAAACGTAGCCGAGGAAGATTGAATCTAATGCAGATGGCAGTGCAGGAGAGAGAAAGACTAAAAACGCTGGTGAGGAGAGAGAAAAAACACAGACTGTAGGAGAGAGAAAAAAGCAAACGCAGGTTGTAGGAGAGAGAAAGACAAAACGTAGGAAAAACTAGCAGTAGCAGTCGACATGTTTCATGAAATCAGCTCTGAATAATGTGTGGTAGGTTGGAAACATGCGCCAAATTGTTGTAGATAGCAATGGCCAGCTTGGATTGCAATGTCCTCCGCGTTCGAGGTGTGGGCAGCAAGCTTAAATACTTGAAATATGCAAAAACGAGATTAAGGCTGAATGGAGGGTAGCATACCTATTTATAGAAAGTTTGGGCTCTCCCAAGTGGGTTTGTGCTTATGGGATACAAACACTCTCTAGGAATGCATTTCTTTTTAAATAAACAAGGTTTCTTTCTTAATTAAGCATGTTTTGGGACTGTTTAAGTGAAGCTAATGCATTTTTAGCTCAACATCCCCTTCTCAAGTCTAACAATGGTGCCATGAGAAGTAGGCTAGCCAAGCTTTTTTTTCCCCTTTATCTTTTACCCTAAGGCGTTCCATTCCAAAGCAGCCAGAGTATCGAACAAAGGGTGTGCGTCGGTTGCCCAGTGGTCTACTAAGACTACAGAGGCAATGGTTATCTTACCAAGGAAGCCCAAGTGATCAATCCAGAGAGGCTAGGGCATCGGACAAAGGGTGCATGTCGGTTGCCTTGCCCAATGGCCTACCAAGTCTTGCAAAGGTGGATGGAATCAACTATGGATTTTTTTTTGGAGGTTTTTGATGGATTTAACATTAAGTGAGTGTTTCAAATCAGTTTTCGTCCTATTGAGTATTGGTGTCCCAAATGGGAGAGTGATAAGGAATGGTTAGATCCAAGATCTTCACAAAACAAGCATACTATCCCTACCATTACTAGGTGTTGGTGGAAAAGGAAAATGGCTAAGGTGTGGATGACACAAATATAGCAAAGATGTGAAGCAAGCAAATCAAGCAAGCAAGCTAGGGAGAACTTCCTTGGAGGTTGCCATATGCAATGCCACGAATATGGTGGATCCAAAGTCGACCACTCCAAAAGACCAAAAAGAGATAAATGAGTATATGTGCATGTTTTCATGAGCAGAATTCCAATGCATGGGATAATGCAAAGGGAGATGCAAGATGTCATGCTCAGGTAAAATGCAATGTAATAGTGCCACTTGGATAGCGCCCTCGCAAGGAAATTGTTCACTTGTCCAAGTGCCCTTTTACAATCATGTCATCTTGATAGTGTGGATAAAGTTACAAATGTCCATAAGTACAATACAAAAGAATAAATGAATGAATGAATGCCTAAAAATTGTAAGCATAATCACTGTCACTATTAAGAGAAGTAGCTGTCTCCTCTTAAACTGGAAGGGAAAGCAAGAGGGAAGCACCCTCTCCTCGTCAATCTAAAGAAGTAGGGGAGGGTGTGTCCATGGGTAAAAGATATTGAAGAACCGGCTAGTTGATGGCTTTGGTCAAAATGTCTGCAAAATTGTTTGATGAAGGTAAGAACTTTAGATGGATAGTGCCTAGCTCAACCTGATCTCTGGAAAAGTGAAAGTGGACTCCCACATGCCATGTCCGTGGTGTGATGACCGGAGTGCTTGTAAGGGCAATGGCACTTTGGTTGCCGCAGTAGACAATGGCAAGAGAGTGACAAGGGAAGTGAAGCACTGCCTGTAAGCTCCTTAGGTAGATGGCCTCGATGTTACCATCGAAGAGAGCCCTATACTCAGCCTCGGCCGTGAAAGCTGCCATGGGAATGTCGGATGTCAGGATCTCCTACCCAA
This sequence comes from Lygodium microphyllum, assembly GCF_053477565.2. NCBI lineage: Eukaryota > Viridiplantae > Streptophyta > Polypodiopsida > Schizaeales > Lygodiaceae > Lygodium > Lygodium microphyllum. The sequence goes on along the minus strand of NC_141143.1, from coordinate 22,530,816 downwards.
TTAGAATTAGTATACCCCTATAAATATAAACCAGAACCATAAGTGAGGCCGTACGAATAAGTATATTGTAAATAACACAACACACAAAGACATGCAATCCAATGTGACATCCTAGGTGCTATAAAATACTGATTGAGAATGTTGAGTGAGTAAGCTAAGTCTAACCTAGTATGAATTAACCAAAGAAGTTTTCCTATTTTATCATCAGGCATGTGTGTGTATGCACGACACCCGAAGACTTTGAAGTGGGATATGATAGGCCGAGAGCCAAAGAATGTCTCGTACAGGGTCTTTTAAGGAAGAGTTGCAGTTGGGCACTGGTTGAGGATGTACACCTGAGTGTTAGTAGCCTCAACCCAAAGGCACTTTGGGAGCTCTGCTGCGAGCAACATAGAGCGTGCCATTTTCATGATTGTCCGGTTCCAACGCTCTATGACTCCATTTTGAGAGGGGGAGTTGGTAGAGTTGAGCTAGCGAGAGATGCTATGTTGCTGTAGAAACTTGGAAAACTCGTGGAAGATAAACTCACCACTGCTATCACTCCTCATACAACCAACACAACGACCCCGTCTGGTTATGAACTAGCAACACCCAAGTAGAGAAATATGTGAAAGCATCAAACTTATGCTTGAGGAAGTACACCCGCATGTATCTCGAATGATCATCCACTATTTAAAAGAAGTACAACGTGCAGTTCAAGGCGGCAGTGGATGTTGGCCCATAAAGATCAACATGAATTAATCTAAGAGGCGCCTCAGCTCTATTTGTAGATTGCTGAGGGAATGAGGTACAGTGTTGCTTCCTGAGATGACATGCTTTATAGACATCTCGAGCTAGCCTTAGGTGAGGACGACCCTCAACCATCTCATGGCGAGAACTCATAAAGAGAGTCATAGCCAAGATACCCTAGGCGGAAATGCCAAAGACGCTCATTGTTCGTAGGCTCCTGAGATGTGGCTAATGCTTGGAAGCTATGGAACACAGATCCCTCGACTGTCGGCTCGGTAAGAAAATGGGTCATGTGGTATAGGCCATTAGCCTGTGCCTCACCATGAGCAATCACTAAACTAGTTTGAGAGTCAAGGATGTTGATTGTGATTGTGGTCGCGGTAAAGAAAATTGCTCGCCCCAACCAGCAAAGCTACTGAATAGATAATAAGTTCACCTAAGATGAGGGACATGGTATAGATTGTTAAACGAAGCTAGATTCGAACCCTTGTCAGTTGCAAAATTGACACAACCTTGAGCGTGGATCTTGACCAAGGAATTGTTTTCTACGCGGACCCGCCCGACTGTAGGGGCTCGAGTATGGAAGATGCCCTCTATAGGAGTCATGTGATATGTATCTCCATTGTCCACAATCCAAACATGTGCTGATGTGCTTGGCTGTGAAACGAGTAGGCCTCTGCGGTAACCTCGTTGGGAGGCAACTCAGAGATGTGGATGAAACTCACATCGAATGTCTCTATGATGTGGGCCTTATCAGACCAGTCGGACAAGCCCTTTGGAGTTGAGAATATTGCCAATTGAGATGGTTGAATGTGTTAGCAGTCATGTTTGTCATGCCTTGTCATCTCCTGCTTGTGTGCCTCAGTTTGAGTAGACAAGGACTTTAGGAGCTCTGACTTATCTATCACTTGTTTTGACGGAGGAGATAGCTCATTCTAGAGCACTCAATTTATTGCATTTCAGTGCATTTTCTCCTCCAGTTGGGATTTTATGTGCATTTTTCGAGGCATTTTCTGCATTCTTCAACCTGCCTCACTTGTTGGACATTGTCCACCCTTTTCGGGATTTTATTGAGCATTCCTGGCATTTTTACCAGCATTAAATGCTGGTCGGACTTATTTTTGCTTGGCCTCAAATTTTAGGTCGGTCAGTTTTTGGGTTTTTTGGCTATTTATAGCCATTTCTCACTTGGCAGTTACTTGTATTATCATCTTCCGTCCTTCCTTGGCAGGTGCACACTCTGACTTCATCATCTTTCTTTGTCTTCGGTGCTGCCGTCATCATCGGCCTGATCTGGTGCCCTCACTGACGCTCCAGGCTGTGTGTAAGGACTGATCATTTCATAGCTTTGTATTCAGCATTCATTTTAGTCAATGCAGTATTTCTTCCTTTGTTTTTTGCTTTCTTTCTCTCTCTCTGTGTTGGTGTTCCTTCTTCTATTGCGCACTCTCACAGAACGGTGGCAGTGTGAGTTTGACCTTTCCACTGCCCCTTGCCATCACCCTGCCTCCACTAATGGGGGTTGCTCGACTAAGGGGTGGGGGCTTGTGACTTGGGTTTTGTTGCTGTGCTTCTTGCCTTTGATTGACACTTGTCGTCAAAATGACCAGCCTTTTTACAATGTTGACAATACCTATCATTCTTAGGTACATTCGCCACTTGGATTTGAGTTGAGATTGGGAGTTTCCTTGTGATTCCCTTGCTTGTTTTTGATTTTGATTTTGATTTGGAGTTTGATTTGGTTTATCTTTTCCTTGCTGCTCCTTAGAATGAGCAACAAGAGCCTCCTTTGAGGGATTATTCATATGAAACTGATCAAGTAGCCGTGTATAACGCAATAGCTCACACTCAAATTCATAGAATGTAGGCAAATTGGGCAGAGAAACCACTTGCTGCATAAAATTGAAGTATTTACGTGGTAGCTTGTTAAGAAACAATGTGACCTGATTGTCAGAGGACTTTAGGAGTCCAAGTCATCTGCCCTTTCATTGTTCTTGCTCCTTGTGTAGAGCTTTCAGATCAAGGCCTAAGTTTATCTCGGAGAACTTGGCTCTAATACCATGTGAAGAAATACCCTAACACAAAAACACAAATAACACGGTACGACAAAGCACAAACTGATAGAAGAATACAGTTAGGGTTAGGGTAACTTAGAGACAATGAACACAGAGAATGAATGAAATGATATGACTATTGAATATACAATGCTCACGCAGCAAACACACTATTTAGTCAACCAATACTGTACCTCGAACTCTTGTATCTCAAGGATCAGGGTAGGGGTACCGAGCCAGAGAGTGTGTCGTACTTTGAACGGATCCCGAATTGCAACAAGGCAGCCTCCGGATGTCGAACACCAGCAAATGCAGCCAGGGAAGGCTGAATTTGATATAGACAGCAGTGTAGGAGAGAGAAATACTAAAAACGTAGGTGAGGAGAGAGAGACTAAAAATGTTGGCTGTAGGAGAGAGAGAACAACAAACGCAGGCTGTAGGAGAGAGAGAGACTAAAAACGCAGGAAAAACCTGCAGTAGTAGTCAGGATGCTGAAATCAGCTTCGAACAGTGTGTGGTAGGTTGGAAACAGGCACCAGACTGTTGTAGATACCCTCTCTTCTTGTCTCTGAAAAGTTGGATGGGACAAACTACCCTCTAGGGTTGTGCAAAGTCGAGTGTATACTTGATGCCTTTGACATATGGGATTTCTTGATAATCCATGTTTCCTAATCTACCATGGATCCCCACATTGGAGGGGTCATAAACTCAATAGCTTTATGGGATTGGATAAATGCCATGGCCCGCTCTTTTTTCTTTTTGAGTTGTGCAGATTCGTTGCTCATATACATAAGATGCATCCACACCGTTGCAAAGATCTAGAAGAGACTGGCATCCCCTCACCAAGTTCGTACATTCGGACATTGCATAACCCTCGGGTTGAAGCCTCAACAACTCTCTGTCGCAAATTCCCCTATGATGAGGAACCACATCAACAAGATGGAGGAGATTCCAAATGATCTTGCATCTCTCGCTTGTTGAGCTAAAAATGCATTAGCTTCACTTAAACAGCCCCAAAACATCCTTAATTAAGAAAGAAACCTTGTTTATTTAAAAAGAAATGTATTTCTAGAGAGTGTTTGTATCCCATAAGCACCTGCACAAGGGGTGCCATAATAGCCATGTTGGGTGTAAAGTCCCTTCGTCTCCGTGTAAAGTTATATTGGTGTGAATACATCCTTATTTGTACCCTAACATATAAATACATTTTTTATTCTTTGTGTACCATCACAATTTGGTACACTCATCTCTGCGTTCACACACACACACACACACACACACACACACACTCTCTCTCTCTCTCTCTCTCTCTCTCTCTCTCAACATTGCAGCTTCACTTTTGTCTCGCACTCCTATTGTGCACCCTTCCCTATAAACTGGTCTTAGATCTGCGGCTAAGGTGTACACGCTTCCCGAAGTCTGTGTGTGAGGTCCGTGCGAAGAAATGTCAGGTCAGGCCAATGTGAGTGCAGGCGACAACTTCTAGGCAATCGACAGGTTAGGGGCAGGTAGCGACAGGTGAGGCGACTGTTTCGAGGTAGTGATAGCTCAAATGTAGATCAGTGCAGGTCATGTTGGCGAGTCGTAGGCAGCTCAAGTCACATGCAGGTAGAATCGGCGTAGACAAATTAGGCAATAGGTCAATGGTTGCGCACACCATATTTTTCCAAGACAGTTTGTCATTTTTAAAAATATTTTTGCAACCAGAACCCCTGCTCACTAACTGGGGTTTGCGCATATAAGCACAATTTAGAGATTTGTGCCCAATATTTGGGGTTTTTCCCAGATTTCATGCAGCTCATGCATGACAGTGACATTTGATCCGGAAATTGCAAACATTGTGCACATTGGCTTTGAAAAATTTGGGGCTTTTAATGTATCAGTGAAATTTTGCTTAGCTGAGCTGAATTTATTGACATTGGCCTGAGAAATTGGGGCTTTTGCAAAATTTCGTGAGATTTTACTAAATTTGCTCGTTTTATGCTCTTAGGAACATGTATTAATGCAATTGGGGCAGATTGGTCAATGAAATTTTGTGGCTTTTGTTGAAATTTGTGGATTTTGGCAAAATTGATGTGTGAAATCACTATGGGGACATTTCTGAAGCAACCTTGGTTCTGTAAGCAGTGAAATTTGAGTCTTTTATCTCGCATTTGTGAGATTTTGGAGAAATTGCAAAGAATTTATGGGTATTTTGTGTATTAGAAGTTGATTCGGCCACATATGTATGTAGTATACATGTTAGGCAGCTCCTATTGAGTTGATGTATTGTTGAATATTCATGGTGCAGTAGTCTTAGAGATCATTTGCAGATTTGGGATTGTTGTAGATGTACTTTTTGGTGATATTGCTGAAGTGGGAGTCACCTGGCAGTGATGTATGCATGTAACGTATGCTGAAATTTTAGTTATATTGCTGAAAGTCATCCTTTCTAGTGCTGTACTAGTATTTGGGCACTATGAGTAATAGAGTGACACTAAATTTTGCTATTATCTCCTGAAATTTTAGGCTGAAAATAGCTGAATATTCAACTTGTTGTTTGCTGTCATAAATTACAGCATTGGTTTTTGGTGCATTGCTGACAAATGGCCGCTAATGCTTCTCGTAGCATTGACACTAAATCCCTCCTTGAAATCAAGAGGTTTGATGGCACTGGCTTTGATTTGTGGAAGGACAGGATGCAAGGTTTCTCAAAGACTATGATGATACTCTCTTGGAAACTGAGCTTGTAGTGTTAAACGATGTGGATCTAGGACATGACACAAGCTATGGTGGATCAAAGATGTAAACCAAGTTTATAATGACATGGACAAGTAGAGACAAACTATTACACAAGTGAATTAGGTTCCAAGATAGACTAGCTTGGACTCATAAACACAATCTTGTGTAGAATTGACTGACAAGACACTTAACTGAAAGTACAAAGCATCATGATATTGTATTCATTTCATAGTCAAGTACAATGCTTTATAGACTTTGAGTTGTTCCACTCTCCTCACTGTGCATATGGGATTCAGGACAGCTCCTCTTGGAGCATACATCATTTGTCTATTTCTCAACACCCCCCCTCAGCCCCCCCTACATGATAACATGGCTTGGAAGACTAGCTCATAGGCAGCCTAGTCAAGTTAAAGCTTGAGACTTTACATCTTTGGCAAGGGTTTTTACAAATCAAATCCACTAAGGGAACAAATTCCTTAGAACAGTTTGTCATAGTTGTTGATGGTAGCGGAAGTATCTTTTTCTTCTTTTTCATTCATGAATTGATTTTGGTGGTGGTTATTCTGCGTCTGCTGTGCTTTTTTCTTGTGGAAGCATTCACTGGCAATATGGCCAGTTTTACCACAATAATGACATGTCATTCTATTCCTGTTGTCGGTGTTGAATCCTCGACCTCTTCCTTTGGGTCCAGTAGCTCCTCTAGTGTATAAGAGGTTTTCCCTTGAGCTAGTTTCTTTTACATCTTTGCTTTTAAATTTGCTTTCTTCATCAAGCAGCGAGTGCTCAATATCTTTGAGTGAGAGACTCGGAACATTACTTAGAGTGGACACAAGGTTCTCATATGGATCCTTGTTTACACTTGCAAGCAGTACGGCTATTGCTTCATCTTCATTAATATTCTTTTTAAGAGATGCAAGCTGAGTTTTTAAACTCTTAAACTTATTAATGTGTATGGTCATAGAAGCATTGTCTTTGATATCCAGTTTATAAAACTGCATGAGAAGTTTTACCTTTGAATTCTTTGCTTGGGTAGCAAACATTCTATCAAGTTCCTCCCAGGCGGTTCTAGCATTTCTAATGCCGGATATAGTCCCCAGGCAATGATGCCTAGTGCCTTATTATTCATCTTCTTCCATTCTTTGGATTTGAACTGGTCTTCTTCAACAAACCCGTCTTCATCATCTTCCTTCTTGTTGTCTGCATCATCTTCAAACAGGTCCCACAAGTCTTTCCGCATTAGGTGATACATGATCTTCTTCTTGCTTGTTGATTTGAAGTGTTAATCTTGCTGGGAATTGAGTTCAAACTCAGATAAGAGTGGCAGTGTGTCCCCTAAATTGAAGGGAATAAGAATTTGAAGAAAAAAGTGAGCCTGGACCTTGATGGCTATGGCTTCCTGGATTAGGGTTTTTGTAGCAGCCTGGTTTTTTGGTCTGTGTGGATTACACACTTGATCATTCTCAAAACTTTTTACATGGCAGTGAAGCTTATCTCATGGGCTACAAAAGCCCTATGATGGTTGCGAGAATTGCGTTGCGTATTGTGCATGCAGCTGTACGAATCGTCACGCTGTTGCAGACTGCGCCGTTTCTGCAGATCACTCAATGCTGCCTTCTGTGGATGATAATGTTGCCGTCCGATGTGATAGGCTGAAGCGTCTTGAGCAAGGGAAGATACTTCCAGAAGGATTCACTTGAAGATATGGCCCGTAGAGAGAGATCCAAGTGCTCCAAGGTGGGTAGGTGCAGTCTGGCTATGGCTGCCACAAGGTCCAACTGAGATTTGAAGTTGAAACTGGAGACATGAGCTGAATATGAGCTGGTTAGAGATCACCAGAGGTGAAGGGAGACTAGAGATTCAAAGTATGAGCTGTGCCATTCCTAACTGGGCTCTGATACCATGTTAAACGATGTGGATCTAGGACATGACACAAGCTATGGTGGATCAAAGATGTAAACCAAGTTCATAATGACATGGACAAGTAGAGACAAACTATTACATAAGTGAATTAGGTTCCAAGATAGATTAGCTTGGACTCATAAACACAATCTTGTGTAGAATTGACAATGATAAGACACTTAATTGAAAGTACAAAGCATCATGATATTGTATTCATTTCATAGTCAAGTACAATGCTTTATAGACTTTGAGTTGTTCCACTCTCCTCACTGTGCATATGGGATTCAGGACAGCTCCTCTTGGAGCATACATCATTTGTCTATTTCTCAACATGTAGCTATGGTAGATTAGGTTTGGGCTAGACTAAAAAAGAAGGCCATTGCATACATTAAAATGGCTGTATCTAATGATGTACTTACAGACATTAAGCGTCTTGATACAGCTTATGCTATATGGAAAAAGCTAATGGATATGTATGAAAATATAACTCGAGTGAATCAAGTGCATCTCATACGCAAGTTTGTGAACATGGAGTTGGACGAGTCTAAGCCAACATCTGAGCATTTGAGTGCTTTCATAGGGATTTTGAGTCAGTTATGCATGACTCTGGTTTGCAGCCGTTTAATGATAAACTGAAGGCTATTTTCTTGTTGATGACTTTACTTGATAGCTGGGAGGCTTTGGATGTTTCCCTTAGCAACAACACCGCTTTAACCTTTGATGGTGTTTGGGGCTCTATCCTCAATGAGGAGATCAGAAGACAGTTCAGTGGAGAAAGCAGTGGTTAAGTCTATCAACTTAGAGGTAGGTCGGAGAAGAGAGGATGATGCTACTTGCTATTAGCGTGGGTGTAAAGGGCATAAAAAGCTCGATTACTGGTATTACAAGAAAGAGCAAGAAAGAAAGAAACAACAGGGAAAGAAAAAGAAGGATGAGAAGAAAGATGATGACATGTCTCCCTCAAAAGAAGTTGCAAAGGAAAATGTTGCATCTAGTGTGGTCATTGAAGAGCTCTCTGATAGTGGAGAGATACTTGTTGCAGCCTCATGCAATGATGTAGACATTATGGTAGCAGCATGTGATATGCACATCACCAAAAAGGAGGTAATTGATGCCTTACTTTCAGCTCATGATGGGCTGTCTCAATCATGGAGGACAACGGTGCCTCTTTTCATGTTACTTCCTCTTTGGAGTCATTTTTTGAATACACTGCAGGTTGTCTAGGCAAGGTTTATTTAGGCAACAACTATGGATATGAGATAGAGGGTGTAGGTACCATTCATTTGGTCCTTGAAAACAACCAAGAGCTGATTTTATAAGATGTCAGATATGTACATGGCATAAAGAAAAGATTATTGTCAGTTGGGCAGCTTGATGCAAGAGGGTATTTTACCACCTTTGGTGGGTTCTTGGAAGGTCCACAAGGGCTCTATGCTGATTGTTAAAGGCAGCAAAAAGGGGACATCGTATTATTTGCATTGTAAAGCATTACTTGGTAAGTTTTTGGTTGTGGCTAAAGTTCATTCACAGATGGAGCTTTGGCAGGAAAGACTCGGCCACATGAGCCAAAAAGGCCTTCAGATTCTCTCCTCTTTAGCGAGATTTGATGTAAAAGGCTTTGGTCTCGAATTTTGTAATGATTGCATATATGGAAAACATGTGAAGTCTCCTTATCATTTTGGTGTCATTAAGAAGTCCAATGCTCTTGATTTAGTACACTCTAATGTGTGCACTATGCCTGTTAATTCATATGGGGGTGCACGGTACTTTCACTTTTATTGATGATTTTGGTAGAAAGTCATGGGCGTGTGTGTTAAAGAGCAAAAAGGAAGTAATGGATGCTTTTAAAAGATTTCATGCTTTTGTTACCACATAGAAAGGACTTAAGTTAAAAGCTATAAGAACGGATAATGGGGGTGAGTATGTTTCTAATGAGTTCAAAAAGTTTTGTGAGATGCATGGCATTAAGAGGGAGATGACAGCCCCTTATAATCCTGCATCAAATGGCGTGGTTGAAAGATATAATTGCACACTTTGTAAGAGTGAGATGCATGCTGTGTCCATCGCTAATCTCTAGCAACAGTTCTAGGGAGAGGCTCTTAAAATTGCAATTCATGTATGCAATCGCTCTCCAAATCATGCATCCCATTTGCGTGTCTTTGGTTGTAATATAAATCTTTGTGCATGTACCTGTAGATCAGAGGACTAAACTAGACATGAAATCCATCAAGGGCATCTTCATGGGATATGGAGACGAGGGAGAGATGGGTTATAGAGTTTGGCTTCCTCAAGGTAGGAAGATAGTACGCAGCCGAGACGTAGTATTTAATGAGGAAAAGTTGTTGAAACATGCTACACAAGGTGACCTTGACAAAAGGTCAAATTTCAGCATGAACAGTCAGCCATTTAGCAGCCATTAGCTAAAGATTTTGTTCCTTTTGATGCTGAAAATGAGCAGCAATCCATCGTGCTACAGCTAGAAGATAATGGACAACAAATAAATGCATAAGATGAAATAGGACACTAAGAAGAAGATGCTGAAAACATGCTAAAACAGCAAGAAAATGCTGAAAGTTAGCAACTTGGTTTTGATGTGCATGTACCTGAGGATGTAGGCCCATTGCATGACAATACAAATCATTGGGTAAGAAGGTGTGCACGTGTCATCTATCTTTGGATTGCATTTTTGCTGATTGAAGAGGGCGAGCCTTTGACATGTAGAGAGGCACAATCATGTGAAAACAAGAGAAAGTGGGAGCTTGCTATGCAAGAAGAGATGAAGTCTCTGTATGCAAAAAACACATGGGAGCTTGTACCTTTGCCCAAGGATAGAAAAGCTATCTCTAATAAATGGGTTTATAAAGTGAAGTGTATTGATGGGAAGCCCAAGTACAAGGCACGATTGGTTGCTAATGGCTATACACAAAAGGAAGGCATAGACTTCCAAGAGGTCTCTTCACTAGTAGTAAATGTAACTACGCTCCGTTTTTTGTTTGCTCTCATTGCATCCTTGGATTTAGAGTTGGATCAGATGGATGTAAAGATTACTTTTCTTCATGGTGACTTTGATGAAAAGCTGTACATGAAACAACCAAAAGATTTTGCCATTCCAAGGAAAGAGCATTTGGTTTGTAGGCTGAAACATAGCTTATATGGGTTGAAACAAGCCCCTAGACAATGGTACAAAAAGTTTTATACCTTCATGCTCAACCATGGATTTAAACGCAATCATGCAGATCACTACTTATACACTAAAAAGGTTGATGATGGAAGTCTTATTATGCTTGTCTTATATGTGAATGACATGTTGATTGCAGGAAAGCATAAGAGTACTTTGAATGCTCTTAAAAGGCAGCTAAGTTCAGCCTTCTCTATGAAAGATTTGGGGGCAGTTGAACACATTTTGGGCATGTGTATTAAAAGAGATAGAGGGCAACACTTGTTGTTTCTCTCACAAGACAAGTACATTAGCAAAGTACTTGACATGTTGAATATGGCTGATGCTAAGCCCCTTGGTGTGCCTTTACTGCCACATACAAAGCTTAGCAAAGTTGATTGTGCAAAGGATGATGCAACTGCTAGTGGTATGAAAGGCATACCTTATGCATCGACTTGTGGATCTTTAATGTATGCTATGGTTGCGTCTCACCTCGACATTGCTCATGCAGTGGGAGTTGTTAGTAGATTCATGTCTACTAACCTTGGCAAGCTACATTGGGAAGTAGTGAAATGTATTTTTAGATACTTACAAGATACACAAGAGAAGTATATATGCTATGGAAAGGGTACACTAGAGTTGCAGGGATTTTGTGATTTGGACACGGCAAGAGATCTTGACACTAGAAAATCTACTAGTGGGTATATCTTTACTTTGATTGGTGTAACGTGTCCCCTGGTATCATCCAGGATACGTCTTAGCAGTCCATCGGAAAGGATGTCTAGAAAACTCCGCCCGGCACTCCCAAGGAATGTTACGGGGTTTGCGATCTAGGTCTTCCCGCGTCTGCCACGTAGCGGAAGTATCCTGGCCGTTTCCCACTTAGGATCGACCGGAATTAGGGTTTTCCTGTTTGGTCATTAGCTAACAGCAACTAGCGTCAGACCCGAGCGAACTACTTTACGCAGAAACGCCAAGTCCGAAGCGGATTCACGCTGCACTTGGTTCAAGGAGAATGGGAAACGAGAGGGATATAAAGCTCAACCTCTCTGCCATAAGGCATAGTCCCATTTCGTTTCCCTAAAACAGCGTAAATCGGGTAAGACGTAACTTTAGGTCATCGTTCTTGTTATTTGTTTTGATGATGATGATCATTCCGCTGTTCTTCGAGATTTTTGAGAAAAGTTCCCGGCTAACCGGGACCACCCAACCGTAGGACGGACCCACGGCCCATCCTCCGCACTTTCCTCGGTTTGTTTTAGTTATGTAATTATCTAGCACATTAATTTGACATATAACAATCAGCTTCTTTAATTAACCATGTTAAGCACTGGTTCCTTCACGTAATCTTATCATGTGACATAGAAAAACAATATCAAGCAAGTTCTTTTAACATTTCATCATTTTATCTTTGAAATACAAGGAGTTCCGCCCGTAGGCTTGTCCATAATCCGCCCGAAGGCTATCCAGTAATCCTCAGGGATCACTATTCCAGCGTCAACTAGTATGCGGGCCTCGAGATCCAATCCCGAGTCACGTTAGCCTCTTGTGCAGGATCCGGAAGGCGAGGGATTTACGGCCAGAGCCCCCCCTGGCACCCAAGCGTCCTCCTGCTCTAAGTAGAACTCAACGGAGAGACCTCTCGCGGCGGGTTCGGTCCATGTTCCCGGCGCGGTTAACAACCCCCTTGGTTAGGGTTAGGCAGGCAGTCGAGGGTAACTGAAGCTGCCTCTCCCTTCAGGCCTTTAACCTGAAGTATAGGTACTCATTTAATTTGTAATTCATAATTCAAACAGAGCTCTAAAATCTCTAGCAAGCACAAACATTTCCGTTAATCAACCGAGTTGTTTGGCAAACTGCTAAGGAAGTGTTCTTTCCTTTTTGAGTGTATCAGCACTCGTTCCCAAGGTGTCTTATAACTTGGCAATATCTCTTACATTCCGATGTAGGGCATATCCAACTTGGTTAACCCTAAGGTGCCTTAGATATGCTAGTTTTTGGTTTACAACTTTCCTTATTTAGAAGGATATCCAAAAATACGTCTTTTTGCAAGATAACTTGCGTAAGGATCTGTCGTCCTTGATGAGGGTTTTTCCCCTTTCTCCTTGTGAATCAATCACAAGACTAAATGATTTCATACATGTTGCGCAAGTCCTGCGATGGAATAATCTGTTTAGATTCTTTAAGCTGACGTATGTCAGGCCTAGGGTTTCTTCTTTTAAGAACCTTAGGGACAAACCCTAGTTTCTTATCTTTATGAATTTATTGTCCCTACGGTAAGGAAAGTAGTCAAGTGTTTAGGGTATGAATGTTTCTATGTTTAGATTGGTTCAGTTATCTTTTGGAAGGTAATATTAATCGTCTTGTCACGGTTTTACTATCCTTGTGACAATTTACTTTCCCAATCAATACAGTTTAATTTGGCATATAGCATAATGCCAAGGTGATACAAAGAGCGACAATACTCCTTGGGACAAAAAGGCCTAGCTGTGAAATTGGTGTATACACACTTTATTAGTTCCCAAGTCCTCAAATAGCAAGGGAAAAGTGTTAATAGAGTGTCATCCAGCAATCCCCCATTACATTTTCTTTCCAAATGAGTTCGTATATCTGATTTTTATACTTGTTAATTCCTAACATTTAACTTCCGTTTTCCTTAAAGATGAACTCATGCCAAATAACAACAATTGCCTTGCTAAGATGTGCAACTAGCAAAGATAACTCCCTAGTAATTTGAGCATCGAAAGAAACCTTTCATGAATTTAGCCATTTACCATGATTCGTTGCGAAAGGAATAAGACTAATGGTGCAAGATATAATTTCTACACCTTAGGATTTAACTAAAATATATTACTATAGTAAATGGATAATCTTGCTCGTAATTTATAATGCTTGATGCAATTTGAAGAAAGCTAAGTTCTATACATTGTCATTCATAAGCTAAACTCCTTCGTTACAAATAACTCGAACAAATATATCCTATCCTTAACATTTTTCCTTTGCATGATCGACTTAAAACCGAATTAAAGCCAAGAGAAAAAACCTGGTTTTGGGGTGAGATATCCACATGGATACCGGGAGATGACCCTCCCGCAGCTACACCTTGGACTTTCTTCGGCGGCATCGTAGTTTGAATGTGAGGTAGCCTTTTTCTCTTTCTTCTGGACTTCCACCGTCTCTTTGGATCCAAAAAAAAAGTTTATGGGGAAGTGTGGTTTTGCAACCACGGAACCTTTGTAGGATTTTGACTTGGGGTAGAAGGAATAGAAAGCACTTAATCTCCTTCCTTCCCTTTCCTTTATCTTTTTCCTACTCTTCCTCCTTCACTCCTTCTTTTCACTCCCTCTACCTTCCCTCCCTATCTTTTCTCTCACGGCTACTTTTCCCCTACGGGATATCATACGAGGCCATGATGATGAATTGGATTTTTAGGACATGGGGGTGTGTGGACACCGGCTTGTTTGATAAAACTAAGAACACAAAGCTCAACTAAGAGAGCACATGCACAAAAAGATCTAAAAAGTGAATGAAGGAATCAATGAAAGAGAATGAAAGTCTTCAAGGTAGCCTAAGGACAAAGTAGCCTATGGGTGTGACTTGAATAGCCTAAAGAGCTAAGAGGGGGGAAAGAAACAAGGGCTTTTTAGGGGGGGGAAAATTAAAACCGGGGGGGGGGGGGAGAAACAAAGGGGGTTTTAAAAAGAAAGGCATAAAGGGGGGTGAAAGGGGGCTAAGAAGGTTCTTTAGAATCTTCCCCCCAGGAAGCTTCTAAAGCTTCCACGTGGGAGGGGGGAAGCTTATTAGGCAAACTGTGGCGGCGAGTGGAGGCGTGCTGATCCAGCGGCGAGTGAAGGCGTGATGGTCAGGCGGCGAGGCCTCAGTGTCTTCCGTTCCTTCCTCTCTCTTGGTTTCCATACGACGCAGCAGTGACATGGATTCCTCCGACCCTTCCTCCTCTATTCCGCACGGCTCCAGCCCCCTTTTCTCCAGCGCTCCCCCCCTCATTTAAATAGTGGAGGGGAGGGGGATCTTCCCTCCCTACGTGTCGACACGCATGTCCCCCCTCCCTCCATAAGGCTCCAACAAGGAGCTTAATAGCTCTTACTATTTCCCTCCCCCTCCAGCTCGTCCGTCCGGTGGAGGGATAGGGGAAAATAAAAAAATTTCCATTTATCCAAATTGTTTTCGTACGCGGAATATTACAGTTGGTGGGGCTATCTCTTGTTATTCAAGGTTGCAGAAAATTGTGGCAATGAGTACTACAGAGGTTGAATATATTTCAGCCACAAAAGCTTCTTAGGAAGCTATTTGGTTTAGTCATTTGGTCAAGGATTTTGGTCTTTCTTCACGTACTCCAGTGCTTGGATGTGATAGCCAAAGTGCAGTATGTCTGGCTAAGAATGCCATGTTCCATGCACGTAACAAACACATAGATGTTCACCACTTTATTCGACAAGTCTTGGATGATGGTCTTATCACATTGACCAAGATCAAAACCCAAGATAACCTTGCAAATGTTCTCACTAAGAGTCTTGCAAAGGCTCAATATGAGCGGGAGTTGGTTAGCTTAAAGATACCACTTCAGGCCTTTAAGTGGGAGGTTGTTGGATATAAAGTTTCTTCGTTTCCGTCTAAAGTTATATGGGTGTAAACACACCCTTTATTTGTACCCTAACATATAAATATATTCTTTATTCTTTGTGTACCATCACAATCAAGTACACATCTCTCTATGTTCACTTACTCGCACACACACTCTCTCTCTCTCAACACTGTTGCTCCACTTCTGTCTCACACTCTATTGCACATTCTTTCCTACAAGCCAATTGTGGACTGGTGGCCATGGAAGATGAAACAAGGAGAGAATGATATGATGGTGGTTGGTAAGGAACCCAGCCATGGTTTGTCCTACGATCTATGTCACGATCACTGTGTGAATCTTAACGGTTTAAACAACAATCCTCATGGCCATGGCTTTGTGAATGCCAGCCTTCTCGGTTTGAGTTGTCACTTCGATAGTCCTTGCAGTCCCAATCCATGTGATCCCCCTAGCCCTTGTAGACCACCTATGATCTATCTCATGATCATTGTGTCAATCTCGACGGTTTGAATGACAATTCTCATGGTGATGG